>NC_091984.1:240132899-240432899 GCF_044704955.1 Pristiophorus japonicus | reverse complement strand
TTTTTGTGGACAGGACATACCTGGGCAGTTTTCCACATTGTCGGATAGATGCCAGTGCTGTAGCTTCATTGGAATAATTTGGCTAGAGGTCAGGCTAGTTCAAGAGCACGAGTCTTCAGCTTGGTAGCCGAGATGTTGTCGGGGCCCATAGTCTTTGCTGTATCCAGTGCGCTCAGCAGTTTCTTGATATCACGTGGTGTGAATCGAATTGGCTGAAGACTGGCTTCTGTGATGGTGGGGACCTCAGGAGGAGGCCGATATGGATCATCCACTCGGCACTTCTGGCTGAAGATGGTTGCAAATGCTTCAACCTTCTCTTTTGCACTCATGTGCTGGGCTCTGCCATCACTGAGGATGGGGATATTCATTGAGCCTCATCCTCCCATTTGTTGTTTAATTGTCCACCACCATTCCCGACCGGATGTGGCAGGACTGCAGAGCTTTGATCTGATCCGTTGATTGTGGGATCACTTAGCCCTGTCTATAGCGTGCTGCTTCCGCTGTTTAGCATGCGTGTAGTCCGGTGTTGCAGCTTCCCCAGGTTGGCACCTCAGATTTAGGTACGCCTGGTGCTGCTCCTGGCATGCTGGTCTACACTCCTCATTGATCCAGGGTTGGTCCCCTGGCTCAATGGTAATCGTAGACTGAGGGATATGCTGGACCATGAGGCACTTAAATTCTAGCTGTGTTAAATCTCGCGGAATGGATGCTGCCACTGGATTCCTGAAATGTTGAATGTTCCATTCCCCAGCACTGAATATCCCCTGATTAACAAAATAAATACCAATAGAATGTATTTATCTTCTGAATGAAATCACTGGTCCATTGTGTCCCTTCCCTGTTGCCTCCTGCTCCTTCACAGTGTGCTGGCTAATTTACAGTCAGAATTTGCTCCAAAAATGATATAGCTGGCTCAATGAAAACTTAAATGAAAAACTGTTAAGCAAATTCTAATAAAAAGCAATAAAAAAAACTGCAACTCTGGGAAATCTGGAACAGAAATAGAAAATACCGGAAACATACAGGTCAGTCCGCATCTGTGGAGAGACCAGACAAGTTAATGTTTCAGTCTCCAGCGGGATTGGGCTGACAAAGGGCAGTGGCCGCAACGTTAGCCGGTCTATTTACTCCACAGGGGCCGACTGACCTGCTGCAGATCTCCAGTACCTTGTGTTTTTGCTAATCCTGCTCTGCATGTGCTAAAATGTGTAAATCTATATTTAAGAGTTTTTCCTTTGATGCGTTAGCCCAGTGCTGTCCGTCCTTTTACCAGCTGGTCTACGACCCATGTAATCTTGCTGAATCAATTGACAGTTGCACTCCCAGGATGACAACCATGACGACGTCAAGGAAACCTCAAATGTCAAAAAATCATTATCTTTCAAGATAAGAGGTTTTGAGTTTATTTGATGCTTGGTCCAGCACGATCAAAAGACCAGATTAAATTGTCTGACACAATAATTTAAGATATTACTGCATTTCTGCCTGGGAATAAGTTTAATTTTGTTACATGATTAAATGCTCATCAGCTTCATTATCTTTTATGCAACTCAGGGTTCAGTTCATTAAACAGACTTTTAGGTTCCTCTACAATTGCCAAGTTTTCAACCCAGCAAATATCGAGCAACAATCGCGTCGCTCAAATTATCACCAGAGAAGGTTTCAATCTCTCACAATAAATGTCTGTCTAATAGTGTAATGTTCGGACACGGTATAACAGCAGATTCCACATTCACAATGGATCTGTCCTCAATAGCAAAGCTAATCCATTAGTTCAACCACAGCCACATTTCAATCTTCAGTTTTAGTAACATTTTGCCTGGCATCAGTTAAGTGGCCCAATTGCTCCCTCCAGTTCAAAATATCTACACTGTACTATCAAAAATAGAAATTCCTAGTTCAAGTATTTCACTGGTTAGGCCCCAGCTGGAGTAGTGTGTCCAATTCTGGGCACCACACTTTAGGAAGGATGTGAAGGCCTTGGAGAGGGTGTAAAGGGAGATTTACCGGAATGGCTCCAGGGATGAGGGACTTCAGTTACGTGGAGAGACTGGAGAAACTGGGATTTTTCTTCTTGGAGCAGAGAAGGTTAAGGAGAGATTTAGTAGAGTTGTTCTAAATTATGAAGGGTTTTGATAGAGTAGATATGGAGAAGTTGTTTCCAGGGGCAGGAGCGTCGGTAACCAGAAGACACAGATGTAAGATAATCGGCAAAAAAAAGTAAAAAGAAAAGGGAGTAGAGAGGTGGGGTGGGGAAGGGATGAGAATTTGTTTTAATGCATTGAGTTGTTGTGATCTTAGGATAGAAAATTCAGGGATATGGGGATAATGCAGGAAGGTGGTGTTGAGGTCGAAGATCAGCCATGATCTTGTTGAATGTTGGAGCAGGCTCGAGGGGCCGAATGGCCTACTCCACCTCCTATTTCTTATGTTCTTATCTGGAACGTGCTGCTTGAAAGGGCAGTGAGAGCAGATTCAATAGTAACTTTCAAAAGGGAATTGGGTAAATATTTGAAGGAGAAAAATGTGCCGGGCTGTGGGGAAAGAGCGGGGAGTGGGACTGATTGGATCACTCTTTCACAGAGCCCCAGTAGCAGCTCTTGTGGCGTGTTATGGTGGAGAGAGTGTTCAGCTGACTGCAAGCAAGCTACTTTGGGATGAAGAATGCATTAGATTCCGCTGGAGATTTATTGGTGACGATGCTGGGAGTTCAGTGGTGGTATGCCATTAACTTAAACTTAGAATTTTGTTAATAGCTGAAGTCAAAGGCCAAATACACCTGCAGTGCTTCAGTTCCAAGAATCAGAAACTCGTCCAGAGGCCAGGTTGCCACGTTAAGGGCCAAATCAATAGAACATATTCCCTAGTCTGAAACTCGATGCTTCCAGGGCACTGCATGGGGATCACACTCAAACTAATTTGTTTTTGATCGCACTGGTTGGATTCACTCAACAAGCTAATATTTGCATGAAAATTTCCAAACAGGACAGAGAAAAAAGCAGGAGGTGGTTTACAAACCAATTTCAGAGTAACCAGCTGTGTTCAGTTCAAAGAGTGAGACACAGAAGCTATTTATATGCCATGTACGGTTCTGTTGTTTAATTGTATACTACCATGGGTAGCACGCCAAGACAATGTCATTCTAAATGTTATGAAGCAAATTTTAACCTTGATGTTTCCCTAGACAATGGTCTATGTTGATCTGATAAATTCTTCGTAGAAGGCGTTTACTGATTATCTACCAAGTTGGTAACCAGTGCAAATAAATCTTATTTTGTCACCCTTTGTACTCAGTCCCACTCAAGTTATACATCATTCACTAACCGAGAGTGTGGACAAGCACAGCTCACTGAGACCAGAAATAAGCCAAAAAATGTACCACCACTCATGCACAAGCAAGACTTGAAAACACTACTGACACTGAATTAATTTGATTTTACGTGTTTCAAGTGTGGAAAACATCAGTATCTTTTCTTGATAAGCTGGAATGGACACCCACTCACCTACATCATGGATGAATCGCTCGATTTTGGACTGCATTCCCCAGTATCGAAACTCGACTTTACAGAGTTTGTACGCACACATAATTGGCATTTTCCCAGGCCTATTCTTGCACTCCTCTATCCAGTCATCAGACAGGGGTCCCCTTCCTGTCTTGATAGACTTGTACTGTTTAGGATCCTCTTCTGTTTTGTATTCATTAGGAGGAATGGGGTCTTTGACAATATCAATGGGATCTGGTACACAGAGCATAAAGTCGTACATTAGGTGACAGATTTATTTCGAATGCAGCACAAATGTCAGTCATATTTAAAAGAGCCTCAGCACACCTTAAACCTGAAGAGTAAACTGAATCCCAGTCAAAATACTATTGATTATCACGTAAAATGAAATTCAACACTTGCAAAAAAATTCAATACAAATTCCAGAGGTAAAATAAACTTTCAGTCACAAAAAGAAAAGAAAACAAACAAGGTTAGAGTTTAGAGAATGCAAAAATAAGTTGATTTTAAAAAGAAATATAAAATAAAACATTAGACATGCATCATTTCTACCTAGTTCTTGGTCCAATGCACAACCTGCAGACAACCAATCACAGCCCTCAGTCAATGCTGCTCTTAACCAGCCACGAGGAAATGCATCAACGTGTTCGTCATAACTATTCTCCCCCCCAGCCTCCCTCTCCATCACCCTCCTCACCCATTCTCCCCCCTTCCTTACCAACCAACCACCCTCCTCTCCCTCCCTCCCTCCACCCTCCCCCACGCACCCTTCTACCCCCCACCCCCCCAGCTCCCACCCTCCCCACCCCGACCATCCCCCCACCCCCCCTCCCTGACCATCCCCCCACCCCCCCTCTCTCCCTCCCTTCCACACCCTGACCAACCCCACTCCCTGCACCCCGACCATCCCCTCCCGAACCTCCCTACCCACCCCAACACCAACCACCCTCCACACACCCCCCACCCTCCACACCGTCCACAAATCCCCCCCCACCCCAACCACCGTCCCTCCCACCCTCCCCAACCACCCCCTCTCTCCCCCCCACCCCAACCACCATCTCTCCCAACCCCCCACCTACCCTTCCTCCCACCCTCCCCTGCCTCCCTCCCACCCCCGCCCCCCCCAACCACCCTCCAGAAAGCATCTGGCCACTACTTGAAGCTCCCCACCCAGAACCAGAACTGTCGCTAGCACCAAGGGTAATCATGGCTTGAACCCACATGACACAAAGTGCCATCTGGCCTGATTTATTTGTTAACTGGATGGTATTGGTTAATAGCAAAAAGCAAAAGTTTAACCACTTGAACTTTAAACCACTTAAAAGTGCGACAGCAATTTCATTTTTTTTTAATATATAATGCATTTCAAATGCCATACACCTGTCTAACTGAACAAAGAAGGTTTCAGTCCAAACATCTCTATGATTTAATTGGACATAAATAGGACATTTCCTGAACAATGGTGTACATTGTAAAACTGAGTGGGGTTATCCTATAAATGTCACAACAGATAGAGGATTAAAAGCCATGCATCATGCCATTAATAACAAACACACTGAATTTGAGATAAGAGTGTAGGTTTTTAATATTTGTGAATAGTTAAATGAAATGCAATACAAATTACAGGTCAATGTGATGTCAAAAAAACACTTGCACACAAAATATTCTCAAAAGCGTCAGTTGCAATTACCCTGTACTGGAAAAGTGATACCAGGGCACAGAGGGTTCATGTTGGAATTTGCTGGTACAGGGTATATTCAAATAGACACAATATGGAACACAGGCACAGATTGAGAATGATCTATATACAACATTTTGCCCTGGTTACGAAGCTACACACAAAGCCTGTTGTTGTGGTGCATATAAATACCAACAATATAGCTAAAAAACGGAATGAGCTCCTACAAGACGAATTTAGGGAGCTAGGAGCTAAATTAAAAAGACAGACCTCAAAAGTAGGAATCTCAGGATTGCTGCCAGTGCCACGTGCTAGTCAGAATAGGAATCGCAGGATAGCTCATAAGAATACATGGCTTGAGGAGTGGTGCAGAAGGGAGGGATTCAAATTGCTGAGACATTGGAACAGGTTCTGGGGGAGGTGGGACCAGTACAAACCGGACGGTCTGCATCTGGGCAGGACCAGAACCAATGTCCGAGGGGAGTGTTTGCGAGTGCTGTTGGGGAGGGGTTAAACTAATATGGCAGGGGGATGGGAACCTATGCAGGGAGACAGGGGGAAGTAGAATGGGGGCAGAAGCAAAAGATAGAAAGAAGAAAAGTAAAAGTGGAGGGCAGAGAAACCCAAGGCAAAATGCAAAAAGGGCCACATTACAGCAAAATCCTTAAGGGGCAAAGGGTGTTAAAAAGACAAGCCTGAAGGCTCTGTGCCTCAATGCGAGGAGTATTTGGAATAAGGTGGACGAATTAACAGCGCAGATAGCAATTAATGGATAAGACGTAATTGGCATTACGGAGACATGGCTCCAACGTGACCAAGGCTGGGAACTCAACATCCAGGGGTATTCAACATTTAGGAAGGATAGGTAGAGAGGAAAAGGAGGTGGGGTGGCGTTGCTGGTTAAAGAGGAAATCAATGCAATAGTAAGGAGTTAGCTTGGATGATGTGGAATTTGTATGGGTGGAGCTACGGAATACCAAAGGGCAGAAAATGCTTGTGGGAGTTGTGTACAGACCACCAAACAGTAGTAATGAGGATGGGGACAGCATCAAACAAGAAATTAGGGATGTGTGCAATAAAGGCTCAGCAGTTATCATGGGTAACTTTAATCTACATATTGACTGGGCTAACCAAACTGGTAGCAATGCGGTGGAGGAGGATTTCCTGGAGTGTATTAGGGATGGTTTTCTAGACCAATATGTCGAGGAACCAACCAGAGGGCTGGCCATCCTAGACTGGGTGATGTGTGATGAGAAAGGACTAATTAGCAATCTTGTTGTGTGAGGCCCCTTGGGGAAGAGTGACCATAATATGGTAGAATTCTTTATTAAGATGGAGAGTGATACAGTTAATTCAGAGACTAGGGTCCTGAACTTGGGGAAAGGTAACTTCGATGGTATGAGACGTGACTTGGCTAGAATAGATTGGCGAGTGATACTTAAAGGGTTGACAGTGGACAGGCAAGGGCAGGCATTTAAAGATCACATGGATGAACTTCAACAATTGTATATCCCTGTCTGGAGTAAAACTAAAAAGGGGAAGGTGGCTCAACCGTGGCTAACAAGGGAAATTAAGGATAGTGTTAAGTCCAAGGAAGAGGCATACAAATTGGACAGAAAAAGCGGCAAACCTGAGGACTGGGAGAATTTTGTAATACAGCAGAAGAGGACAAAGGGTTTAATTAGGAGGGGGAAAATAGAGTATGAGAGCAAGTTTGCTGAGAACATAAAAACTGACTGCAAAAGCTTCGATAGATATGTGAAGAGAAAAAGATTAGTGAAAACAAACATAGGTCCCTTGCAGTCAGATTCAGGTGAATTTATAATGGGGAACAAAGAAATGGCAGACCAGTTAAACAAATACTTTGGTTCTGTTTTCACGAAAGAAGACACAGATAACCTTCAGGAAATACTCGGGGACCGAGGGGCTAGTGAGAAGGAGGAACTGAAGGATATCCTTATAAAGCGGGAAATTGTGTTAGTGAAATTGATATGATTGAAGGCCGATAAATCCCAGGGGCCTGATAGTCTGCATTCCAGAGTACTTAAGGAAGTGGCCATAGAAATAGTGGATGCATTGGTGATCATTTTCCAACAGTCTATCGACTCTGGATCAGTTCCTATTGACTGGAGGGTAGCTAATGTAACATCACTGTATAAAAAAGGAGGGAGAGAGAAAACGTGTAATTATCGACCGGTTAGCCTGACATCAGTAGTGGGGAAAATGTTGGAATCAATTATTAAAGATGAAATAGCAGCGCATTTGGAAAGCAGTGACAGGATCGGTCCAAGTCAGCATAGATTTATGAAAGGGAAATCATGCTTGACAAATCTTCTGGAACTTTTTGAGGATGTAACTAGTAGAGTGGACAAGGGAGAACCAGTGGATGTGGTGTATTTGGACTTTCAAAAGGCTTTTGACAAGGTCCCACACAAGAGATTGGTGTGCAAAATCAAAGCACATGGTATTGGGGGTAATGTACTGACGTGGCTAGAGAACTGGTTGGCAGACAGGAAGCAGAGAGTCGGGATAAACGGGTCCTTTTCAGAATGGCAGGCAATGACTAGTGGAGTGCCGCAGGGCTCAGTGCTGGGACCCCAGCTCTTTACAATATACATCAATGATTTAGATGAAGGAATTGAGTGTAATATCTCCAAGTTTGCAGACGACACTAAGCTGGGTGGCGGTGTGAGCTGTGAGGAGGACACTAAAAGGCTGCAGGGTGACTTGGATAGGTTAGGTGAGTGGGCAAATACATGGCAGATGCAGTATAACGTGGATAAATGTGAGGTGATCCACTTTGAGGGCAAAAACACGAAGGCAGATTATTATCTGAATGGCGGCAGATTAGGAAAGTGGGAGGTGCAACGAGACCTGGGTGACGTGGTACATCAGTCATTCAAAGTTAGCAGGCAGGTACAGCAGGCAGTGAAGGCGGCAAATGATATGTTGGCCTTCATAGCTAGGGGATTTGAGTATAGGAGCAGGGAGGTCTTACTGCAGTTGTACAGGGCCTTAGTGAGGCCTCACCTAGAATATTGTGTTCAGTTTTGGTCTCCTAATGTGAGCAAGGACGTTCTTGCTATTGAGGGAGTGCAGCGAAGGTTCACCAGACTGATTCCCGGGATGGCTGGTCTGACATATGAGGAGAGACTGGATTAACTGGGCCTTTATACACTGGAGTTTAGAAGGATGAGAGGGGATCTCATAGAAACTTACAAGATTCTGACGGGACTAGGTTAGATGCGGGAAGAATGTTCCCGATGATGGGGAAGTCCAGAACCAGGGGACACAGTCTTAGGATAAGGGGTAGGCCATTTAGGACTGAGATGAGGAGAAACTTCTTCACTCAGAGAGTTGTTAACTTGTGGAATTCCCTACCGCAGAGAGTTGTTGATGCCAATTCATTGGATATATTCAAGAGGGAGTTAGAGATGGCCCTTACGGCTAAAGGGATCAAGGAGTATGGAGAGAAAGCAGGAAAGGGGCACTGAGGGAATGATCAGCCATGATCTTATTGAATGGTGGTGCAGGCTCGAAGGGCCGAATGGCCTACTCCTGCACCTATTTTCTAAATTCTATGGATGTGGATGATTGGATTTGCTGACTGCACTAAGCTGAAACTTCCCAAACAAGTAGTTTCACTCTCTTGTGGTTTTTGGATCACATTTTGTGAAATGAAGCCAACGTTTAGTTTCGTTATTAAAAGGACACCAAAGAAATGAATTAATCTTGTGTTAGCTGCAACATGATGGGAACGTTCTCTTACAGATATAGTGTTAACCCTTGCCCTGCTGAATACTGATCCCACATGCTTGCCACAGCAAAAGCTGGGAGTAGCACTTTAAACAGACAGACTGCCAATAAACCATGTGTTACTGTTCAGGTGGAAAAGCTAAATGGGAATGAGGCAAGAAGAATGGTCACTGTGGCCTGTAACTGAGAATGTGCTGGATTTTGTTATACAGCGATTCCTTAATACAATGCTTTGTTATCGTTGTTTAACTTATAATGTGAAGTGATGCGAATTGCACTCAGGAAACAAATCCTCAATAAACAATTTTCAGAGATATCCGAAGTTTTAGTTCAATAAAACTCACGCAGCATGGAAAATTTTCACCTCAACATCAGACTGACTCCTTCACGTTAAGACACTCCGGGTTATAAATGTCTTCATAACCACCGTGACTCACTCACTGACAGTACACACACACATCACGGAATGATGTGTCGCTAATATCTCACGTCTTCCTCATTAAAACTGTAGTGTGCTACCACAGCTTGGCACCCAACCGGCGGCCTGGCCTGGGACCAGCAAACTGCGACCAGTCGAATGGAGCAGCAGGTTCAAGCCCATAACCATCAAATCGGGAGATGACATCGGGCTACCCAGCATTGCGCCGCACACTGTGGAGGTCTGCGTATCTACACTGCACGGAATCATTTAACAACAACAACTTGTATTTATATAGCGCCTTTAACAAAGTGAAACGTCGCAAGGAGTATTGAGATTAAAAATTTGACACTGGGCCGCATAAGTAGAAAGAGGTAGGTTTTAAGGAGCGTCTTGAAGGAGAAAAGAGGGATAGAAAGGCGGAGAGGTTTAGGGAGGGAGTTCCAGAGCTTAAGGCCTCGGCAACAGAAGGCACGGCCACCAATGGTTATGAAAATAATACAATGAGTATGCTGAACTTTACTTGCCATCTTGTTTTAATTAGATCCCCTCCATAACCAATAGCTTATCGACTGAACGACATAAAAAAAAGAAAGCAAATACTGTACCAAACGTCCTCTGTCTTTTTTCAGCAGTTGAGAGATTAAATACATTGGCCTGATCTCCTGAATCCGCTTTATAATACGTTTCAATATCGATGGAGAACTTCTCCACAAAGGGACAGGTATACCTGTAACAAAAAAAATGTAAAGATGCACATTGTTGCAAAAAGAAAACTTACTGTTTCAACCTTTTAATCTTTGACAAGCAGCTTAAATGCGATTGCTTTACAAGCAGGGTTTCACTGTGAAGCTGGAGGGCAGCATTCCCACAGAGGAAGACCCAAGACCGCTTTGCACAGATCCAGAAGTTTATTGCTTTATTTCCAGCGTGTTGGTTAGGCTACAGTTAGAGGATTGTGTGCAAGGTGAATGTTCTGTTTTAGAAAGGACATTAAACATAAGAATTAGGAACAGGAGTAGGCCATCTAGCCCCTCGAGCCTGCTCCACCATTCAATAAGATCATGGCTGATCTGGCCGTGGACTCAGCTCCACTTACCCGCCCGCTCCCCGTAACCCTTAATTCCCTTATTGGTTAAAAATCTATCTATCTGTGATTTGAATACATTCAATGAGCTAGCCTCAACTGCTTCCCTGGGCAGAGAATTGCACAGATTCACAACCCTCTGGGAGAAGAAATTCCTTCTCAACTCGGTTTTAAATTGGCTCCCCCGTATTTTGAGGCTGTGCCCCCTAGTTCTAGTCTCCCCGACCAGTGGAAGCAACCTCTCTGCCTCTATCTTGTTTATCCCTTTCATTATCTTAAATGTTTCCATAAGATCACCCCTCATCCTTCTGAACTCCAACGAGTAAAGACCCAGTCTACTCAATCTATCATCATAAAGTAACCCCCTCATCTCCAGAATCAGCCCAGTGAATCGTCTCTGTACCCCCTCCAAAGCTAGTATATCCTTCCTTAAGTAAGGTGACCAAAACTGCATGCAGTACTCCAGGTGCGGCCTCACCAATACCCTGTACAGTTGCAGCAGGACCTCCCTGCTTTTGTACTCCATCCCTCTCGCAATGAAGGCCAACATTCCATTCGCCTTCCTGATTACCTGCTGCACCTGCAAACTAACCTTTTGGGATTCATGAACAAGGACCCCCAGGTCCCTCTGCACCGCAGCATGATGTAATTTCTCCCCATTCAAATAATATTCCCTTTTACTGTTTTTTTTCCCCCAAGGTGGATGACCTCACACTTTCCGACATTGTATTCCATCTGCCAAACCTTAGCCCATTTGCTTAACCTATCTAAATCTCTTTGCAGCCTCTCTCTGTCCTCTACACAACCCGCTTTCCCACTAATCTTTGTGTCATCTGCAAATTTTGTTACACTACACTCTGTCCCCTCTTCCAGGTCATCTATGTATATTGTAAACAGTTGTGGTCCCAGCACCGATCCCTGTGGCACACCACTAACCACCGATTTCCAACCTGAAAAGGACCCATTTATCCCGACTCTCTGCTTTCTGTTCACCAGCCAATTCTCGATCCATGCTAATACATTTCCTCTGACTCCGCGTACCTTTATCTTCTGCAGTAACCTTTTGTGTGGCACCTTATCGAATGCCTTTTGGAAATCTAAATACACCACATACATCGGTACACCTCTATCCACCATGTTCGTTATATTCTCAAAGAATTCCAGTAAATTAGTTAAACACGATTTCCCCTTCATGAATCCATGTTGCTTCTGCTTGATTGCATTATTCCTATCTAGATGTCCCGCTATTTCTTCCTTAATGATAGCTTCAAGCATTTTCCCCACTACAGATGTTAAACTAACTGGCCTAGTTACCTGCCTTTTGTCTGCCCCATTTTTTAAACAGAGGCATTACATTAGCTACTTTCCAATCCGCTGGTACCTCCCCAGAGTCCAGAGAATTTTGGTAGATTATAACGAATGCATCTGCTATAACTTCCGCCATCTCTTTTAATACCCTGGGATGCATTTCATCAGGACCAGGGGACTTGTCTACCTTGAGTCCCATTAGCCTGTCCAGCACTACCCCCCTTGTGATAGTGATTGTCTCGAGGTCCTCCCTTCCCACATTCCTGTGACCAGCAATTTTTGGCATGGTTTTTGTGTCTTCCACTGTGAAGACCGAAGCAAAATAATAGTTTAAGGTCTGAGCCATTTCCACATTTCCTATTATTAAATCCTCCTTCTCATCTTCTAAGGGACCAACATTTACTTTAGTCACTCTTTTTCGTTTTATATATCTGTAAAAGCTTTTACTATCTGTTTTTATGTTTTGCGCAAGTTTACTTTCGTAATCTATCTTTCCTTTCTTTATTGCTTTCTTAGTCATTCTTTGCTGTCGTTTAAAATTTTCCCAATCTTCTAGTTTCCCACTAACCTTGGCCACCTTATATGCATTGGTTTTTAATTTGATACTCTCCTTTATTTCCTTGGTTATCCACGGCTGGTTATCCCTTCTCTTACCGCCCTTCTTTTTCACTGGACTATATTTTTGTTGAGCACTATGAAAGAGCTCCTTAAAAATCCTCCACTGTTCCTCAATTGTGCCACCGTTTAGTCTGTGTTCCCAGTCTACTTTAGCCAACTCTGCCCTCATCCCACTGTACTCCCCTTTGTTTAAGCATAGTATGCTCATTTGAGACACTACTTCCTCACCCTCAATCTGTATTACAAATTCAATCAGAGGATCTTTTACTAGGAGATAATTTATTATTCCTGTCTCATTACACAGGACCAGATCTAAGATAGCTTGCTCCCTTGTAGGTTCTGTAACATACTGCTCTAAGAAACAATCCCGTATGCATTCTATAAATTCCTCCTCAAGGCTACCCCGTGCGATTTGATTTGACCAATCGATATGTAGGTTAAAATCCCCTATGATTACTGCCGTTCCTTTTTCACATACCTCTATTATTCCCTTGATTATTGCCCACCCCACCGTGAAGTTATTATTTGGGGGCCTATAAACTACACCCACCAGTGACTTTTTCCTCTTACTATCTCTAATCTTCACCCACAATGATTCAACATTTTGCTCATTAGAGCCAATATCGTCTCTCACAACTGTCCTGATATCTTCCTTTATTAAAGTTATGGAATGTCCAGAATAAATTCACCAAGATGATGCCAGAGGTGTAAAATTATATTTACGAGGAGAGACTTGAGATTCTGAAACTATTTCCATTGGAGTAGAGCAGGCTAAAAGTAGATTTAATAAGAGATGTTTGACAGGGTCAATAAAAGACTATTTCCTCCGGTTGGTGATGAGGGATGACACATTTAGAATTGCCAGAGAGGGGCGGAGAAGTTTCTTTATGGCGCAGTTGGTTGGAGTGTGGAATACTTCACCACAAGGGGAGGCGAGGCAGACCATTGCTACTTTTTTGGGAAAAGATAAATATTTGAAGCAGCAGATAATACAGGGCAACAGGGAGAGAGTTCAGTGGATTGGATTCATGGATAGGTTTTTGGATTGCGATAGCAAAGAGTCAGTCGGCATAGACACAATGGGTCGAATGGCATCCTGTGATGTAAACTTCTTTTGTTTCCAGACCGAGGTTGTCCAGTGAAAAATGCTCCCAACTGGAACATTGAGCCTTTATTAGAAATAAGTCATTTTATGTAAAAGATGCCAATCTTCTGAGAACAATGCACGCAGTCTGCACATTATAAATCCTGCCCATACCTTCATTACCTGCCAATCTCAGATGAAAAACAAAGGTTTTATACAATGAATTTCCACTGTACCAGAGGGACCGAGATGACAAAATAATATCGTAGTAAGTGCAACTAATTTTATTTGGATAAATGTCTTTCTTGGATAAGGTTATGACTGCAGGCACCAAATTATTTTTGTCGATGAGAATAGAAGGTTATGAGAAATCCACTTGATAGAATATACTGTCAGTTTCATTTGAAACCAGAGATAAACCATGGCTCCAGTAATGATCAACGTTGTGAAGCATGATGACGATTAAATATCAATAATAAAATAACGTGATTTATTTATTGCCCTGTGTTACTTACATTCCCGTATTGCAGAATGGAACCACAACCTATTATAATGGCATCAGAGTCTCTATATCTGGATAATTAATCAATTAGAGTAATAAGGCCAAGCAGGGAGGTTTGCTGCATCACGCTGAGAACTTGTGTACTTGCTCATGCAAAAGTACATCCAACAGTGCGTGTTATTCTGCTGGCCAGAAATCAGCAGCTGGCTTTAAAATATATTGTGATGCAATTTCAGCAAACCAGATGTTTCTACCCTGGAGAGATGGATCATCACAGCCACCCATGGTCAAATACCCCTAAACCCACCCCACCCCATTAATGTCCCATAACCCCACCCCATTAATGTCCCATAAACCCACCCCATTAATGTCCCATAAACCCACCCCATTAATGTCGCATAACCCCCACCCCATTAATGTCCCATAACCCCACCCCATTAATGTGCCATAAACCCACCCCATTAATGCCCCATAACCCACCGCACCCCATTAACCCACCCCATTAATGCCCCATATCCCCACCCCATTAATATCGCATAACCCCACCCCATTAATGCCCCATAACCCCACCCCATTAATGCCCCATAACCCCACCCCATTAATGCCCCATAACCCCACCCCATTAATGCCCCATACACCCACCCCATTAACCCACCCCATTAATGTCCCATAACCCACCCCATTAATGCCCCATAACCCCACCCCATTAATACCCTTAAACCCCACCCCATTAATACCCCTAAACCCCAACCCATTAATACCCCTAAATCCCACCCCATTAATACCCCTAAATCCCACCCCATTAATACCCCTAAATCCCACCCCATTAATACCCCATAACCCACCCCCACCCCATTAATATCCCTAAACCCACCAATACCCCTAAACCCCACCCCATTAATACACCTAAACACCACTCCATTAATGCCCCACCCCCACTCCATTAGTGTCCCATAACCCGCCCCCACCTAATTAATGTCCCATAACCCCATCCCCTTATTGCTCCATAACCCACCCTCACCCCATTAATACCACTAAACCCTGCCCCATTAATGTCCCATACCACCCCCACCCCATTAATGTCCCATAACCCCATCCCCACCCCATTACTGCCCCCAAGCCCCACCCCATTAATACCCCTAAACCCCACCCCCACCCCATTATTACACCTATACCCCACTCCATTAATGCCCCACCCCCACTCCATTAATGCCCCATAACCCCACCCCATTAATAATCCATTAAAACCCTACCCCATTAATACTCCATTAAAACCCCACCCCATTAATACTCCATTAAAACCCCACCCCATTAAAACCCCTAAACCCATCCCCAACCCATTAATACGCCTACACCCCACCCCATTAATGCCCCAAACCCCACCCCCATCAATGCCCCAAACCCCACCCCCATCAATGCCCGATAACCCGCCCCACCAATACCCCGAAACACACTCCCACCCCATTAATACCCTTAAACCTACCACCACCCTATTACATAGAATTACATCAGATATACGGCACAGAAACAGGCCGTTCGGCCCAGCCAGTCCATGCCGACGTTTATGCTCCACTCGAGCCTCCTCCCGTCTTTCCTCATCTAAATCTATCAGCATAACCCTCTATTCCCTTCTCCCTCATATGCTTTTCTAACCTCCCCTTAAATGCATCGCTACTATTCGCCTCAACCCATTCCCCAGGGTAGCGAGTTCCACATTCTCACCACTCTTTGGGTAAAGAATTTTCTTCTGAATTCCCTATTGGATTTCTTGGTGACTATTTTATATTGATGGCCTCTAGTTATGCTCTTCCCCATAGTGAAAACATCCACACTATCAAAACCTTTCATAATTTTAAAGACCTCTATTAGGTCTCCCTTCTTTTTTCAAGAGAAAAGAGACCCAGCCTGTTCATCCTGATATGTGACCCTCGCATTTCTGGTATCATCCTTGTAAATCTTCTCTGCTCCCTCTCCAGTGTCTCTATGTCCTTTTTATAATGTGGCGACCAGAACTGCACGCAGTGCTCCGAGTGCGGTCTAACCAAGGTTTGATACAGGTTTACTATAACTTCCCTACTTTTCAATTCCATACCTCTAGAAATAAACCCTAGTTCTTGGTTTGCTTTTTATGGCCTTGCTAACCTGTGTCGCAATCCGAGATCCCTTTGCTCCTCTACCCCACCCAGACTCGCACCCTCCAAACAAGTGACCTCCCTATTCTTCCTACCAAAATGTAATACCTCACATTTATTTGTCTTGAATTTCAATTGCCGATTATATGCCCATTGACAAGTTTATTAATGTCCTCCTGTAATTTGTTGCAGCTTCCCTCAGTATTGACTATCCCCCAATTTGGTGTTATCCGCAAATTTAGAAATTGTGTTTTTGATTCCAAAGTTCAAATCGTTAATATAAATTGTGAACAACAGTGGTCCCAGCACTGATCCTTGTGGAACACCACGACCCACCTTCTGCCCCTGTGAATAGATAACTTTACCCCTATTCTCTGCTTTCTGTCTTGAACATAAGAACATAATAAATAGGATCATGAGTCGGCCATTCGGCCTCTCGAGCCTGCTCCGCCATTTAATAAGATCATGACTGATCCGATCATGGACTCAGCTCCACTTCCCTGCCCGCTCCCCATAACCCCTTATTCCCTTATTGCTCAATCTGTCTATCTCCATCTTAAATATATTCAATGTCCCAGCCGCCACAGCTCTCTGGGGCAGAGAATTCCACAGATTTACAACCCTCTGAGAGAAGAAATTCCTCCTCATCTCCGTTTTAAATGGGCGGCCCCTTATTCTGAGACTATGTCCCCTAGTTTTAGTTTCCCCTATGAGTGGAAACATCCTCTCTGCATCCACCTTGTCGAGCCCCCTCATTATCTTATATGTTTCGATAAGATCACCTCTCATTCTTCTGAACTCCAATGTGTATAGGCCCAACCTACTCACCCTATCTTCATAAGTCAACCCCCTCATCTCCGGAATCAACTGAGTGAACCTTCTCTGAACAGCTTCCAATGCAAGTATATCCTTCCTTAAATAGGGAGACCAAAACTATACGCAGTACTCCAGGTGTGGCCTCACCAATACCCTGTATAGTTGTAGCAGGACTTCTCTGCTTTTATACTCTATCCCCTTGCAATAAAGGCCAACATTCCATTTGCCTTCCTGATTACTTGCTGTACCTGCATACTAACCTTTTGTGTTTCATGCACAAGGGCCCCCAGGTCCCTCTGTACTGCAGCACTTTGCAATTGGTCTCCATTTAAATTATAATTTGCTTTTCTATTTTTTCTGCCAAAGTGGATAACCTCACATTTTCTCACATTATACTCCATCTGCCAAATTTTTGCCCATTCACTTAGCCTGTCTGTATCCCTTTGCAGATTTTTTGTGTCCTCACAATTTGCTTTCCCACCCATCTTTGTATCATCAGCAAACTTGGCTACATTACACTCGGTCCCCTCATCCAAGTCATTAATATAGATTGTAAATAGTTGAGGCCCCAGCACCAATCCCTGCGGCACCCCACTAGTTTCTGTTTGCCAACTGGAAAATGACCCATTTATCCCGACTCTCTGTTTTCTGTTAATTAGCCAATCCTCTATCCATGCTAATATATTACCCCCAACCCTGTGAACTTTTATGTGGCACCTTATCGAATGCCTTCTGGAAATCCAAATACACCACATCCACTGGTTCTCCCATATCCACCCTGCTCGTTACATCCTCAAAGAACTCCAGCAAATGTCAAAAATGATTTCCCTTTCATAAAACTATGCTGACTCTGCTTGACTAAATTATGCTTTTCCAAATGTCTTGCTACTGCTTCCTTAATAAATGGACTCCAGCATTTTCCCAATGACCGATGTTAGGCTAACTGGTCTATAGTTTCCTGCTTTTTGTCTGTCTCCTTTTTTAAATAGGGGTGTTACATTTGCGCTTTTCCAATCCGCTGGAACCTCCCCAGAATCCAGGGAATTTTGGTAGATTACAACCAATGCATCCACTATCTCTGCAGCCACTTCTTTGAAGACCCTAGGATGTAAGCCATCAGGTCCAGGAGACTTGTCCGCCTTTAGTCCCATTATTTTACCGAGTACCACTTCTTCAGTGACAGTGATTGTATTAAGTTTCTCCCCCCCCATAGCCCCTTGATTATCCACTATTGGGATGTTTTTTGTGCCTTCTATCATGAAGACCGATATAAAATGTTTGTTCAAAGTCTCTGCCATTTCCCTGTTCCTCATTATTAATTCCCCAGTCTCATCCTCTAAGGGACCAACATTTACTTTAGCCACTCTTTTCCTTTTTATGTACCTGTAGAAACTCTTGCTATCTGTTTTTATATTTCGTGCTGGTTTACTTTGATAATCTATCTTCCCTCTATTTATTATTCCACTAGTCTTGGCCACTTTGTATGCCATTGTTTTCAATTTGATACCATCCCTTATTTCCTTCGTTAGCCTCGGACGGTTATCCCTTCTCTTACAGTCTTTCCTTCTCATTGGAATATATTTTTGTTGAGAGTTATGAACTATCTCCTTAAATGATTGCCACTGCTCATCAACCGTCCCACACTTTAATCTATTTTCCCAGTCCACTTTAGTCAACTCTGCCTTCAGACCTCTGTAGTCTCCTTTATTTAAGTTTCGGACACTGGTTTAAGATCCAACTTTCTCACAAGCTTTCTTTGAAGCCAACTAGCTATCCATTCTGCTACTTGTCCCCTGACTCTGCATTCTCTGACCTTGTTCATCAGTCTATTATGGGGTCATTTATCGAAGGCCTTTTGAAAATCTAGATAAATGACATTTACTGCATTACCATTGTCTACTTTCTCTGTTACCTCTCCAAAAAATTCTATGAGGTTGGTCAAGCAAGTCTTTCCCTTTTGAAATCCATGTTGACTGTTCATTATTATATTTTTGATTTCTCGATGTTCTCTTTTCTCCTTTAGGAGGAATTCCATTATTTTTCTTATCACCGATGTTAAGCTGACTGGTCTATAATTCCCTGGACATGTTCTATCCCTCTTCTTAAATACTGGTATTACATTAGCTAACTGCCAGTCCTCTGGCACTATACCTTTTACTAACGAATTATTAAATATGTGTAGTAATGCCTCTGCTATCTCTTCCCTAGATTATTTTAAAATGCATGGATGCAATCCATCCGGTCCAGGGGTTTTATCCTATTAATACCCCTAAACCCACCCCACCCCATTAATACCCCAAACCCATTTCATCCCATTAATACCGAAAACCCATGCACAGCCCACTACAGGTGCAGAGTCGAGAATCCGGAACTCTCAGGACCGAGGTCGTTCCGGATTCTGGACTTACGATTGTCTTTCTGACGTCAAGTATTTCTGGACATCAGACGGGGGGGGGGGTCCCGCCGAGGAGCTGTTCGGGCAGGGTCCCGCCGTGGAGAAGGTATTCAGGCCAGCCAGCCCCGTCACAGAGCTGCTGTTCGGGCAGGCTAGCGAGGAGGCCCCGACATAAGGGCAGCGGGGGCGAGACCAGACCCGAGGTCGGCAGGGTCCGGATTCCAGAACATTTTACGGATTCCGGACGATCCTGCCACTGATCGGTCCGGAGTCCGGATTTTCGACGCTGCACCTGTACAGGTATTACAATTCCTGAAACCCAGCTCTCAAGTAACAGCACAAAATATCACATTGCGCTATTTTCCAGTTCAGCGCCAAGTTTACATTAGAGGATCAATTTAATGCAAAGCAGTTCTTCACTGGAGCTGAATGCCTGGAACATGTCAACCTTCCTCCATATACACCAGCAACGTAGGGCAAAGTCCAGCCTGGCTTGGATGGACTCTGAACTTCAGCTACCAGTCTCAGACTGATAACTACAATATAAATGCAGCTTGAGTAGTATTGGACAGAGGCAGGAGATTTATCAAACGATATTTGATCATAACCCAGTGAGCTGAATCTCTTTGCCTGCAGATAACTGCTCCCAGGGCCAAAAAACAGCAACAGTCACAAAAATAAGAGGCAAGGCAGAAAGGACATTACTGCCTCTTCTTCCACACCTCAGAACGGACGCTGACAAGTGAACAACCACCCTCTGGTTCATCAGCATCATCAACATCCATCACTTTATAATCACCACTTTCACCGAGTGCCATGCAACAAAAGAATCCCTTGGGCATCACACTGGTGCACTTATTTTCACGTCACGAATGATATTTCCATTTCCAATACTTGCAATGTGCACAGATGGTGCTCGATCCATTTGCAGGATGTGTTGTGAAAGGATTACAGACAAGCTTCCTTCTTGTTGAGTCGTAACACGTAGGAAGAGCCACCATTTCCTCAGTACTGAAACACCCTGATTGGTGCTCCACTGGTAATGGGAGCAAAGCTTGGAACGAATCACAGCGAGGGCTGACTGCTGCATTCCTGGTGGTGAAGTGATGAGCAATGGCTACAACGGGCCAGGATGCAGGAGCTATATCTGAAACACGAACCTGTCTTTTCTCATTACTGATGGACGAGTTGTGCATTTCCAGATTTTTAGCATTTGCAATCTTTTCAAATATGCTGTGGTGTCAGAGAATTCATTGGACAGCAAAATAAAGTACATGAGACCATGTTTCTGGCTCCAAAGGCTCTCAGATTCACCAAAAGACTGGAATGCTATGGGTGCCTGCAGAGTCAGGTACTCATGCCAAAATGATCAGAGCCATGACTGTTGTCAGCTATGGTTCCCATCACCAGTGACTAAAGTGGCATTTATTAAGTTGGGTGCTCAACCATCTCACAGAAACTAATGGGATCTGCCCATAGGAACAGGAGGAGGCCACTCAGCCACTCAAGCCATTCAATTAGATCATGTCTGATCTGTATCTCAACACCTTTGCCCACCTTGGTTCCGTAAGCCTTCATACCATTGCCTAACATAAACCTATCAATCTCAGTTTTGACATTTTCAATTAACCCCCGGCCTCAACAGCTTTTTGTGGGAGCGAGTTCCAGATTCCCACTGCCCTTTGTGTGAAGAAGTGCTTCCTGGCTTCACCCTTGAATGGCCTGGCTCTAATTTTAAGGTAATGCCCCTTGTTCTGGACTCCCCCCACCAGAGAACATAGTTTCTCTCTGTCTACCCCATCAACTCCTTTAATCATCTCATGCCCAGTTTATGTTGAGCCAACTTCCACAGCAGTTGAACTGCAGAATATCTGTTTGTGCGCAGCTGTTTTTAAACAATGGTTTGCACTTTTGTTTCCAGCTGCTGCACCTTCCCCCATTGTTGATAAGGATACATAGAGCTAGCAAACACAAAACTGCTTTAACTGGCCGACAGTCAGGCTCAATGCTCAGTCTGTTGATCTGCAATGTTTTCCAGTTGTGAAGTGTTAGGTCCTCCAGATCCCAACTCAAAGTTCAGACATTTCCTCGCAGCGTGTCTGTGATGGCCGGTGATTTCATTCGGGCTTGGCATTCCAGGTCGGCCTGGCTTGGTCTCACTGGCACTATGCAAGATCCAATGACCTTTTACCCTTAGCCTTGCTAGATTTCAATTTAAAAAGGTCAGAACCAACAAAGAACAATTCTAGTTCTGATTTATTGCGGTCCACCCATTTGTCAATAAAAAAGGTTTTATCCTCTCTAACTGTTGCACTAAATGCATACAGCGGGAGCCCAGCCCTCAGGCAATGACTGAGGTGGACTTGTTCCTTTTGTTTTGGGTGGAAAGCTGGATTTGCTTGGGGAAGGGGCTTCTGATATGTTGCTGGTATTTCTGATCAACTCCAATAACCCACCTTTACTCCCTATCCTTCGATATCCTTACCCAATAAAAATCGATCCATCTCAGTTCTGAAATTATTATTTGTCCCCCAGCACGGACAGCTTTTTGGGGAGAAAGTTCCAGATTTACACCACCCTTGGTGTGAAGAAGTGCTTCCTGACATCACCCTGAACGGCCTGGCTCGAATGTTAAGGTTCTGCCCCCTTGTTCTGGATTCTCCCACCAGAGGCAATAGTTTCTCTCTGTTTACCCTATCCAATCCCTTTATCATTTAAGTCCTCAATTTGACCACTCTGCAATTTATTAAGCTTAAGGGAATAGAAGCCAAGTTTATGTAACCTATCTCAGAGCACAAAAGGCTAACTTAAAACAGTACAACTTTAGCATGGAAAAATCAGATTTGTTTTCCTCACATGGTTCTTTCATTTACTTTGATCCTGCAGAAATCCACAGATAAACTTCGGGTTTATTTACACACCAATATCAGTGTTCCAGCAAAGTGCCTTTTACCTCACTGTGTGGGTAAAGTAGGTGTTTGAGGAGGGAGACAGCCAATAATCGCACTTCCAGCAGCTCCCTTAGCCCAGGCTCAGAAACGCAGTCCAGAAAACGTGCATTCCCAAAACACCACGGCAACGATGTCAGAACATCAAAAGCCAGAAAATAAAATCAGCAAGCAAGGTATGTGTTGGAAGAAGTGGTGTAAAGTGATTTCATCCAATGTTTACGTAAGAACATAAGAAATAGGAGCAGGAGTAAGCTATTTGTCCCCTCGAGCCTGCTCCGCCATTTAATAAGATCATGGCTGATTTCGTGCTCAACTCCACTTTCCCGCCCAATCCCCATTTCCCTCGATTCCCCTAGACTCTAGAAATCTATCTTTCTCAGTCTTGAATATATAATGAACATACAACTAAAATGCATAACCCTTCATAGCACTTTTCATAAAAACATAAGAAATAGGAGGAGTCCTATATGGCCCTTTGATCTTTCTCCGCCATTCAATAAGATCATGGCTGATCTTCGACCTCAACTCCAACTTCCTGCACTGTCCCAATATCCCTCCATTCCCTTTATCTAAAAATCTATCGATCTCTGTCTTGAATATACTCAATGACTCAGCATCCACAGCCCTCTGGGGTAACGAATTCCAAAGATTCACCACCCTCAGTGAAAAAATTCCTCCTCAATTCAGTCTTAAAACAGCCGACCTCTTATCCTGAGACTATGCCCCCTTGTTTTAGACTTTCCAGCCATGGGGAAACAGCCTCAGCAACTACCCTGTCAATCCCCCTCAGAATCTTATATGTTTCAATGAAATTTCAATGATTGTATGTTTAGTAATAAAAGCTGTGATTTAAAAAAAATACAAGGTTTATCAAGGATATATTAATTCTATTGGACAGAGAAAGGTTTGTGAAAGTGTACCTTGTCCTGGTATAGGGATAGGCATTCCACGACTCCTCTTCTACACGCAATGCAGCTTTTGGTAAAATGGATCTGAACCAGCTGGGGATGTGCATACCAATATGGTATACTTTATGGGTATACTGCCCAGAGCCACCCAGACCATCATTATAGGGCCTGTTCTCAAGGATTTCTACCCCGCTCCCTTCTCCACAAGTCTCTTCTCTGCTCTTTTTCTGTAAGACATGAAAAAAGTTTGAGTAAGAAATCATAGACAATATCTTCACACGTGAATACAATGGTTAAAAGCATTTGAATGCTGTTTGAAATAGTAATGGAAAAGTAGCTAGAAAAACCGAGAAACCTCTTTAAATCCAATTATTATGTGGCATTACTTTATTTCATATAATATTCTTTTTACAAAAACTTAAGCAGCATCCAGTAAAGCAATAAGTTACATTTCTGTCTTTCAGATGAGACGATAAACCAAGGTCCTGTCTGCCCTCTTGTGTGGATGTAAAAGATCCCACGGCACTATTCAAAAAAGAGCAGCGGCGTTCTCCTTGGCGCCCTGATCAATATTCACAACAGTAACTACACTTCAAAAAGTACTTCATTGGCTGGAAAGCGCTTTGGGGTGCTGTGGGTCATTAAAGTGCTATATAAATGCAAATTCATTCTTTCTAGAGACCAATCTATAAAGTCACCATCAATACTGCACTGTAAATCTTGCTAAAAACTAACACAATTTCAGTTGGACAATTACATTTCCTGAGCTTTACATCATGCTGAAGACAGAGTTCAGCATCTCAGTGGAAGATATTTTACATGAGCTTGTGGTTGTGGTAATGATGGATAAAAGAACATATTTGGACAATATATTTTTAGTGTCAGCTGTGGCTAAGTGGGTAGCACACTCGCCTCTGAGTCAGAAGGTTGTGGGTTCAAGTCTCATTCCCGGGACCCAAGCACATAAATCTAGGCTGACACTCCAGTGCAGTGCTGAGGGAGTGCTGCACTGTCGGAGGTGTCGTCATTTGGATGAGACATTAAACCGAGGCCCTGTCTGCTCTCTCAGGTGGGTGTAAAATATCCCATGGCATTATTTCGAAGAGCAGGAGAGATATCTCCAGTGTCCAGGCCAATATTTAGCCCTCAGTCAACATCACAGAAAACAGATTATCTGGTCATTACCACATTGCTGTTTGTGGAAGCTTGCTGTGCGCAAGTTGGCTGCTGCGTTTCCCACATTACAACAATGACTACATTCCAAAAGTACTTCATTGGCTGGAAAGTGCTTTGAGATGTCCAGTGGGCGTGAAAGGCGCTATATAAATGCAAGTTTTACTTTCTTCTTTCTTTCAAGTTTTTCATTATACAGTCAAACTTCCTTAGCAATCAATATCAAAGTGGTACCGGTATATAACTGCAAGTTCTTTCTTTTATTAGAACAGGGCAATTAGTGGTTGTGCAAACACGGTTTAACACACCGTACTTTATCTTTCATTGGGTCTTTTACACCACGAATACACTGAGAAATGTAAAACTTTGAAGCAATCCAGAGGTCTGAGATTTAACAATAATAAGGTGACAGGGGAAGTATTCACTGATGCACATTTAAAGGCAAATAGTTTCTGCTGTACCAATTGAGCCAGACTCCAGAACTCTAACAAACACACACAAACTTCAATAATTCACAAGAATATTTTAAATGAATCAAGCATTTGAAATCCCTGCGGGAGATTTCCTCCGCTAAGGCCTGACTCTCCATCTCCAGTCTGATCAAATAGGCTGTAAATGATCGACTTACAGGTTTTGTGTCGAGCACACAGTTTCCTCACTTCAAAGTGTTACGCTTGCAAAGAATGTCGCACTCGGACATTCGCCTTGCCTTCATTGGTTCAAATATCATGCACTTAAAAGACAACCTGTTGGTGTTACCTGAATGATACTGATTGCCTGAAATATTATGAAGTGGGAAATCAGGAAGGAAAATTACCAGTCATGAAAGAGCTCGATAAAGAACTAGCAAGGGGAGCAAGTCACTGGAATTCTTTTTGTCGAAAGCTCTTTCAGACGTCATCTTGCATTGTCACTACCCAAGGATATAGTACTAAAAATAATGTTGCTACTAAAAATAAGATTTCTAACACAGCACGTCAAGAATTCACAAGAAAAACTCAAACTCAATGAATTGTTAGAAATCCCTGAAGAGTCCGAGGGTTTGATTTCTGCTTCAGACCAATCAGGAGTTTCACCTGAACCTTGGACACTGAGGGATTTATACCAATCCATCCCTGATCCTGGGAATATATATTAATCTAAATGCACCATGGGGAAAAGGAGGAAGGAAAGGAGAATGGAAGGAAAGAAGGAAGGGAGGAAAGAAAGAAAGAGAACCACTGGAAGCAACGCACAGAAAATTATACTTTGCAATCGTATAAATAACTAAGAAAATAAAAGGTTTCGGGAGCTAGCAGAATAAATACAAGTACTTGCATTATAAACAAATGCTGTGGAAGAGAAGGCAATAAGAAGTAACGTTGGGAGGGATGTTTTGTGAAATGGTAGGTAAAGCTTATTACAATTTTGTATGTGTGGCTTGTATCTTTTAGGTCACGTTGTTGATGTGATGTGTTAATCGAGGTTACAGCTTAGAAATAGGCCATTCAGCCCAACAGGTCCATGCCAGTGTTTATCCTTTAAATGTCCCACACCTCTTCATAACCTAACACAAGAATTAGGAACAGGAGTAGGCAATTCGGCTGCTCAAGCCCACTCCACCATTCAATAAGATCATGGCTGATCTACTACCTTAACTCCACTTCCCTGCACTATCCCCATATCCCTCGATTCCCTTAGTATCCAAAAATCTATCGATCTCTGTCTTGAATATCTCTCTTTCCTCCTTTAAGATGCTCATTAAAACCTACCTCTTTAAACAAGCTTTTGATCATCTGCCTTAATTCTTCTGTGGCTCGGTGTCAAATTTATCAGTTTGTCTGTAACACAGTTGTGAAGCGCCTGGGGACGTTTTACTACGTTAAAGGCGCTATATAAATAAAAGTTATTATTGAATTTTTTCAAAGACTGAGCCTCCGGGGCAGAGAATTCTACAGATTCACCACCCTCTGAGTGAAGAGGTTCTCCTCATCTCAGTCCTAAAAATGGCCAACCCCTTATCCTGAGACTGTGACTCCTGGTTCTAGACTCCCCAGCCCGGGGGAAACATCCTCCCTGCATCTACCCTGTCAAGCCCGCTGACCCCAAAATGACCCATTTATTCCTACTCTCTGTTTTCTGTTCATTAACCAATCCTCAATCTTGCTGATAAATTACCTCCAATTCATCCCACCCCATCACCATATCCTTCTATTCCTTTCTCCCTCATGTGTTTATCCAGCTTCCCCTTAAATGCATCGATACTATTCACCTCAACCCCTCCCTGTCCACATTCTCACCACTCTCTGGGTAAAGAAGTTTCTCCTGAATTCCCTGTTGGATTTATTAGTGACTGTCTGATATTTATGACCCCTAGTTTTGGTCTTATCCAAAAGTGGAACCATTTTCTCTACGTCTATCCTATCAAACCTCTTCATAATCTTACAGACCTCTATCAGGTCACCCACCCCTCAGCCTTCTCGTCTCGAGAGAAAAGAGCCCCAGTCTGTTCAGCCTTTCCCGATGAGCATATTCTCAGTTCTGGTATCAACCTCGTGAATCTTTTTTGCGCCTTCTCTAATGCGTCTATATTCGAATTCAGCAACTTTGAATTAAGATTAGTCTGTATTCAGAATTACGACTAAAGGCAAGTAGATGAACTCCCTCCATATCCCTTACATTATTGGCTCAATTGTGATTTTTAGTTGATCAATGTCAAAGATTTATTACCATGTTTGCCCAATATTGCTACGGTACTGTTCTGATGAAAGATTCTTGACCTGAAACCTTAACTCTTTCTCTCTCTGCAGATTCTGCCTGACCTGCTGAGTATTTCCAGCATTTTCTGTTTTTATTTCAGATTTCCAGCATCCGCAGTATTCTATTTTTGTGTATATTTGCCCTGAAGTGGCAAGTGTCAGAAACCGA
The DNA here is from genome assembly GCF_044704955.1 of Pristiophorus japonicus. Classification (NCBI taxonomy): domain Eukaryota; kingdom Metazoa; phylum Chordata; class Chondrichthyes; family Pristiophoridae; genus Pristiophorus; species Pristiophorus japonicus. Next base: position 240,405,663 of record NC_091984.1, on the reverse strand, counting down.
ATTCCGGATTTATTGAGTGCAATAATAACTTCTCTCACTGCGCTGTGATCTGTTTTGATGTTCCTTTTCATGGAGCCACTGCAGCATCTCCACTGGTGGGAGGGGATAATTACAGTGTTGCAAGTTTCCATTGTAAATGTGAACATAGGGGCTTCTGATGCACCCTGGACCAATTACCTTCCACCCTCGAAACCCGCTTCACCGAAAGACTATGCCTGAAGTCTCGCCTCCTCACATGCAACATGATGGGAGATCGACAAGTTTGTTTTTAGAGATGCACAAAAGAGACATGTATTAGCATTCATTTTATTTAAATACAAGGAATTACTGAAGTGTTCACGTTTGAAGTGAGAAGAGCAGGTCGAAAGAGGAACAGAGACAATCAGAAGCGGAATTCTTTCCATCTCCCACCTCTCGGGACTCAAGGAAAATCCAAAGATGTTTTATAAATATATTAAGAGCAAGAGGATAACTAAAGAAAGGGTAGGGCCTATTCGAGACATGATGGTAATCTGTGTATGGAGGTGGAAGATGTGAGTATGGTTCTTAATTAATACTTTGTGTCTTTTTCACAAAAGAGAGGGCGATGCAGACACTGCTATCGAGGAGGAGGATTGAAATATTAGATGAAATAAACATAGAGAGAAGGTATTAAAGGGTTTAGCAACTTTGAAAGTAGATAAGTCCCTAGGCCCGGATGAAATATATCCCAGGCTGTTAAGCGAAGCAAGAGAGGAAATAGCAGAAGCTCTGACTATCATTTTTCAATCCTCTCTGGCTCAGGTGTGGTGCTAGAGGACTGGAGAACTGCTAATGTGGTATCTTTATTTAAGAAGGGAGAAAGGGATAGACCGAGTAATTACAGGCCTGTCAGCCTAACCTCAGCAGTGGGAAAATTATTGGAAAAAATCCTGAAGGACAGGATAAATCTACATTTAGAAAGACACAGATTAATCAAGGACAGTCAGCACGGATGTGTTAAGGGAAAGTCGTGTCTGACTAACTTGATTTAATTTTTCGAGGAGGTAACCAGGAGGATCAATGAGGTCAAAGTGTACGATGTAGTGTATATGGATTTTAGCAAAGCTTTTGATAAGGTCCCACATGGCAGACTGGTCACGAAAGTAAAAGCCCCTGGGATCCAGGGCAAAGTGGCTAGTTGGATCCAAAATTGGCTCAGAGGCAGGAAACAAAGTGTAATGGTTGATGGTTTTTTGACTGGAAAGATGTTTCCAGTGGGATTCTGCAGGGCTCAGTACTGGGTCCCTTGCTTTTTGTGGTATACATCAATGATCTTGACTTGAATATAGGGAGTATGATTAAGAAGTTTGTAGATGATACTAAAATCAGCTGTATGGTTTATAATAAAGAAGAAAGCATGGACTGGTCAGGTGGGCAGAACAGTGACAAATGGAATTTAATCCAGAGAAGTGTGAGGTAATGCATTTGGGGAAGGCTAACAAGGAAAGGGAATAACATTAAATGGTAGGAAACTGAGAAGTGTAGAGAAACAAAGGGATCTGGGAGTGCATGTCCACAGATCCCTGAAGGTAGCAGGCCAGGTAGATAAGGTGGTTAAGAGGCATACGGAATGCTTGCCTTTATTAGACGAGGCATAGAATACAAGAGCAGGGGGGTTATGCTTGAACTGTATAAAACACTGGTTAGGCCACAGCTGGAGTACTGCGTGCAGTTCTGGTCAGCACATTACAGGAAGGACGTGATTGCACTGGAGTGGGTACAGAGGAGATTTATGAGGATGTTGCCGGGAGTGGAGAATCTTAGCTATGAGGACAGATTGGATAGGCTGGGTTTGTTTTCCTTGGAACAGAGGAGGCTGAGGGGAGACCTCATTGAGGTGTAAAAATTAGAGGGGCCGAGATGTAGTGGATAGAAAGGGCTTATTTTCCTTAGCAGAAGGGTCAACAACCAGAGGGCATAGATTTAAAGTAATTGGGGGAGCTTTAGAGGGGATTTGAGGGGAAATGTTTTCACCCAGAGGGTGGTGGGGGTCTGGAACTCACGGCCTGAAAGGGTGGTAGAGGCAGAAACCCTCACTGTATTTAAAAAGTACTTGGATGTGCACTTGAAGCGCCGTAATCTACAGGGCTACGGACCCAGAGCTGGAAAGTGGGATTAGGCTGGGTAGCTCTTGGTCGGCCGGCATGGACACGATGGGCCGAAATGGCCTCCTTCCGTGCTGTAAACTTCTATGATTCTAACAAAATGTAGTTACTGAACCTTTAATGGTTTATTTTATTTTATTTATTTTGCTCAGATATGTGGAGGATCGAAATGAGCCTTATTACCACAAGTCACAAAAATAAGCATCATTCTATAAATGGAAAATACAAGATGAAACATATTTACACCAGAAAGTCTTTAATAATATTTATGGGATGTGCCTTGTAGTTCCATTTCAGACGTACTCTGAACTGGCAGACATCCAAGAGTCCCAGGCCAGCAGGGAAATCTACTCTGCAGAGCACCGCACATCGCTCCAATAAATGATCTAGTAATTCAAAGATAGGCACAATGCATTAACTTTCCAAAATCTACATTCTGCCCTATATTGAAATATATGTATCAATACATCGACATCAGTGTTAATATTATAGTACTTTCAGTATTGCCAACTCTCGCAAATTAATGGCGAGACACGCGATTTTGAATGACAATACACCCTAACTCACGCCCTGAAGTGTGAAAGCTCACGCATTGCTTTCTGCTGCACTGATCTTTGTCAGGCCTCCTGTGATTGGCTGCTGCCGGGATGTGCGAGTTCTCAACCGGGGGTCCAATGACCCCCAGGGTCTGCGTGTTGGTTTGTACCAAGAGTAGTCTCCTATGAGTTGGGTTTCCCATCAGAAGTCTCCCCTGCTTCCATTTGTACTTGAGACGATTGGAATAGTCACAGATATAAAGACTGTGCGTGCATACTGTCGGACATAATTTGAAATGTGCGTTGGGCGAGTTCACTAAACTTGAGGATTATCTCGAAGTATTTTTGATTGAAACCTGAGGGCCGGGCAGGAAAATCATTGCAACCACTGAATGTCAAGGGACAGTGGTTAGATGCTCTCTTGTTGGAGATAGTCATTGCCTAGCACTTGTGTGGTGCGAATGTTACTTGCTACTTATCAGCCCGAGCCTGAATGTTGTCCAGGTCTTGCTGTATGCAGGCATGGACTGCTTCATTATCTGAGGAGTTGCGATTGGCACTGAACACTGTGCAGTCATCAGCGAACATCCCCACTTCTGACCTTATGGATGGAAGGTCATCGATTAAGCAGCTGAAGATGGTTGGTCCTGGGACACTGCCCTGAGGAACCCCTGCAGCGATGGCCTGGGGCTGAGATGATTGACCTCCAACCACCCCAACCATCTTCCTTTGTGCTGGGTATGACTCCAGCCAGTGGAGAGTTTTCCCCCTGATTCCCATTGAATTCAGTTTTACTAGGGCTCCTTGATGCCACACTCGGTTAAATGCTGCCTCGATGTCAAGTGCAGTCACTCTCACTTCACCTCTGGAATTCAGCTAATTTTTCCATGTTTGGACCAAGGCTGTAATAAGGTCTGGAGCTGAGTGGTCCTTTCGGAACCCAAACTGAGTATCGGTGAGCAGGTTATTGGTGAGTAAGTGCCGCTTGATAGCACTAACAACAACACCTTCCATCACTGTGCTGATGATTGAGAGTAGACTGATGGTGCGGGAATTGGCCGGACTGGATTTGTCCTGCTTTTTGTAGACGGCATCATTTTTGTAAAGGGCTGTGACCTGTGAGAGATTAAATAAAGCTAGTAATGAGGTTTATAAGTGACCAAATCTCATGATTTTAAGCATTTGTCTCGTGATTTATGAGACAGTAGGGTGGCATTACTGTACTTTGCCCCAACCAAAAATCATTCAACAATTCAACAGTAAATCGAGTGATCAATTGTAAAGGCATCATGGTCTGTAGAGAGAAAGCAAATGCCAGATTTTCTCAGCAAAGTGCCCCCTGAAGTAAGTACACAGATAGTATTTCCAATAGTTAAGATTTTTTTTAAATCTTGTCAAAGGTGAACCATTTACTTGTAGCATTTGCTCATTGTTTTTCAATGAACACAAAGCTCATCATAGGAATAAAAAGACTTGAATTTATACAGGATATTGACTGTCCTCAGTGTCTCCAAAAATACTTTGCAACTGACAAATTGCTCTGAAGTGCAGACACTGTTGTTATTCAGGTAAACGCACCAGCCAATTTGTGCACAGCAAGGTCTCACAAATACAAAAGAATGAATGACTAGTTAATCAGTTTTTGGTGCTGTCAGCTCAGGGATTAATCTTGACCGGGGCATTGGGAGAATAGCCCTACCCTTCTTGGAATTTTGCCATGGGATCTGTATGTTCATCTGAACCGGCATCCAAAATAGCCCCTACCGAACAATGCAGCTTCCTCATTACTGCACTCAAGTGACAGCCTAGATTACATGCCAACGTCCTGAAACCAGACTGAGAGGCGAGAGTGCCACCACTGACTGGCATACTCTCCCATCATGCGCTCCGTTGTTTATGCCAGGCTAAACCTGCTCACATACGGTCACCCTTTCAGTTGTACAGGGCCTTAGTGAGGCCTCACCTGGAATATTGTGTACAGTTTTGGTCTCCTAATCTGAGGAAGGACGTTCTTGCTATTGAGGGAGTGCAGTGAAGGTTCACCAGTCTGATTCCAGGGATGGCTGGGCTGTCATATGAGGAGAGACTGGATCAACTGGGCCTTTATTCATTGGAGTTTAGAAGGATGAGAGGGGGTCTCATAGAAACGTATAAGATTCTGACGGGACTGGACAGGTTAGATGCGGGAAGAATATTCCCGATGTTGGGGAAGTCCAGAACCGGGGACATAGTCTTAGGATAAGGGGTAGGCTATTCAGGTCTGAGATAAGGAGAAATGTCTTCACTCAGAGAGTTGTTAACCTGTGGAATTCCCTGCCGCAGAGAGTTGTTGATGCCAGTTCATTGGATATATTCAAGAGGGAGTTAGATATGGCCCTTACGGCGAAGGAGATCAAGGGGTATGGAGAAAAAGCAGGAAAGAGGTACTGAGGGAATGATCAACCATGATCTTATTGAATGGCCTACTCCTACACCTATTTTCTATGTTTCTATGAGGCGCGACTTGCATTGGTCCAACTGTTCTTGATTGGATCTACTCCAAGCTGAAATCATCACCATAGGCAGTCCCTCGGAATTGAGGCAGACTTGATTCCACTTCAAGCTGAAATAGGCGGTGATGGTTTTTACAAGGCTGTTCACTTCTCTCTTCCTCCCCCATCTCACCGCACAGGATTAGGGTCCTGCCCCAAACACTGCTCGGGCCATGATGGGTCACTGGGTTTTAGTGTTACGACAATGTTTTTGCAATGCAAATGGCACCATCACATCAGAGCTGACACGTGTTTATAAAAAGAACTTCCAATCAGTATTGGAAAAGGTCATCGTTTTAGTACTTGTGATTAAACAACAAATACACTTCATGTACCATTGGGGCCATCGCTAGCTGTACAGACCAGATGGCGACAGATATCTCCTGGCTAAACTAATGGCATTAAATTACATCCAACGGGAAATCCAGAAAGCAAGCACATTTTAATTAGAGAGAACAGTTACTTAGAGGCTTCTATAGAGACAAAGCTCAGAATATCGCTCAGTAAACAGGAGTAGCAAATACTGACGTATGTGCTAAAGTACAAAAGATTCATTAATGGATTTATATTGCTTCTTGCAGAGATCAAAAGCTTTTGCTAATCTCAGTAAAAGCAATGTGGCTACAAATTGGGCAAAAGGAAGCCACTTTGCCGTATAAAACCCACACTATCTGCTGTTAAGATATTGGACTAATAAAAGGCAGCTGATTTTTGTTTTAGTGTAGAACTTGATAACACAGAAACATCGAGACACATCTGGCAACAGAGAGGGTTTTTAGAACTCAGATTGCCACAAACTAAGCCTGCATTTATTCAACTCGGAGTTTAATCTTCTGAAAATAAAAAGCGGACATGAACAGTCTGTTGCAATATATATATAAAATTTAAAGCGTCACTGTTTGAGGCTGAATGTTTTGGAATAAGATCCTGCCACTAAAATAACACAGAGGGAATTTTGCACAAAGACGTTAAGTTTTGATATGAAAATGTCACCAGGATGAAAATGTACTCCCAAATCTTAGAGGGATTGACAGGGTAGATGCTGAGAGGATGTTTCCCCCGGGCTGGGGAATCTAGAACCAGGGTCACAGTCTCAGGATAAGGGGTCGGCCATTTAGGACTGAGATGAGGAGGAATTTCTTCACTCAGAGGGTGGTGAATCTTTGGAATTCTCTGCCCCAGAGGGCTGTGGAGGCTCAGACTCTGAGTTTTTTTTAAGACCGAGATCGATAGATTTTTGGGAATTAATCAAGGGATGTGGGGATAGGGCAGGAACGTGGAGTTGAGTTAGAAGATCAGCCATCATCTTATTGAATGGAGCAGCAGGCTCGAGGGGCCGAAAGGACCACTCCTGTTCCTATTTCTTATGTTCTTATGTCACAAAACCTTTACATTTGGGAAGGTGTAAATATAAACTCCCTCATTTCAAACAAATATACTGTTTTGCTGCTGAGAGCTCAGAGGAGTAGGTCGCACTTAGTTGGTAGTAACTTTTTACTTCACTTTTTAAGTGCATTACTTTTTAAGTTTTAACAAAAGCAGAATACTGCAGACACTGGATTTCTAAAATGAAAACAGAAAATGCTGGAAACACTCAGCAGGTCAGGCAGCAACTGTGGAGAGAGAAAGAGTTAATGTTTCGGGTCAATGACCCTTCGTCAGAGCGTTTGAAGTTTTGTTCCCCTTCCTGCCCCACAGCGTACACTACTCCCAAGCAGCACACTAACTGGTGGCACAACAGCAGCTGGAGTGAGGTGTCCCAACCGACTCTGTCCCCGTGAGGAAGCTCCTCACTCTCACATGCCACTTCCCCCTCGGCAGGTATGACATAATGTCTGCCACCATTAGGGTACCTGTTTTGTTTTGAAATATGACACTTTTTAAAAAGGTATATTTGAGGATGGATACAGATTTCCACTGAAGCAGCAGATGTACGTTTCAGAAACCACGGTCTCGGAGCTTACATTCTGCAGCATTATCCTGCAATTCACATGAAATCACCAGCCTGGCAATTTGGGACGGGATGTAATGCAAAAGCTATAGGGGTTCCCCGAGACTAAAGAACGGCATTTCATTGTTAAGCCAGTCGAGTATCTAAAAAGCTGTGGAATCATCACAGCACAAAACTTTTTAAGCCTTCAATCGTGCTCAACATCAGATCTTCTCAGTGAAACAAGTGGCTGAGGCTCTTTGCTCTCATGTTCCGGTTTATAACGTTTAACATTCCATTTCCCTTCGTGCTGGCTCAATCCCTTCAACAGGATTTAATTTTGGTTTCACCTCATTTGTTTGTTTTAAAAAAAAACACATTCCTGATAATCCTTAGAGCTCTGTTCAAGTCGAGCCGCCACCTTCATCCAAGTTATCTCAAAATTATCGAGCTGTGTCTTGGTACTTCCCAAATCTATTGATGGGCTCCGATCCTACCATCTCCCACCCCCCCCAACCTCTCCAGTAATGGGCTCCGATCCTACCATCTCCCCCCCCCCCCAACCTCTCCAGTAATGGGCTCCGATCCTACCATCTCCCCCCCCCCCACCTCTCCAGTAATGGGCTCCGATCCTACCATCTCCCCCGCCCCACCCACCTCCCCCACCTCTCCAGTAATGGGCTCCGATCCTACCATCTCCCCCACCCCCCCCACCTCTCCAGTAATGGGCTCCGATCCTACCATCTCCCCCACCCCCCCCACCTCTCCAGTAATGGGCTCCGATCCTACCATCTCCCCCACCCCCCCCACCTCTCCAGTAATGGGCTCCGATCCTACCATCTCCCACCCCCCCCAACCTCTCCAGTAATGGGCTCCGATCCTACCATCTCCCCCGCCCCCCCCCCCCACCTCCCCAACCTCTCCAGTAATGGGCTCCGATCCTACCATCTCCCCCACCCCCCCCACCTCTCCAGTAATGGGCTCCGATCCTACCATCTCCCCCACCCCCTCTCCAGTAATGGGCTCCGATCCTACCATCTCCCCCAACCCCCCCACCTCTCCAGTAATGGGCTCCGATCCTACCATCTCCCCCACCCCCGCCCCACCCCCTCTCCAGTAATGGGCTCCGATCCTACCATCTCCCCCAACCCCCCCACCTCTCCAGTAATGGGCTCCGATCCTACCATCTCCCCCACCCCCCCCCCCTCTCCAGTAATGGGCTCCGATCCTACCATCTCCCCCACCCCCCCACCTCTCCAGTAATGGGCTCCGATCCTACCATCTCCCCCCCCCCCCCCACCTCTCCAGTAATGGGCTCCGATCCTACCATCTCCCCCCCCCCCCCACCTCTCCAGTAATGGGCTCCGATCCTACCATCTCCTCCCCCCCCCCCACCTCCCCCACCTCTCCAGTAATGGGCTCCGATCCTACCATCTCCCCCCCCCCCCCCCAACCTCTCCAGTAATGGGCTCCGATCCTACCATCTCCCCCCCCCCCACCACTCCAGTAATGGGCTCCGATCCTACCATCTCCTCCCCCCCACCCACCTCCCCCACCTCTCCAGTAATGGGCTCCGATCCTACCATCTCCCCCACCCCCCCCACCTCTCCAGTAATGGGCTCCGATCCTACCATCTCCTCCCCCCCCCCCCCACCTCCCCAACCTCTCCAGTAATGGGCTCCGATCCTACCATCTCCCCCCCCCCCCCTCTCCAGTAATGGGCTCCGATCCTACCATCTCCCCCACCTCTCCAGTAATGGGCTCCGATCCTACCATCTCCCCCGCCCTCCCCCCCCTCTCCAGTAATGGGCTCCGATCCTACCATCTCCCCCACCCCCCCACCTCTCCAGTAATGGGCTCCGATCCTACCATCTCCCTCACCCCCGCCCCACCCCCTCTCCAGTAATGGGCTCCGATCCTACCATCTCCCCCACCCCCGCTCCAGTAATGGGCTCCGATCCTACCATCTCCCCCACCCCCCCCCTCTCCAGTAATGGGCTCCGATCCTACCATCTCCCCCACCCCCCCCCTCCAGTATTGGGCTCCGATCCTACCATCTCCCCCACCCCTCCAGTAATGGGCTCCGATCCTACCATCTCCCCCCCCCCCCTCGCACCTCTCCAGTAATGGGCTCCGATCCTACCATCTTCCCCCCCCACCCCCGCCCCACCCCCTCTCCAGTAATGGGCTCCGATCCTACCATCTCCCCCCCCCCCCCCCCCGCACCTCTCCAGTAATGGGCTCCGATCCTACCATCTCCCCCACCCCCCTCCCTCTCCAGTAATGGGCTCCGATCCTACCATCTCCTCCCCCCCCCCCCCCGCCACCTCTCCAGTAATGGGCTCCGATCCTACCATCTCCCCCACCCCGCCCCCCTCTCCAGTAATGGGCTCCGATCCTACCATCTCCCCCTCCCCCCCCCCCCCTCCAGTAATGGGCTCCGATCCTACCATCTCCCCCCCCCACCCCCTCTCCAGTAATGGGCTCCGATCCTACCATCTCCCCTCCTGCCCCTCTCCAGTAATAGGCTCTAAGCTTGCTATCTCTCGCTGCCTTTCCCCTTGGGGCTCTATCCTTGCCATGCAGTCTGAATGGATTCAGGTCAAAATCCAGTAATGAATTCCTGAACGCCTGGGAATTACTAAGAGGTGTTATCATACAAACACTTGACAGCTCATATTAAATTCCTCTTATTTTAACAAAGGGTTAATGCCCTCTTAAATGAAGAGGGGGAAGAATTGGATAGAGGGGAATGATGCAGAATGCGTTAGCGTTCATACAGTAACACAGACATGTTTATCCTCTTAACTGTCTGAAATCAACTAAGGAACTTGGAGTATAGAGAAACAGAAAAGCCCATTGCAGCCCTTGTGGACAATCGCAGTGTCGAGGACATTTATCCCACAAATATCTCTCACACCTCTCTATCAAATGTTTCTCCGGGTTCTTATCCAATTGGCCCTCATTGCCTCCACAGACAGCCCATTCCACACATTCTCAACCCTCTGCACAAAGTAATTAAGTCTACACTGTCTTCTCACCCTCGGTCTTCTAAGTTTGAGACTGTGCCCTTTCTTGTGGAATCTGTGACTATTTAAAACATGTTGACACACACCTTCCGGATCTTGAATACTTTAGTTAGGTCAGGCCTGAGCCTTCCCTCTACAGAGTAAACATTCCCAGCATGTACAACCTCCCTTCACAGCTCGGGTGCCTAATCTCAGCGATCAATTTAGTCTCCCTTCGCTGTCTAGATTAAGCGCCTGTATAGCCCCAATCCTTGTGTTGGTGTGTTGTGGGCAACCTCCCAGTTAACATCCAGATCCAGGTGATGGAACAGATGGACAGCTTTGTTATTTGGGAGAAAGCAGCTTTTTTTTGAAGTCTCTCTGATGACCCAGTCATTCAGTTATAGATAAATAGGAATTCACTTCCCCATCGGTGCACCTTCTGCTACTGATGTACATGCTGTGACCACGCTATGCACCACAAAGCTGAATGGCAGAACATTCTATTTATAGTTTTTGCTGTTGTCCAAATAAATTAAGAAAATAACCGACAGGATGAAGCAGAAATGTGAAGGTGACCATCTGTAGGAAATGGCCACTCTCTTCTCACCATCACACCACCTTCACTCCAACAATTAGAGCTAAATCTAACACTTTGTCTTTAAAAGAAATGAAAATTATAATCAATATTTACTGAGAACAAAATAGTATCTCCTAACAATTAAAATAAAGTGCATTTGCATTTTGTTGATATCCTTACTGTACCCACCATCTCATCACGGACAGTGCCACAGAGATCTGCTACTTTTTAATATACTCACACACACATATTTTAAACACAGAAACAAGAGTCTACTAATGAATACATCAAAACCGGATAGTGCCTCAATTGTAAGACAAACACAAGGGACGTGAAGCAGCGATGGGCTGAGGTCGGGGCCAGGGCAGACAATCTCACGGAGCTGGAAGTAGACGGACTTTGTGGGGGAACAATATGGGGTTTGAAGCTCAAGTTTAGGTAAAGGAGGGGGGAACTGAAGAATGACCAGAGCGCGATACCAAGCTGCGATTTGGTAAACACCGAGGCCGTTTGGGCAGGGCAGGTGGTGCAACCTATAGGCAGGAAGGTTAAAGCCATGATGTCAACACAATGGTCCACACTAAGAGCAAGAACAGCTGCTTAATGTAATACTGCTCGAGGCCCATCAACCAATGCCTCACTTTATGTCAGTTAGGTCATTCAGGCCTGCAGCACGGCACGGCACGGGAATGTACGAGAGCATTGCGAGCGAGGGAGGAATCCGCAGAGACCAGTGAGCATATCTCTCCATCAAGAAATGTTGTGGTGATTCGAGAGAAAAGAAATAAGGACAAGAAAATAACCAGAGAATCGGCAGAAAACCTTTGGTCACCTGACAGGCAATCCCAGTCCAGCAAGTGCCAGTCCGCACTGCTATCAGGAGCTGTGCTTAGATGTCAATCCCATTTCCATACCTGTTGGACAATCATCTCATTACCCTTGACCTCAGAGGTGTGCTTTATTCTCTTGACTCCACTGACCAAGAATAGGACTCTGAAATATCAGAGTTTGACCTGCGAGCCTTCATGTCACAGAATGAGAGATAATCATAGCGGAGACATGACCTATGCAAAGTCATTAGGTTTCAGATTGCATTGAGAAATATCCTGCAGCACTTGTGAAAGGAATATCATAAGCCTCTGTACATAAGGTCACGCTGGCAACAGACATGTGACCTTTCCTGGTGCTCTGATGGGATGCCAGGATCAGTGGCACATGCCCAAGGATCTGTGTGACAAACCAATTCACAGGCTGGTCTCGTTGCTTTCTTCACTGCTGCATGCAACACAAGACAGAGACAGAGAACAGACTTCAAACATGGATTATGGACTCAAAGCTACATGGATTTACATCTTTATGTCCTCAGTAATAATACCTGCAGTGCAGCTGTAGCACAGCTCGAACTCCAGAGCTTCCTATTATTCAAATATATTCTGGAGTGCCTCAGCTTACTATCCGGCACTTGAAACCTTCCGGCCTTATCATCAAGTTTCATCACTTTAGATCTTAATCACCACATCAATTCTCTCGCACACAGCAGGTGCTGGTATTGGAGGCTGGCTGCAGCAACTCCATCGGGAGAGGGAGGAGTGTACGGGGTGGGGGGAGGGTGCGGCTAGGGTGGGGATGGAGAGGGGGCTGGGGGCAGGGGGGGGGCGGAGGGCTGGGGGGGGAGGGGGTGCTGGTGCTGGTTCTGGGGGTGGGTGTGAGCTGGTGCTGGTGCTAGGGGAGGTGGCATGTATCTTACATTATTATATATAACTGTATCCCAACATGCTATACATGACTGTAATAAGATATGACCTGTAACCTCCAGCATACCTTACCACCAGGGGTGCACTTACAAGAGACAGGTATATAAGGACAGGTCTCAGGCAAGTGCAGCATTCCAGAGCTGTGAAATAAAGGTGCAGGTCCAGAGTGACCTTGACTTCACTACATGCCTTGTGTGAATCTGTACTGAGGGGACAGGACTTTACAGTGGCGACGAGTTACGGGATTACAGAATCCACAGAATGGCGAACAACGGATCAGATGAAAAGTACAATGCGGGAGACAATTGGGAGGACTTTATAGAAAGGCTCCAGCAAAGCTTTGTGACCAAAGACTGGTTAGGCGATGATACGGCAGATAAGAGAAGAGCCCATCTCTTGACCAGCTGTGGCTCGAAAACATGCGCTTTAATGAAAGACCTGCTGGCACCCGAGAAACCAGCAAGTCGTTTGAAGAATTGAGCACACTGGTAAGAGACCACCTGAAGCCAGAGAGCAGCCTACACATGGCCAGACACAGGTTCTACAACTACAGATGCTGTGTGGGCCAGAGCATACCCGACTTCGTGGCGGAACTTCGGAGGTTGGCTAGTTTATGCGAGTTCTCCGATGAACTGAGGAGAGAAATACTGAGACACTTTTTCATTGAAGGAATAGGCCACGCAGGCATATTCCGAAAGCTCATAGAGACCAAGAACCTGACCTTAGAGGCAGCAGCACTGGTTGCACAGACATTCTTGGTAGGGGAAGAAGAAACGAGGTTGATTTACAATGCAGGTGCGACAACTAACGAAATATCGGAACAAGAAGTTCACAGCACTAAACAAGCTGCTACCCCCACACACAGACAAAACCGGGAGAACAGGTTCTCGACAGCAGGCAGAAGCCATCAAGGGCCACAGGAACGGCCGTTCACACCTCATCAACCCACAATGCGACCAATCAACTACAAACTGAGAGAAGCTCAAGAGAGATCAGCCAGACGCAGCTCATTCTTTGGGAACTCTTTGAACAATGGAACAGGTCTGTGCTGGAGGTGTGGGGGTGGGCACTCGGCAAGGGGATGTCGATTTCAGCAGGCTGTTTGCAGAAATTGTGAATATACAGGGCATTTGATCCGCAAGTGCAAAAAAACGGCAGCTCGGCTGGTATATAAATCGAATGGGTCGAAAAGCGGACCAGAAGATGGTGGGGACAGTACCCGGGACACCGATGTACAGCGGGTCAACACAATCAATGGCCGCTGCTTCTACAACAGGACGCCTCCTATAATGACGAGGGTCCTACTCAACGGGATATCTGTCAACATGGAGCTGGATACGGGAGCGAGTCAATCTCTCATGGGCGCTCAACAATTTGAACAACTGTGGCCGCATAAAAGAGACAGACCAAAACTCACAAGGGTCGACACCAAACTAAGGACCTATACCAAAGAAATCGTACCAGTCCTCGGCAGCACCATGCTCTCCGTCACACACAAAGGGACAGTGAACCGACTTCCCCTGTGGATTGTCCCGGGAGACCCCCCAGCACTGCTGGGGAGAAGCTGGCTGGCAAAACTAAAGTGGAAATGGGATGATGTCCATGCCATGTCATTAGAGGAACGGACCTCCTGCTCAACAGTTATAAAGTGATTTGAACATCTCTTTCAGCCAGGTGTGGGCACTTTCAAAGGGGCCAAAGTCAAAATCTACATCACACAGGATGCTAGACCGGTCCATCACAAGGCCAGAGCTGTACCCTATGTGATGAGGGAAAAGATTGAACATGAACTAGACAGGCTTCTGCGGGAAGGCATTATATCACCTGTGGAATTTAGCGACTGGGCAAGTCCCATCGTCCCAGTCATGAAGCCTGATGGATCCGTACGAATCTGTGGGGACTACAAATCTACCATAAAGGGTCCAAGTTTCCACAGGATAAAAAACGGGCGCCCCTCCGAGCTGGGCGCCCGTTTTTCACGCCTAAAACGGCGCATAAAAAAAAAAATCGCGATTCTGGAGCGTTCTGCAGCTCCTTGTCTGCCTGGCGCGGCGCCCAGGGGGGCGGAGCCTACACTCGCGCCGATTTTGTAAGTGGGAGGGGGCGGGTACTATTTAAATTCGTTTTTTATCCTGCCGGCAACGCTGCGCGTGCGTGTTGGAGCATGCGCGCGCGCGCAGTGTGAAAAAAACATTGGCACTCGGCCATTTTTGAAAGTGCTGCAGAAAACGTGAAGATTTGTTTCTTGGACCCCTGCAAAAGCTTGTATTTTAATTTTATTGATATTTCTGTGTGTGAGGGAGTGCTTTTAGCAGCACTGCTGAATAAATCACCTGCTGAAATCAGTGAGTTCAGCTTTTCACTGCTAAACTTGCAGTACCTATGTGCCTGCAAATTAAGGACTGTGTTTGGAGGAAAAAAAGTGCCAATTCAACTTTGTAATGGATCAATGTCTACCAAGAAAAAAGAATTTCTTACATGAGGAAGTTGAGATATTAGTGAATGTAATTGAGCAGAGATGGCAGGAGCTAGATACCAGCGACAGAGGTCGCATAAAAGTGCCACCAAAAGAAATGAAGAAACGCTGGACCCAAGTTACAGAAGATTACTGCGCAGTGGTGCATACCAGGAGATCTGGAAGTCAGTGTAAAAAGAAATGGCACGACCTTGGTCAAGTAGTTAGTGTAAGTAATATTTCCCATTTTTAATTTAATCGTAATTGTAACCTGGCTATCTGTATGTCCCACCTTGCAGACTGACACATTCTGTAAAAAGTTATATTTTACTCTTTGCAGAAGAAATTGGCCCACAACAAAAGGGAAGCAACTCGAACAGGAGGAGGCGTGCCCAATCTGCATCCACTGACACCCTTGGAACACAGGGTAGCTGCTGTGATGAGTCGTACATGGAGAAAAGCAATCAGTACAGCACAAGCTGGGCCGGAAGAGGGTAAGTCCTGAAAATGCATCATGGCCCTTTAAATCAACCTGCTGCCTGGCCTGCTATGTGTGAGAGTACTCATGCCACCAATCCGGCCCCCTCCCTTGCTGTTAAGCATTTGACTGTTCTGATGTATTTTGCAGAACATGATGATGATGATGATGATGATGATGGTGATGATGATGATGCTGCTGCTGCCAACCCTGAGGATCCTGAGGGTACAGAACAAGAACCAGTACAACCAGCTGCGGACGATCCAGACTGGATGATGGCAGCGATGACTGAAATGTCTGCAGGGGAGAGCTTCCAATTTAATGTTTATGAGCTCCCATCAAGGGGCATCGGAGTTTCAACCCCTAGCATAGGTCTTGGTCCCACCTTCCATGCTTTCGCTTCCGATGTTGCGGGTCCCAGTGGTGCTGCTGGTATAATGCAGCATTCTACAGTCACTGCACTACCATCCCAGCCTGCGCCTCCCTCTCGCATAGGTTCTGGTTCCACCTACTATGGTTTTGATTCCGACGCTTCGGGTCCCAGTGTTGCTGCTGATATCATCGAACAGTTTACACCCATTCGTCCAACATCCCAGCCCAAGGCTCGCACTCGAGTGCTGTCGTCTGGAACACCGAGCGCCCCACCATCCCAGCCCGAGCCTCTCCCTCCAGTTCAGCTGTCTGGAACACAGAGCGTCCCACAGTCCCAGCCCGCGCCTCCCCGTGTAGTGGTGCCACGAGGCAGACCCAGGCAGAGGAGAAGGAGATTGGAGACACGCTCTCCTGAGATGCAGCGTGCAACAGATGTGGCTCAGGTTGTGGCATTGGGTATGGAGACCAATGAGCTTACCCAATCACTCATCGGTGGCGTCAATGCAGTAGGTGAAGAGCTGACGGTCCTGACGGGAGAAATAGCAGTAATGACACGGGAACTTAGGGAGGGAATGTCCAAGGGAGTGCAATCGACGGCACAGGCCATCAGGGAGGGCATGTAAATTACGGCACAGGCCATCAGGGAGGGCCTAGTTGAGGTAGCTGCTGCAATAAGGGCACACAGCCCAGCCAATCAAATGACACCCCCATGAGGAAGTGAACGTTCACTGAGATGTGGATGAGAGATGGTTGCAGCCTTTCTTTGCTGCTTTTGTTCTTGTTCTTGATGTAGCTATAGTAGCGTTTTTCAAATTGAAATTGTTTTGTAAGTTTTGTTACGTTACAACTTATAAGGGATCTTATGGTTTTCAAGTGATCTTATAGTGTAAATGCTCGCACATTCTGTAAATTATTTAATTTTGCATCTAAAAAGTGATCTTGAAGTTTAAGTGATCTTAGAGTGTAAAATTTTTCACATCGAAAGTGTTTTGTAACTTTTGTAACTTTACAAGTTTATAAGTGATCTTAAAGTTTTTAAGTGATCTTCAAGAGTCATATTAAAAAGTATAGTTTGATACAACAAATATTTTATTAGAGTGACGTTAACTTTTCAATAAAATATTTTTTCATTAAAACTGTTTCATGTTCCATTAACACAACACAACGTAGGAACAACTGCAAAGAATAAACATGTCCATGCGCAAAAGTGTTCGCAGAGCCCTCAGGCATCAGTAATTGAAGCGTTCACGGATGAGCTGCTGGCGCAAGGCTCGAGCAATCGTTAAAGGGGCACGATGGACGGCCCTCCTCCGACCTCGTGCTCCGGCATCAGGCACTTGCATGCTTTCCTGATCGTCGTTATCATCCACATCCTGGTCTTCCGTAATACTATCATCATGCACTGGACTCTCACGTGGGTCTTCGGGTTCCACTACCAGCTCCTGCTGCCTCATGATGGCTAAGTTATGGAGCATGCAGCACACAACAGTGAAGTGACCGACAATCTGAGGAGAGTATTGCAACTGTCCTCCGGAATGGTCCAGGCATCGGAATCGCTGTTTCAATACGCCAATGGCCCTCTCAATGATGCTGCGCGTCGCAATGTGCGCCATGTTGTATTGACGGTCAGCTTCTGTCCGTGTCACGCGTAGGGGCATCATGAGCCAGGTGGTCAGGCCGTACCCTTTGTCTCCCAGTAGCCAGCTCTGCCCTTCTGGCTGCTGCTCAAACATGTCAGATAGCACGCTGTCGCGTAGGATGAACGCATCATGGGTGCTGCCAGGGTATCTTGCATCGACTGACATGATGCGCTGCTTGTCATCACTGCTCAGAATCCTCCACAGGTGCTCGCAAGGCTACGTGGGTACAATCAATGCAGCCCTGTACCTTTGGGAAGCCGGCAATCCTGAAGAAGCCCACAGCCCTCTCATGGATCGCTTGTGCGGTCATTGGAAATTGATTAAGTCATTCCTGAGCGCATAAAGTGCAGCCGTGACCTGGTAAACGCAGGCATGTATTGCACGTTGAGAGATGGCACACACATCTCCAGTTGTAGCCTGAAACGATCCCGAGGCATAGAAAGAAAGTGCAGCTGTTACCTTCACTTCAACAGACAAGGCAGTTATCCTTCTGCTTCTGGGCTGCAAATCTGCTCTCACCATATTACAGATCTCAGTGACAACTTCTCTGCGAAAACGCAGCCTTTTCACACAATCAGCCTCGCTCATATCCAGGTACGAGCGTCTGGTTTGATATTGTCGACGTGGGTAAGGTCTCCTGCCCATCAACCTACGGGCTATGACGTTCCTGTTGCGGTGAGCTCTAATCAATTCTCTCCTATGCAGTGAATTGATGGCGAACCATTGCATAATACGTGGTGTTGACAATGCAGCGCCCATTCTGCAAATGTAAATATAAAACTGTCGATGTGGCTGCCTCTCCCTGTCCAAATGGCCTCAGTCCCCCTCACAGCTCGAAGCCTGCTGCTGTATCTTTGGCTGCCTGCCTGCCCCTCCCTCCCCTCCCTCCCGTTCGCGGGAACATCGCTGAGCTGACTAAGGCTTCCACCTCAAGTGGAAAGCTGTTTGCTGCCTCGTTACTGCCTGCCTGCCTGCCCCTCCCTCCCGTTCGCGGGAACATCGCTGAGCTGCCTGAAGCACTTTCACACAGGTAGGAAGATGGTTTATTTAATCTTTTCTTTGCTTATAAATGTTTATTCAGGTTGGATTTATTTGTATAATATTTGTAGAAGTATAAATAAGGATTTATTGTCGAATTTAATGACTTCCCTTCCTCCCCCCTCCCTCCCACCTCGTTCTGGACGCCTAATTTGTAACCTGTGCCTGATTTTTTAATGTGCAGAACAGGTTTTTTCAGTTCTACAAAAATCTTCACTGGTTCCATTCTACTTTAGTTTGGAGTACGTTTTCACTGTGGAAACTTTGAAATCAGGCGTCAGTCGCCGGACACGCCCACTTTTGAAGAAAAAAATTCTGTTCCAAAGTAGAACTGTTCTACCTGACTAGAACTGCAGAAAAAAAAATGTGGAGAATTGCGATTTCTAAGATAGTCCGTTCTCCACCAGTTGCTCCTAAAAATCAGGTGCAAATCATGTGGAAACTTGGGCCCAAAGAGAGTCTCCCTACAGGACCAGTACCCGCTGCCCAGAGCAGAGGACTTATTTGCTACATTGGCTGGAGGTAAACTTTTCTCAAAATTAGACCTCACATCTGCGTATATGATGCAAGAATTGACCGAGGAATCCAAGCTACTCCACCACCATCAACACACATCGAGGCCTTTTCATGTACAATCGATGCCCATTCAGCATCAGGTCGGCAGCTGCCATATTCCAGCGCAACATGGAGAGTCTGCTCAAGTCCATCCCGGGGACAGTTGTATTTCAAGATGGCATACTTATCACGGGCAGGGACACCAACTCCCATCTCCGTAATTTGGAGGAAGTACTAAAGTGGTTGGATCGGGTAGGCCTACGACTCAAGAAATCCAAGTGCCTGTTTCTTGCACCCGAGGTTGAATTTTTGGGCAGAAGGATTGCCGCTGATGGAATCCACCCAACAGAGTCCAAAACAGAAGCAATTCGCCTGGCACCCAGGTCCCGGAATGTCTCAGAACTGCACACCTTTCTCGGGCTACTCAATTACTTTGGGAACTTTATGCAGAACTTAAGCACGCTGCTGGAGCTTCTCCACGTGCTACTCAGGAAGGGGTGCTATTGGTTTTGGGGGGACACCCAGGAACGGGCCTTCAATAAGGCACGCAACCTTCTGTGTTCCAACAGTGTTTTGACTTTCTTTGACCCAGGTAAAAAGCTAGTTCTCACATGCGATGCGTCAGCATATGGGGTTGGGTGCGTTTTGCAACATGTCAATAGTGCGGGCAAATTACAACCCATAGCTTATGCCTCCAGGTCACTTTCACGGGCGGAGCGCGGGTACGGAATGGTAGAGAAGGAGGCGCTCCCGTGCGTGTACAGTGTCAAAAAGATGCACCAATACCTTTTCGGGGTCAAGTTCGCGTTAGAAACCGACCACAAGCCCCTCACGTCCCTCCTATCCGAGAGCAAGGCAATAAACGCCAACGCCTTGGCGCGAATTCAACGGTGGGCACTCATGCTGGCGTCCTAAGACTATACCATAAGGCACAGACCAGGCACAGACAACTGTGCCGACGCGCTCAGCAGGCTACCCCTGGCGACCACGGAAGGGTCTGACGAACAGGACTGTGAGATAGTCATGGCAATCAATGCCTTTGAGTCCACAGGTTCGCCCATGATGGCTCGCCAAATCAGAGCCTGGACAGCCAGCGGCCCCACGTTATCCTTAGTAGAAAGATGTGTCCTAACCGGTGACTGGGCCAAGGCTCGCGATGCCTGCCCCGAGGAATTAAAATCCTTTCACAGGCGCATGCATGAGCTATCACTACAAGCAGACTGCCTGATGTGGGCAGCCGAGTAGTCATGCCTCTGCGAGGCAGAGAGGCATTTGTCTGGGAGCTCCACCGCGAGCATCCGGGGATCGTTCTCATGAAGGCCATAGCCAGATCCCACGTCTGGTGGCCTGGTATTGACGCGGACTTGGAGCTCTGTGTCCGAAGGTACACCATTTGTGCCCAACTCAGCAATGCCCCCAGGGAGGTTTCACTGAGCTCCTGGTCTACCAAATCGTGGTCGCGGGTGCACGTAGACTATGCGGGCCCATTCATGGGCAAAATGTTCCTCGCAGTTGTAGATGCATTTTCAAAGTGGATCGAATGCACCATTTTAAACTCGAGCACAACCTTCACCTCTGTGGAGAGCCTCGCAACCATGTTTGCAACGCACGGAATCCTTGACATATTGGTCAGTGACAATGGTCCGTGCTTCACCAGTGCAGAGTTCCAAGACTTTATAATTGACCACGGCATAAATCACGTCAAGACGGCACCGTTCAAGCCGGCCTCCAACGGTCAGGCGGAGAGAGCAGTGCAAATCATTAAACAAGGCATGCTTAAAATCCAAGGTCCATCGCTGCAGGGTCGCCTGTCGCGACCGCTGCTGGCATACAGATCTCGTCCGCACTCACTGACTGGGATCCCCCCCGCGCAACTGTTGATGAAAAGGACTTTAAAAACAAGGCTCTCATTAATCCTCCCAGACATGCACGAAATCGTGAGGCAAAGCGCCGTAAGCTGACTGAGTACCATGACAGAAATTCGAGGGGGAGATGGAATGAGATAGGGGACAAAGTGTTTGTACTAAACTGTGGCAGGGGTCCCAAATGGCTTGCAGGGACAGTAACGGGCAAGAAAGGAAACAGGCTACTGGTAGTACAAATGGACAATGGCAAAACCTGGCCAGAGGCATGTAGACCAAGTCAAAAGCAGATTTACCAACAACACTGCGGAACCAGAGGCAGACTACAATGTGGAACTCGCACCACACCTGGTGGACAGACAGAGGGAACAACCTGAGGAAAGGGCAATCCCAACAGACAGCCCAGGCAAGTCAACAACAATCACACCAATCGAAACAGGCAGCCCAGGCGAGATACCAGCAACCACACCCAAAGAAAAACAGACACCAAGGCAAACAACTGAACCACAACTAAGACGCTCCACGCGAGAGCGTAGACCACCTGAGAGACTGAACCTATAAAGACAATAAGACCTTGGGGGAGGATGATGTCATGTAACTTACATTATTATATATAACTGTATCCTAACATGCTATACATGACTGTAATAAGATATGACCTGTAACCACCAGCATACTTTATCACCAGGGGTGCACTTGCAAGAGACAGGTCTCAGGCAAGTGCAGCATTCCAGAGCTGGAAATAAAGGTGCAGGTCCAGAGTGACCTTGACTTCACTACATGCCTCGTGTGAATCTGTACTGAGGGGACAGGACTTTACAGGAGGGGTAGGGTGAGCTGGTCTGGGGGGGGGGGAGGGGGGGTGGGGGTGAGCTGGTGTTGGGTTGGGATCCCCTATCGGTACACGACCAGTGGGATGGTCTGTACCCCTGGGGACTCCCCGCCTTTCTCCACCACATTCCCGGGACATGGGAGCCTTCTCCTCTTTGGAAGATTTTCCGTGTTTCCCTCCTCCTCCCCGCTATTCTGCTGTAACCACTCTCACCTCCTCTGGACCCATCTTTTGTTTCTATACTTGTCCCATCTTTTTGCCTCCTTTTGCCATGTAATCACCCCTGCCCTCCACCCTATCACAGACCTTTGCTTTTGTCCTTTCCTCCCCACACCCTCTTTCCCTGCCTCTGTACTGACTTAAAAACTGTAACATCTCAAACATCTTACAGTTCTGATGAATGTTCATCGACCTGAACCATTAACTTGGTTTCTCTCTCTCCATATGCTGCCTGACTTGCTGAGTGTTTCCAGCATTTCCTGTTTATATTCTGGAGTGTGATGGATATTAAGAAGCCTCTACTTGAAGTCCGTCGAATGCCAAACGTCCTTAGTTCTATCTAAATGATAACCAGGTCCTACAGATACAATCGTTGTTCTATTTCTGGAGAATGAGGAATTCAGAATAAATTCACAAACTGTTGCATTCATATAGCGCCTTATATGTAGAGTGTAGGTATTAGACCATAATGCTATGCTGTGCGGTGCTCCGATCGAGCTTCACCACGAGTGTCTCTTGTCACTGGAGCATTCAGGAAAAACCCAAGCCCTGGTCACAAGGCTGGACCTGACCATGAGAACAGTGAGATACGAGGAAGAGTTAGAAAAATTTGGACTCTTACAATCTTGAAAATGGACGACCGAGATGAGTTCATAGAGGTATACAAGGTACTGAATAGAACAGCAAAGTTCAACTAGGAGCACTCTTACAGACTAAACCATGACTGCAGGTATAGAATGGTAAATGGCAAATTCAGGACTGATGTCAGAAAGCAGTTCAAACTGAGAGATCAATACGTCAACAGGCTTGCTGGGGTGGGCAGCAAATATTCCGGCCATTCGAGGTAACAGTTAGATGCTGTGCTGTGGTGGGTCGGTTCCGTAGGGCAAGGTCCCTTGCTTTTTGTGGTATATATCAATGATTTAGATTTGAATGTAGGGGGTATAATTAAGAAGTTTGCAGATGATACTAAAATCGGCTGTGTGGTTGATAATGAAGCAGAAAGCTGCAGACTGCAGGAAGATATCAATGTACTGGTCAGGTGGGCAGAACAGTGGCAAATGGAATTCAATTCGAAGTGTGAGGTAATGCATTTGAGGAGGGCTAACAAGGCAAGGGAATACAGCAACAAAGGGGCCTTGGAGTGCAGGTCCACAGATCCCTGAAGGTAGCAGTCCAGGTAGATAAGGTGGTTAAAAAGGCATACGGGATACTTGCCTTTATTAGCCGAGGCATAGAATAGAAGAGCAGAGGGGTTATGCTTGAACTGAATAAAACATTAGTCAGGCCACAGCTAGAGTACTATGTGCAGTTCTGGTCACCACATTACAGGAAAGATGTGACTGCACGAGAGGTGTTACAGAGGAGATTGATGAGGATGTTGCCTGGACTGGAGAATATTAGCTATGAGGAGAGATTAGATAGGGTGGGTTTGTTTTCTTGGGAACAGGGAAGACTGAAGGGAGACTTAATTGAGGTGTATAAAATGATGAAGGGCCTGGATAGAGTGGATAGGACGGACCTATTTCCCTGAGCAGTGAGGTCAACAACCAGGGGCCGTAGATTTAAAGTAATTGGTAGGAGGTTTAGAGGGGATTTGTGGGGAAGTTTCTTCACACAGAGGGTGGTGGGGGTCTGGAACTCACTGCCTGAAAGGGTGGCAGAGACAGAAACTCTCACCACATTGAAGTACCTGGATGTACACTTGAAGTGCTGTAACCTACCGGGCTACGGACCCAGAGCTGGAAAGTGGGAATAGACTGGATAGCTCTTTGTCAGCCAGCATGGACACGATGGGTCAAATGGCCTCCTTCCGTGCTGTAAATTTCTAGGATTCTATTTCTAGAGCAGATTCAACTAGCTGTGCCAACAGTTTCCTTATCTGCACTTATCTGTGATCTTTGTAATGCAGGTTCTGTCCTGTGACTTCACACAGCAAACTCCGAATGTGAGCTGAGTAAATTGAGTGAAGAGCTCAGCTCAGACAATGCTCTGCCACAGAGAGAGGAGGAGAGAGATACAGAAGCGGATGAGTCAACCTCCAACAGCCGAACCAGAATAACACAATCGGGCTTCAAAACAAGCAACCCGCCTACCCTTTTTCATCAAAAAATGATTTGCCATGTGTGAAGTGACAGAGGGGAGTTACTTAAGGTTATAATTACTGGAGCGTGGAGAATTAGTGAAAGTTAGTCACTTAAAAAAGCAGGTTGTTTTACACAGTGAGGAGACGGAATGATGCTTTACCCAAGGTCTTGTTCTATGGTTGAAACCACTCCTGCAGACTGTGACCGATCCTAGACCTTTATTGGCTCTGACAGCTGTTTCATTACTAGTAAGCCTGCCTTCAGCACTCTGCCTTCCAGCTTTTCCTTTTGTGATCGATGCATTCCAGGCAAGATAGCGCTCAGAGTGCAGCATTTATCTAACAGACAGCACACCCAAAGGATCCTTTTTATGGCTGATGTGGGGAATGCGAGGGAATGCTGACGTCAAAACAATAAATTCTGAATTTCTCAATCTATTTGTGAATTGATTACTCCATCAAATGTTAGCTTCACCATTTTAAGGAGGAATTAATTTCATCTTTGATTCTATCAAACATGTTTTGCATATCAGAACATTCAGTTGCTATTTCAGGACAGTTGTTTGGCATGCTTATTCATAAGTAGCTGCTCGATCACAGATAGAGGCACATCACTGGACCAGCATCGGTTGCTATGACAACGTGACTACATCAGCAACCCAACCCATCCCTGGTTCATTGAGCTCAGGCCAGTCTCAGTCACACAGCAACATTGCACACATGTCGTCACCGGTAACCATGGCGCCCTTTAAGGTATAATTCGCGCAAAACTCAAAATGATTAAACTGCTTCGGTCTTCAAAAATAGAAATATTTTATACACCACCTTAGAGAAAAATTAAAACAGAGGATAGACAGAGAGACAGATGGACTTGCATTTGGATAGTACCTTTCACAACCTCAGGACGTCCCAAAGCACTTCCTAGAATCAGAGAAATTTACAGCACGGAAGGAGGCCATTCGGCCCGTCGTGTCCGTGCCGGCCGACAAAGAGCTCTCCAGCCTAATCCCACTTTCCAGCTCTGGGTCCGTAGCCCTGTAGGTTACGACACTTCAGGTGCACATCCAAGTACTTTTTAAATGTGGTGAGGGTTTCTGCCTCTACCACCCTTTCAGGCAGTGAGTTCCAGACCCCCACCACCCTTGGGTGAAGACATTTCCCCTCAAATCCCCTCTAAACCTCCCCCCCAATTACTTTAAATCAATGCCCCCTGGTTGTTGACCCCTCTGCTAAGGGAAATAGGTCTTTCCTATCTACTCTATCCAGGTCCCTCATAATTTTATACACCTCAATGAGGTCTCCCCTCAGCCTCCTCTGTTCCAAAGAAAACAAACCCAGCCTATCCAATCTTTCCTCATCGCTAAAATTCTCCAGTCCAGGCAACATTCTGTAAATCTCCTCTGTACCCTCTCGAGTGCAATCACATCTTTCCTGTAATGTGGTGACCAGAACTGCACGCAGTACTCCAGGCTGTGGCCTAACCAGTGTTTTATACAGTTCAAGCATAACCTCCCTGCTCTTGTATTCCATGCCTCGACTAATAAAGGCAAGCATTCCGTATGCCTTCTTAACCACCTTATTGACCTGTCCTGCTATCTTCAGGGATCTGTGGACATGCACTCCAAGGTCCCTTGGTTCCTCTATACTGCTCAGTGTCCTACCATTTATTGTGTATTCACTTGCATTGTTAGCCCTTCCCAAATACATTGCCTCACACTTCTGCAGATTGAATTCCATTTGCCACCGTTCTGCCCACCTGACCAGTCTATTGATATCTTCCTGCAGCCTACAGCTTTCTTCTTCATTATCAACCACATGGCCAATTTTTGTATCATCTGTAATCATACCCTCTACATTCAAGTCTAAATCATTGATGTATACCACAAAAAGCAAGGGACCCAGTACTGAGCCTTGCAGGACCCCACTAGAAACAGTCTTCCAGTTACAAAAACACTCATCAACCATTACCCTTTGCTTCCTGTCTCTGAGCCAATTTTGGATCCAATTTGCCACTTTGCCTTGGATCCCATGGGCCTTTACTTTCGTGACCAGTCTGCCATTTGGGATCTTATTAAAAGCCTTGCTAAAATCCATATACACTACATCAAATGCACTGCCCTCATCGACCCTCCTGGTTACCTCCTCAAAAAATTCAATCAGGTTAGTCAGACACGACCTTCCCTTAAAAAATCCATGCTGACTGTTCTTGATTAATCCATATCTTTCTAAATGAAGATTTATCCTGTCCCTCAGAATTTTTTCCAATAATTTTTGCACCACCGAGGCTGACTGGCCTGTAATTACTCGGTCTATCCCTTTCTCCCTTTTTAAACAAAGGTACCACGTTACCAGTCCTCTGGCACCACACCTGTAGCCAGAGAGGATTGGAAAATGATGGTCAGAGCCTCTGCTATTTCCTCTCTTGCTTCGCTCAACAGCCTGGGATACATCTCATCCGGGCCTGGGAACTTATCCACTTTCAAAGATGCTAAACCCCAATACTTCCCCTCTCTCTGTGTTTATTTCATCTAATATTTCACTCTTCCTCCCAAATGCAATGTCTGCATCGCCCCTCACTTTTGTGAAAACAGATGCAAAGTATTCATTAAGAACCATACCCACGTCTTCCACCTCCACATAGGTTACCTTTATCTCTAATAGGCCCTACTCTTTCTTGCTCTTAATGTATTTATAAAACATCTCTGGGCTTTCTTTGATTTTACTTGGTAATATTTTTTAATGCTCTCTCTTTGCTTTCCTAATTTGCTTTTTAATTTCACCCCTGCACTTCCTATACTCCAAGGTTTCTGCAGTATTGAGCCTTCATTATCCGTCATAAGCCTCCCTTTTTTTCTTTATCTTACCCTGTATGCCCCTTGATATCCAGGGGGCTCTAGATTTGTTAGTCCCACCCTTTTTCTTTAAGGGAACATACTTGCTCTGAACCCTCACATCTCCTCCTTGAATGCCTCCCACTGCTCTGTCACTGATTTACCTTCAAGTAGTTGTTTCCAGTCCACTTTACAGCCAATGAATGCCGTGCTCTCGCCCAGATATCAGGGTGTGGGATATTGTGGAG
This sequence comes from Pristiophorus japonicus, assembly GCF_044704955.1. NCBI lineage: Eukaryota > Metazoa > Chordata > Chondrichthyes > Pristiophoridae > Pristiophorus > Pristiophorus japonicus. Next base: position 240,378,582 of record NC_091984.1, on the reverse strand, counting down.
CAAATGCAAAGGATTTAGAGAGGGAAGGGAGACAGACAGAAGTTGAATTCATGTTGGTACCAATGATATAGGAATGAACAGATTTGGGGTCCTGTAAATGGATTTAAAAAGATGAATGAAAGACTTGCAATTATACAGCACCTTTTCACGACCTCAGGACATCCCAAAGAGCTTTAGAGCCAATGAAGTAGGCTTTTGTAGTGTGGTCACTGTAATGCAGGAAACATGGCACCAATAGGTGCACAGCAAGCTCCCACAAACAGCAATGTGATAATGACCAGATAATCTGTTTTTGTTATGTTGGTTGAGGGATAAATATTGGTCCCAGGACACCGGGGAGAACTCCCCTGCTCTTCTTCAAAATAGTACCGTGGGAACTTTCTGTCCCCTTCAGAGGACTCTCATTTTCTCATTGGTTATTCTCTATTATTATCCATCAATCATATTATGCAAAAGCCTCCAATTTGAGTTTTATCTTCATCACCTATCAAAAAAATCTACCCAATTCCGCACAAGTGAATTTGTATGTTACATTTAGTAAACACTTCCTCACCCACTGCACCGAGCACTGCAAAAAGAGAGAAAAAGCATCACTTAATAAACAACACAAATGTTCACAGAATGACCGAGAAATTTGGCTCCAACAACTACCCCCATCCCAATAAACAGGTGGGACTCCAAACAGGTCACCCAGCATTCTGGCTCCCCCACATTCCCCACCCTCATCCTGCCATCTGTCTCTACACAATATGGTGTGGTCTAAACAAAAGGTGCATGTACAGGAGTCCATTTCTGATTTAAAAGGTTATAGTTCCCCAGAAACCACTCAGACTGTAGCAATGTGGTTCAGTCACTCAGTACCTACAGGGTAAATGAAAAGTGAGGGAGGCGGAGAGAGTGTGTGTGTGTGTGTGGGAGAGAGAGAGAAAGAGCGCGTGGCAGAGAGAGAGAGAGCGTGGCAGAGAGAGAGAGAGAGAGGGTGGCAGAGAGAGAGAGAGAGAGAGGGTGGCAGAGAGAGAGAGAGAGAGAGAGGGTGGCAGAGAGAGAGAGAGAGAGAGCGTGGCAGAGAGAGAGAGAGAGAGAGAGAGAGAGTGGCAGAGAGAGAGAGAGAGGGAGAGAGAGAGAGAGCATGGCAGAGAGAGAGAGAGAGAGAGAGAGAGAGAGAGAGAAAGAGAGGGGAAAAAAAGGAGATTGAGAAACGAAAGTGAGAAACAATTGTTGCCAATGAGTGTGTCAGTTGAAGCTTTGATGAACTGGGGACTGCAGTCGTGAATTTCAATTGAAGCAAAACAAACCCGATCCCAGCCAGCTCCTTACACCAACCAACGAATTCCCTGCACATAAGCTTGCTGCTCTGACCGTGCCAAGAAAAAGCAAAGGTCATTCATTGCCTTGCCTGATTAGTCAACTTTCTCTATAGACAAATATAACTTTTGAGAATACATAGCATTTCTAACCCATGCTTTACTTGCTTGCATTTTCGAAAAATAATTTGACACGTTTTTAAAAGCAATCATCTTCATAGGCAGTCCCTCGGAATCGAGGAAGACTTGCTTCCACTCTAAACGTGAGTTCTCTGGTGACTGAACAGTCCAATACGGGAATTACAGTCTCTGTCACAGGTGGGACAGACAGTGGTTGAGGGAAGGGGAGGGTGGGACAGGTTTGCCGCACGCTCCTTCCGCTGCCTGCGCTTGCTTTCTGCATGCTCTCGGCGACGAGACTCGAGGTGCTCAGCGCCCTCCCGGATGCACTTCCTCCAGTAAGGGCGGTCTTTGGCCAGGGACTCCCAGGTGTCAGTGTGGATGTTGCACTTTATCAGGGAGGCTTTGAGGGTGTCCTCTGCCCACCTGGGGCTCGCTTGCCGTGTTGGAGTTCCAAATACAGCGCTTGCTTTGGGAGTCTCATGTCGGGCATGTGAACAATGTGGCCAGCCCAACGGAGCTGGTCGAGTGTGGTCAGTGCTTCAATGCTGGGGATGTTGGCCTGGTTGAGAACACTAATGTTGGTGATATTTCTCCAGCAATTTGAGGTGTCTACTGTACATGGTCCATGACTCTGAGCCATACAGGAGGGCAGGTATCACTGCAGCCCTGTAGACCATGAGCTTGGTGCCAGTCTTGAGGGCCTGATCTTCGAAAACTCTCTTCCTCAGGCGGTCAAAGGCTGCGCTGGTGCACTGGAGACGGTGTTGAACCTCGTCGATGTCTGCCCTTGCTGATAATAGGCTCCCGAGGTGGATCTTGATGACTGGGGGTCAGTGCTGTGTAGCAACCCAATGCCTAAATCCAAATCTAAATCAGGGAGCAGGATAGGGCTGAGTGGACACAGCTTGAATTCTGATGGTTGCTTTGCTACTGATGAAAACTCACCAAAAGTATTACTAAATTGTGGGCCGTGAATTACCGCCTCTCCGGGTGTGTACGATGTGCACACGATGTGCACACACACCCAAAGAGATCGTCTTTTGACAGATCGCACGCATCCCCGGGAGAAGGACATTCACACGCAGAGATTTAGGCTACTTGCCCAACTCCTGCCCCAGGAAATGTTCTTCAAACTCTTATGCCTGGTAAAAGCAGATGTATAGCCTGCTTTTACCAGCGTAAGAGTTTTAAAAGAAAAAATATATACATTTTATCACTAATTTTTATATTAAAAACCCTGTCCATTAAGGTAAATTTAATTTTTACCCCAATTAAAACATATTTTAAAAAATTCACGTGTTTTTTTGCCCAAGACATTTAATTAAATTCAATTTCAATTCATCTTAAATAGGTGAGGTGTTTTTTTAATTTATTGTGTTGTGTTTCTGTGTTTTTGGAGGTATTCTCACCGATAGTAATGGGAGCTTTCAAACAGAGCTCCCATTATTATGACTGAGAATACTCCATGTTCATTGGTGGTTCAGGCCCACGTGACCCCAGGCTGCGCTTATGTTCCTGGGATGTGTGGCCCACACGCTGGACAGCGAATGGGGGTCTCGGACCGCAAGGCTACATTCCTCCGGGGCCACCAGGGACTTTTGTTAAAAGAATTTAGGCCGGAAACGTCCGCCTGCAATTTCTGGGCCACTGTCGAAGAACATAAGGACATAAGAATTAGGAACAGGAGTAGGCCACCGAGCCACTCGAGCCTGCTCCGCCATTCAACAAGATCATGGCTGGTCTGGCCATGGACTCAGCTCCACTTACCCGCCCGCTCCCCGTAACCCTTAATTCCCTTATTGGTTAAAAATCTATCTATCTGTGATTTGAATACATTCAATGAGCTAGCCTCAACTGCTTCCTTGGGCAGAGAATTCCACAGATTCACAACCCTCTGGGAGAAGAAATTCCTTCTCAACTCAGTTTTAAATTGGCTCCCCCGTATTTTGAGGCTATGACCCTAGTTCTAGTCTCCCCGACCAGTGGAAACAACCTCTCTGCCTCTATCTTGTCTATCCCTTTCATTATTTTAAATGTTTCTATAAGATCACCCCTCATCCTTCTGAACTCCAACGAGTAAAGACCCAGTCTACTCAATCTATCATCATAAGGTAACCCCCTCATCTCCGGAATCAGCCTAGTGAATCATCTCTGTACCCACTTCAAAGCCAGTATATCCTTCCTTAAGTAAGGTGACCAAAACTGCACGCAGTACTCCAGGTGCGGCCTCACCAATACCCGACACAGTTGCAGCAGGACCTCCCTGCTTTTGTACTCCATCCCTCTCGCAATGAAGGCCAACATTCCATTCGCCTTCCTGATTACCTGCTGCACCTGCAAACTAACTTTTTGGGATTCATGCACAAGGGCCCCCAGGTCCCTCTGCACCGCAGCATGTTGTAATTTCTCCCCATTCAAATAATATTCCCTTTTACTGGTTTTTTTCCCCAAGGTGGATGACCTCACACTTTCCGACATTGTATTCCATCTGCCAAACATTAGCCCATTCGCTTAACCTATCTAAATCTCTTTGCAGCCTCTTTGTGTCCTCTACACAACCCGCTTTTCCACTAATCTTTGTGTCATCTGCAAATTTTGTTACACTGCACTCTGTCCCCTCTTCCAGGTCATCTATGTATATTGTAAACAGTTGTGGTCACAGCACCAATCCCTGTGGCACACCACTAACCACCGATTTCCAACCCGAAAAGGACCCATTTATCCCGAATCTCTGCTTTCTGTTAGCCAGCCAATTCTCTATCCATGCCAATACATTTCCTCTGACTCCGCATACCTCTATCTTCTGCAGTAACCTTTTGTGTGGCACCTTATCGAATGCCTTTTGGAAATCTAAATACACCACATCCATCGGTACACCTCTATCCACCATGCTTGTTATATCCTCAAAGAATTCTAGTAAATTAGTTAAACATGATTTCCCCTTCATGAATCCATGTTGCGTCTGCTTGATTGCACTATTCCTATCTCGATGTCCCGTTATTTCTTCCTTAATGATAGTTTCAAGCATTTTCCCCACTACAGATGTTAAACTAACCGGCCTATAGTTACCTGCCTTTTGTCTACCCCCTTTTTTAAACACAGGCGTTACATTAGCTGCTTTCCAATCCGCTGGTACCTCCCCAGAGTCCAGAGAATTTTGGTAGATTATAACAAATGCATCTGCTATAACTTCCGCCATCTCTTTTAATACCCTGGGATGCATTTCATCAGGACCAGGGGACTTGTCTACCTTGAGTCCCATTAGCCTGTCCAGCACTACCCCCCCTAGTGATAGTGATTGTCTCAAGGTCCTCCCTTCCCACATTCCTGTGACCAGCAATTTTTGCCATGGTTTTTGTGTCTTCCACTGTGAAGACCGAAGCAAAATAATTGTTTAAGGTCTCAGCCATTTCCACATTTCCGATTATTAAATCCCCCTTCTCATCTTCTAAGGGAGCAACATTTACTTTAGTCACTCTTTTCCGTTTTATATATCTGTAAAAGCTTTTACTATCTGTTTTTATGTTTTGCGCAAGTTTACCTTCGAAATCTATCTTTCCTTTCTTTATTGCTTTTTTAGTCATTCTTTGCTGTTGTTTAAAATTTTCCCAATCCTCTAGCATCCCACTAACCTTGGCCACCTTATACGCATTGGTCTTTGATTTGATACTCTCCTTTATTTCCTTGTTTATCCACGGCTGGTTATCCCTTCTCTTACCGCCCTTCTTTTTCACTGGAATATATTTTTGTTGAGCATTATGAAAGAGCTCCTTAAAAGTCCTCCACTGTTCCTCAATTGTGCCACCGTTTAGTCTGTGTTTCCAGTCTACTTTAGCTAACTCTGCCCTCATCCCACTGTAGTCCCCTTTGTTTAAGCATAGTATGCTCGTTTCTGACACAACTTCCTCACCCTCAATCTGTATTACAAATTCAACCATACTGTGATCACTCATTCCGAGAGGATCTTTTACTAGGAGATCGTATATTTTTCCTGTCTACACATCTGATGACAGTGTTGTACATAATGTTATCTTATACATAACTTATAAACAAGACAGCTCTCGTATTTTTAAGTCAGAATATATGAATAAATATATTAATTATATTCAGGCAATTGGCAAAAGTACCAAAGGCGATGTAAGAAAAAACTTTTCTACGCAGCGAGTGGTTGGGTTGTGGAGTGCGCTGCCTGAAAGGGTGGTGAGGCAGACTCAATTCTATCTTTCAAAAGGGAGTTGGATAATTATCTGAAGGAAAAAAACTTGCAGGGCTACAGGGAAAGGGCGGGAGAGTGGGACTGACTGAGTCAGCACGGGCCGGATGGGCCGAATGTCCTTCGTGCTGTAACCGTTCTATGGTTCTATAAAAGTCCACACATGTAACAAAGCCCTGGCAATGTATGGAGTTATTCCCATGATCTACAATACATTAAACAGACACTGTGACAGATATCCCTATAGGAACTTTTCTACACAATCTTATTTAAAAAAAATTACTGTTCATTTATGGCGTTTTATTAAAAAATTGTTTTAAATCTAAAGTGCCTAAGGGAAGAAATGATCTTAGTACATAATCAGCAGAAACTTGCCTCAAATCCTTTAGCCTTCTGCTCCACAGTAGCCGTGAGCAGCACAGCAGTACTGAACTCAACTTTGTGCACAGGGCCCCATGAAAATTTCATCCCCAAACACGGAGCCACATCTGGAATAGCTCGAGCAGCTATAAATGATGTATATTTTCAGTGCATCAAATAGAGTGGCGCCGTGCTGGAGCTGCTGCTTCCCAAAGGCAGGGTCAGACTGGCAATGAGAAGCAACGATGGTGACTGAGTGCCGAGAGATGGGAGATGTGCAGAGTTCAGGCAGGTTGCAGGGCTCGGTAGGAAAGGAGTGGGATGGTTATTACGGTTGGAACGAGGAGGAGAAAGGTTAGTGATGAAGCGAGTGCAGTCGCAAGACATCACGATGCATTACTCACCATCCCATGAGACAAGGTGAAGGGTAAGAGTGACAATACTGGGCTCGGAGGCAGAGCTACTGATGCACCTGCTGCTGGCCTCCAGACTGAGAGCTAGTGTCAAAGCAACAATCTCCAGTAACCCCCGAGGAGCAGCAGTGAGGGACGCTGCAACATTCGCAGCTTGTGTGCTACACATCTCAATTTGTTGGCAAAATATCTGATTTTGTCCTCCATGATTCTACAAATAGGATATAGAGGCACTGGGGAAAGTAATTTACAAGGATAATACTAGAACTGAGAGGTTATAACCATCAGGAACGACCGAACAGGCTGAGGCTCTTTTCAATAAAAAGTGAAAACTGAGGCGTGACCTAAGAGATCTTTAAGATTATGAAGAGGTTTTGTAAGGTAGACATGGAAGAGCTCGTGGAGAGGATAAAACTAGGGGCCGTCAATACAAGATACAGTCACTCATAAATCCAACCGGGAATTCAGGAGAAACTTCTTCACCCAGAGAGTGGTGAGAATGTGGAACTCACTGCCACAGGGAGGGGTTGAGGTGATTGGCGTAGATACATTTAAGGGGAAGCTGGATAAACACATGAGGGAGAAAGGAATAGAAGAATGTGTTGATAGGTTGAGATGGAGTAGGGTGGGATGAGGTCCAGTGGCCTGTTTGTGCTGTACAATTCTGTGTAATATTATCCCCAGATTCCACATGTACAGTGCAGAGGAGGGTCACTGCAAAGTGCTGCTCGCAGCGTATGTCCAAGGTAGTAAGGGAGGCTTGTGAGGCGGGTTACAATACCACATGTTCTTATTGCACATCCGTTGGGGAAACTGGATTTTTTTCTCCAAGCTCTGCTACAGATTAAACTCAAGTTTTTGTCATTGCACAAAAGGGAATAATAACTCAACAGAGCTGTCTTTCTGAATGGCAAGATTTCCCAGTGTTAATTAACTGGTTTAGCAGTAGCTCCCATTCAACCAAAGCTAAGCACCAGACTCATCAGTCAGTGAGATTAGTACGTCTAAAGAGAGATGCAGAATTTAGAGCTCCGCCTGATCTAATAGCAAACTCACAACTTAATAGTCAATTGGAGGATACTTGCTTCAGTCACCCATACGCCAATTCAGCCAGGCAGAGGGAAGGGGAGATGTCATGTATGTAACCACAATGTAACACCACTATATTACTGTATACACTCAACCGAGATGCACAACTTGACCACAAGGGGTGAACTTGTGGGAGACACTCCTTACCTGATCACACGGGTATAAAAAGGGAGGTCCCACGCAGGGTCATCGTCTTTGGAGTCCTGTGAATAAAGAGTTAAGATCACAGAGTGACCTTGTCCCCAGAATGTGCCTCGTGTGGTTTCATACTGTAGAGTAAGGACTTTACATTGGCGACAAGGATGCCCCAGAAGGGCAGGGAGGCATTCATCAGGGAACTCAACAGCGAGCACCCAGGCATTGTGCTGATGAAGGCCATTGCCTGGTCACACGTTTGGTGGCCTGGAATTAATTCAGACCTGGAACAGTGTTCGCAGGTGCACGACGTGTGCCCAGCTGGGTAATGCCCCCAGGGAGGCCCCGTTCAGCCCGTGGCCCTGGCCCACCAGGCATGTTGACTACGCGGGCCCGTTCATGGGAAAGATGTTCCTTATTGTGGTAGATGCGTACTCGAAATGGATCGAGTGCATCGTTCTGAATTCATGCACGTCATCCACCACTGTGGAAAGCTTACATGCAATCTTTGCAACCCATGGCTTGCCGGACATCCTGGTTAGTGATAATGGCCTGTGTTTCACGAGCTACGAATTCCGAGAGTTTACGTCGGGCAATGGCATCAACCAAGTCAGGACTGCACCATTCAAGCCGGCCTCAAATGGCCAGACGGAACGTGCGGTCCAAATCATTAAGCAAGGTACGCTCAGGATTCAAGGACCCTCCCTACAATGCCGCCTATTGTGTCTCCTGCTGGCCTATAGATCCCGCCCGCACTCACTCACGGGGGTCCCGCCCGCAGAGCTACTCATGAAACGGACACTCAAAACTCGGTTGTCCCTCATCCACCCAGTCCTGACCGACATAGTTGAGGGCAAGCGCAAGTCACAAAACGAGTACCATGACCGTAATTCGAGGGGGAGATGTATAGAAATAAATGATCCTGTATTCGTCCTCAATCACACCATGGGGCCCAAATAGGGTCATCGTGGTAAAACTCAACAATGGTCAGATATGCCGTAAGCAGCTGGACCAAGTAAACAAAAAGGTTCAGCATCGACATGGAGGAACCTGAAGAAGACCATGAGATGGAGCTCACACTACCACCAGTGAACGAGCAACAAGAGCAATCAGAAGAATGCGCAGTCCCTGCGGTCAGCCCGGACAGGCCGGAATCACCACAGGTGACAGACACTCACGTCAGTGTTCAACAACCAGAGCCCCAACTGCGGCGCTCCACGAGGGAGCGTAGACCACCTGAAAGACTAAATCTATGATCCCAGTAAGACTTTGGGAGGGGGGGGGGGGGGAGGTGATGTCATGTATGTAACCACAATGTTACACCACTGTATTACTGTATACACTCAACCTAGATGCACACCTTGACCACAAGGGGTGAACTTGTGGGAGACACTCCTTACCTGATCACACAGGTATAAAAAGGGAGGTCCCACACAGAGTCATCGTCTTTGGAGTCCTGTAATAAAGAGTTAAGGTCACAGAGTGATCTTGTCCCCAGAATGTGCCTCGTGTGGTTTCATACTGTAGAGTAAGGACTTTACAGGAAGAACCCGTATACAATGCCCCTGCTTTCACACAATTCGTAGATTATATTTGAAGTCTCAAAATGGTCACAAGCAAATGCACTTTAAAAAATAAAACAATGTAAAGTTAATAGAAAACAGCTGCCCATGTCCTAATGGTTATTTCCTGGTCAACAAGCAGATTAAAAAAGGGATGTGGAGCGAGTCCATGATACGGTATATTGCATATGGTCTGTGGATTTGGCAACAGCAGCTTTATCGACAGATATAAGTCGGCAGTATAACTGCACCTCCCCATCTGTGGCAGGCCAGCTTGCAGCATGCAGGTGTAGTGGGGTCCCAAGGATCATGAGAACCTCACGTGCCTTAAATCTCATTTCCCCCCCGCCCCTCATCTGGTGAACAAGAGAAATGGGGAGAAGCCACAAAAAGGTTATCTTCATTTACTAATAAAATAGAGATTTAAGTTACTTTGCTTAATGTAATGCACAGAAATGAAGAGTCCCAGAAATGACAGTACATTAGATACTGCACCAGGTCTGTGCTTTCATTCACACTTCAGGAAAAACTGCTAGGAAATGAGGAGAAAGTTAGCTGACAATTGACACAAAAAATCCACGTCATTATCTTGAAGTAGTGAAACACAAAAAAAAAATGGTAAAATGCTGACCGATTGTTGCAGGTGACCGGGAGGGCTGAGAGGCATGGCACATGCAGCTTCATGGCGTTTAATAAAGGTGGTTGTTCCACGCAAGCCTGTGGAGTATTTCTCCTCACTGTTCTTTAATAGGATTTAACAGCGGCTCATCCACATGGGGAGATGGCTCACTGACCTCCAGCTGAAATGAGAGGTTTTGCTCATTGCCTTGAAGAAGTGAATCCATTGTTATTATCCATTTAGGACTGTGGGAGATAAAAGTTTCAGTTCTGTTCTCCCAGTAAATAGCTGAAAAACACTGAGCTGTCCGTGTCAGCACTGCTCGCCACAGTGACGGGAGACCTGATTGAGGTGTAGAAAATGATGAGGGGCCTGGATAGAGTGGATAGGACGGACCTATTCCCCTTAGCAGACAGGTCAACAACCAGGGGCCATAGATTTAAAGTAATTGGTAGGAGTTTTAGAGGGGAGTTGAGAAGAACTTTTTTTTAACCCAGAGGGTGGTGGGGGTCTGGAACTCACGGCCTGAAAGGGTGGTAGAGGCAGAAACCCTCACCACATTTAAACAGTACCTGGATGCGCACCTGAAGTGCCGTAACCTACCGGGCTACGGACCGAGAGCTGGAAAGTGGGATTAGGCTGGGTAGCTCTTTTTCAGCCGACACGGGCACAATGAGCCGAGTGGCCTCCTCTGTGCCGTTAAGTTCTATGATTCTATGAGTCATTTCATGAAAAGTGACACACGGAAATAAAGGATGCAACTTGGATTTATTTCAGCAGATCATAATCACATCTGTTGTGAAAACTGTCCCATCATGTCAATGAACTATAATTTGCACTCGTTTTGCCACTTTGAGCGAGTCTGTCAGCTGCAGTCAGCTTGGACTGTTGTCGGTTGCTATGTGAGAACTGCAGCATTAGTGAAGCACTCGGAACTAACTGGTAAAACAGGGCGATCACTCTCCATAGACATTGGTAGGTCATATTGACAACGGCAATCAGCTGCGCCAAATGACAACGTTAGAAAGAAGCAATGATTCTTATTGTTTGGACCCTGCAACTGGCTTCAGAATCCCAATCGAGAATCCTGCAGTACAGGCAGCCATTCGCCCAATCATGTCTGCTGTGGTTCTCTGAAAGATACATCCACTTTGTCCCATTACCCTGCCCTTTCCTCGTAACCTTTTACATTTCTCCTTTTCAAATATTTTACTTGTAAAAGTTATTATGGGTTCCGTTTCCCCACTGTTTATGGTCGAGCATTCCATATCCTAATAAACTTCTGCGGATAAAGAATTCCCGTACCCAACCCCTTCATTATTTTGATGATACAGCTGTATTAAATTGATGCCCTCTAGTCACTGATTCACAAATCAGTAGAAATAGTCTTTCCAGATGTACCTGATCAAAACCCCTCGAGCAGATCTCCTCTTAGCCTTCTCTGTTCTAATGAAAAGTCTCCCAGTTTCTCTAATCTCTCCCCAGAATGAAATCCTCTCATCCCTGATATCACCTTGGTGAATCTTATCTGCTCTCTCTGCATGGTCTTGACATCTTTCCTAAAATAGGGCACCCAAAACTAGGCACAATATTCGAACGACAATGATGTATAGGTTTAGCAGTTCCACGTTGATTCTGTACTCGATGTTGCTATTTATAAAACCTACGCACACATCCGTGCCTTTATTTTTAAACAGCTTTCAACTGGCCCTCCCACATTTAAGGATTTATGTATCTGAACCCACAGACTAATCTAATGCCTCTGATATGCTCAGATGGATACAACTGGAAATAGTGAATAAAGGAATGATTCTGAGCAGTAATCACTGTGAAGGGTTACAGATTGGGATACGTACTTAATAAAAGTCCAAAATATTTTTATGTATTTGAAACAGGCTGCCAAAATTCAGCTTAGCTTCCTTCCTCATCAAGTACAATCCCCACAGGCTACCCAGCTCTCCCACCATCTGGAACTGACATCGCTCCGTGTGCTGTGAACGAGAGTAGCTCACCTCCACATGGACAATTACCCTATTACTGGGAAATTTCACGCCAGATTCCACAGGCTGCCCTCTTGACCATTCAAAGGCAGAAGACAGTACACTACTCTGTTCTGACCAAAGTTAGCAACTGAATTTATTTGATATTTGTTAATCAGCAATACACTGCATGACTTATGCAATACCTGTACTTTAAATGGTTTCAAAAATAAGAGTATTCCAAACTTTGAGTCCTTTTCAGAATCTTATAGCCGAGAATTTTATGTTGGTGTTTCTTTGCTTCATGGAGTCCTGTCTCACTGCCACAATGTGGAAACAAAATTGAAATGGGGCAATGGAGAAGAGTGAATTGCTCTCAGCAGGCTTTCTACACTAGAGATCGAATCGGTCCGCTCACACTAGGCATAATTGGAATTAACCAATTATGTTCTATTGACCACGGCTAAATAATACAGGTTGAGCTTCCCGAATTCAGCAACCTCGGGACCGAGGCCGAGCCGGTTTTCGTGTTTTTCCGGATTTCGGAACATCTTTCTGACGTCACGAATCCGGAAACACCCGAGCTCACCCAGGTTCGGGTATTTCGGATTTCGGAACGTGGGGGGGGGGGGGGGGGGGGGGGGCGGTAGTGTTCACCGGGCGATGAGGTCGTTGACCGGGGCCCCGTCGCTGAGGAAGAGTTTGGGTGGGCCCCGCCGCTGGGAGGTACTCGGGCGGGGCCTGCCTCCGAGGAGGTACTCGGGCGGGGCCTGCCTCCGAGGAGGGGCTCGGGCGGGGCCTGCCTCCGAGGAGGGGCTCGGGCGGGGCCTGCCTCCGAGGAGGTACTCGGGCGGGGCCTGCCTCCGAGGAGGTACTCGGGCGGGGCCTGCCTCCGAGGAGGTACTCGGGCGGGGCCTGCCTCCGAGGAGAGGCTCGGGCGGGGCCTGCCTCCGAGGAGGGGCTCGGGCGGGGCCTGCCTCCGAGGAGGGGCTCGGGCGGGGCCTGCCTCCGAGGAGGGGCTCGGGCGGGGCCTGCCTCCGAGGAGGGGCTCGGGTGGGGCCCCACCACTGGGAAAGAGTTCGGGCGGGCCCCGCCACCGAGGTGGTGTCCGGGCAGGGCCTGCCGAAGAGCTGGTTGGGCGGCCCCATCGCAGAGGTGGTGTTCGGGCGGGCCAGCGAGAAGGCCTCGAGGTAAGTGCAGTGGCAGCGTGGCGAGGGACAGCGAGGCCCGAGGTTGGGCAGCGGCGGGACCTCGGGGTTGGCAGGATCGGCGGGTCCGGATTCCGGAACATTTTATGGATTCCGGACGACCCTGCCACCAGTCAGTCCGGAGTCCGGATTCTAGAACATTCTGGATTCCGGAACTCCGGATTTTGGACACTCAACCTGTATGTAATTGATACGTCCTTACTATACAGTATAAATGCACACGAGGCCTATGCTTGAGAGGTCAGTCTGTGACCTGTCCTTTATTCCTTAGCACTCAAGTGATGAAGGTGGGTGGAGCTTCTCCTTTTATACCTGAAGGTCCAGGTTAGGAGTGTCTCCCACAAGTTCACCACCTAGTGGTCATTGTTCTCAGTGTACACCTTGTCAGTTTATACATGGGTCACAATGCTGGTTGAATACATGACATCACCTCCCCCCCAAAGTCTTATTGGGATCACAGGTTGAGTCTCTCTGGTGGTTTACGCTCCCTTGTAGAGCGCCTGAGTTGGGGCTCCGGTTGTTGGGCGCTGGCCTGAGTGTCTGCTGTTTGCGGTGCCTCAGGCCTGTCCGGACTGCCCACAGTGACTGGGCTCTCCTCCCTTTGTTTTTCCTCTGCTTCTTCTATGGGGTTGCTGAACCTCCTTTTTGTTTGATCCATGTGTTTGCGGCAGATTTGTCCATTGGTAAGTTTAACGACCAGAATCCTATTCCCCTCTTTTGCAATCACAGTGCCTGCGAGCCATTTGGGCCCTGCAGCGTACTTGAGGACAAAGACAGGGTCATTTATATCAATACATCGCGCCCTCGCATTCCTGTCATGGTAGTCACATTGTGACTGGCGCCTGCTCGCGACAATTTCTTTCATGGTGGGGTGTATAAGGGATAACCTGGTTTTGAGCGTCCTTTTCATTAGCAGCTCTGCAGGTGGAACCCCTGTGAGCGAGTGTGCTCAGGATCTGTAGGCCAACAGGAAGCATGATAAGTGTCTTTGTAGGGAACCCCCTTGGATTCTGAGCATCCCCTGTTATTATCTGCACTGCTCATTCTGCCTGGCCGTTTGAGACCGGCTTGAACGGTGCCGTTCTAACATGGTTAATTCCATTGCCTGCCACGAAGTCCTGGAATTCAGTGCTTGTGAAGCACGGGCCATTGTCACTGACCAAGATGTCCGGTAGACCGTGAGCGGCGAACATTGCCCGTAGACTTTCTACCGTGGCAGAGGATGTGCTTGAATTTAAAATGTCACACTCGATCCATTTGGAATAGGTGTCTACTACAACCAAAAACATTTTTCCCATGAAAGGACCTGCGTAGTCCACATGGATGCGTGACCAAGGCTTGGCGGGCCAGGACCAGGGGCTAAGGGGGGCTTCCCTGGGTGCGTTGCCCAGCTGGGCACACGTGTTGCACCTGCGAACACAAAGTTCCAGATCTGCGTTTATCCCTGGCCATCAAACGTGTGGCCTGGCAATTGCCTTCATCATGACAATGCCCGGGTGCTCATTGTGGAGTTCTCTGATGAACACCTCTCTGCCCATCTGGGGCATGACTACGCGGTTTCCCCACAGTAGGCAATCGGCCTGAATCGAGAGTTCATCCCTGCGCCTGTGAAATGGTTTAAATTCCTCAGGGCATGCCTCGTACGTGGCTGCCCAGTCCCCATTCAGGACTAAAGACAATAGCGGGTCTCTATTTGTCCAGACTTTGATCTGACGGGCTGTCACGGGTGAGCCTTCGCTTCTGAAAGCTTCAACAGCCATGACCGTTTCAGCAGCATGCTCGGTAGCCCCCTCAGTGGTGGCTAGTGGGAGCCTGCTGAGTGCATCGGCGCAGTTTTCAGTGTCCAGTCTTGTATAGTCATAGGCGGCTAACATGAGTGCCCACCTCTGTATGCAGGCCGATGCGTTTGCATTTATGGCCTTGTTGTCGGCCAAAAGGGACGTTAGGGGTTTGTGATCTGTCTCTAGCTCAAATTTCCTGCCAAACAGGAACTGGTGCATTTTCTTTACCGCATATACACATGCAAGTGCCTCCTTTTCTACCATCCCGTAGCCCCTTTCTGCCTGGGACAGACTTCTGGAAGCGTAAGCTATCGGCTGTAACTGACCCTTGGCATTGACATGCTGCAACACACACCCGACACCATAGGACGACACATCGCACGTTAACACAAGTTTCTTACATGGGTCATATAGCGTTAACAGATTGTTGGAACATAACAAATTGCGTGCTCTATTAAATGCCCTTTCCTGGCTGTCCCCCCAGACCCATTCGCGACCTTTGCGTAGGAGCATGTGTAGCGGCTCTAGCAGCGTGCTCAATTTGGGAAGAAAGTTCCCAAAATAGTTCAGAAGTCCCAGGAACGAACGCAGCTCCGTCGTGTTACGGGGTCTGGGTGCTCTCTGGATTGCTTCCGTTTTGGACTCAGTCGGGCTGATCCCGTCTGCTGCTACCCTCATCCCCAGGAATTCTACCTCTGGAGCTAGGAAGACGCACTTCGCCTTTTTCAGTCGCAGCCCTACCTGGTCCAGTCTGCGTAGCACCTCCTCCAGGTTGTGGAGGTGTTCTTCAGTATCGTAACCCGTGAGGATGTCATCCTGAAAAACTACCATCCCTGGAATCGACTTGAGGAGGCTTTCCATATTTCGTTGGAGGATCGCGGCGGCCGAGCGAATCCAGAACGGACATCTGTTGTACGCAAACAACCCCTTGTGTGTCGTGATGGTGGTCAGCTTCTTCGACTCACTCGCCAGCTCCTGGGTCATGTAAGCTGAGGTCAGGTCCAATTTTGAAAAAAGTTTGCCACCGGATAGCGTTGCAAAGAGGTCCTCCGCTCTCGGTAGCGAGTACTGGTCTTGAAGTGACACCCGATTGATGGTGGCCTTGTAATCACCACATATCCTGACCGACCCATCTGCCTTGAGCACCGGCACAAGTCACTGAATTCGACTGGCGAGATGATGCCTTCCCTCAACAGGCGGTCCAATTCGTCTTCTATCTTTTCCCGCATCACGTACGGCATCGCTCTGGCCTTGTGGTGTACTGGCCTGGCGTCCGGGTTTATGTGAATCACTACCTTGGCCCCCATGAAAGTGCCAATGCCGGGTTGAAACAGTGAGTCAAATTTGTCCAGGACCGGTGAGCATGATACCCGCTCCACAGAGGAAATTGCATTGACATCGCCCCATTTCCAGTTCATGGCAGCAAGCCAACTCCTCCCCAGTAGTGCGGGACCGTGCCCCAGGACAATCCAGAGTGGCAACCTGTTCTCCGAATCTTTGTGGGTCACGACTACCGTGGCACTGCCTAGCACCGGAATGATCTGCTTTGTCTATGTCCGTAGCTGTGCATCAATCGGTGATAATTTTGGCCTCCTGGCCTTGGATGCCCACAACTTTTCGAACTGTTTGATACTCATCAGGGACTGGCTGGCCCCCGTGTCTAGCTCCATTGATACTGGATGCCACTGAGGAGCACTTTCATCATTATCGGTGGTGTCCTGGTGTATGAACTGTATACGTGCTCCACATGAACTCGCTGAACTTCAGCTTCCAGCGATTTCCTCCAGCGTTCATTTCTGCAATTTCTGCAGGTATTTTGCTCATCTCTGCAAACTCCGGCTGAGTGTGCGTCTCCACACCTCCGACATGAGCTGTTGTTGAAAACAAAAGGTCCCTTCCAGTCGATCGTCTCTGACTGCCTCTGTGACTGTCCTTAAGTGCACCATTAACAGGTGTTGATGGCCTCATTGTCCCTTGCATTGGCGTGAATCGCCGTTCAGCTAGCCATTGTCTCTGTCGAACTCTCCCTCTAGGCTCGACTATATGTTGGGGCAGGCCCAATTGCCCTTGTCTGCCTGGAGAACTGCTTGCTGCTTTAACAATGTTGATTCTCTGTTCCAACCATTCCTTAACACAGTACCTCTCGTTTGTTCTGCTAGTGGCCATGCTCGCGTGGTTTAAATCCCAGTTTCTTGTCGCCATTGATACATCCTTACTATTCAGTATAAATGCACACGAGGCCCATGCTTGAGAGAAGATCAGTCGGTGACCTGTCCTTAATTTAATAGCACTCAAGTGATGAAGGTGGGTGGAGCTTCCCCTTTTATATCTGAAGGTCCAGGTGTGGAGTGTATCCCAAAAGTTCACCACCTAGTGATCATTGTTCTCACAGTGTACAACTTGTCAGTTTATACATGGGTTACAATGCTGGTAGAATACATGACAGTAACCTACAGGTCTCGGGCACTTGATGGGTTGATAGCTTTTGACACGTGACTTACCTATCAAATAGATTAGCTGTCCTGAAACAGAGAGTTCGGCACCAATACAACACCGTAAGCTTGCATGTATTAACATCTCAAAACAATGAAAGAATGAAAGGGCGGTGGGAGCAGATTCAATAAAAACTTAAAAAAGAGAATTGGATAAACTCTTGAAAGGAAAAAAACTGCTGGGCTGTGGGGAAAGAGCGTGTAGTGAGACTGATTGGATCGCTATGTCACAGAGCCGGCACAGACACGTTGGGCCCAATTGCCTTCTTCTGTGCTGTCTCATTTTTGATTTGAAGAATACAGCTAATTAGAGTTGATTTTAAAATACATTTTTACCTTAAAGACTAATTAAAAAAATGTACAAAACATAATACTGCAGATGCTGGAAAAGTAAAACACAACCAGAAAATGCTGGAGACATTCAGGCAGCACCTGTGGAGAAAGGCAAAAAAGTTCTTTCGGGTATAACCTTGTGTTCTCACGAAGAGTTGTACCTCCATTTTCCACAGCTAGGACGTGACCTGCTGACCATTCCCAGCATTTTGTGTGGTGTTTTCATAAAATACACATTTCATTATATGAGGCATGACATAAAAAAGCAAATTATAATTTAAATGGAGAAAAATTACAAAGTACTGCAGTACAGAGGGACCTGGGGGTCCTTGTGTATGAAACACAAAAAGTTAGTATGCAGGTACAGCAAGTGATCAGGAAGGCAAATGGAATGTTGGCCTTTATTGCAAGGGGGATAGAGTATAAAAACAGAGAAGTCCTGTTACAGCTGTACAGGGTATTGGTGAGGCCACACCTGGAGTACTGCGTGCAGTTTTGGTCTCCCGTTCAGAGGTTGATTTCTGAGGTGAAGAGGTTGACTTATGAAGAAAGGTCGAGTTGGGCCTGTACTCATTGGGGTTCAGAAGAATGAGACGTGATCTTATCGAAACACATTAGATAATGAGGGGGCTTGACAAGGTAGATGCCGAGAGGATGTTTCCACATGGGGTAATCTAGAACCAGGGGGCATAGTTTCAGAATAAGGGGTCGCCCATTTAAATTTCTTCAGAGGGTTGTAAATCTGTGGAATTCTCTGCCCCAGAGAGCTGTGGAGCCTGGGTTACTGAATATATTAAAGGCGGAGATAGATTTTTGAGCGATAAGGGAGTAAAGGGTTATGGGGAGCGGGCGGGGAAGTTGAGCTGAGCCTATGATCAGATCAGCCATGATCTTATTGAATGGCGGAGCAGACTCGAGGGGCCGAATGGCCTACTCCTGCTCCTATTTCTTATGTCCTTATGGCATAGCTCTGCTTCCATCACAGGAACAAGACCCTACTGTTTCCTTGAAAAAGATGAAAGACTTGCATTTATATAGCGTCTTTTATAACCACCAGATGCCTCAAAGTGCTTTACAGCCAATGAAGTACTTTTGGAGTGTAGTCACTGGTGTAATGTGGGAAACACAGAAGCCAATTTCATCCGAAAGATGTTGATTGAGGGTTATATATTTGCCAGGACACCGGGGATAACTCCCCTGCTCTTCTTCGAAATAGTGCCATGGGGTCTTACATCCGCCTGGGAGAGCAGACAGGGCCTCCATTTAACGTCTCATCCGAAAGACGGCACCTCCGACAGTGCAGCGCTCCCTCAGCACTGCACTGGAGTGTCAGCCTAGATTTGTGTGCTCCTCCCTGGTGTGGGACCTGAAAGGCGAGTGTGCTACCCACTGGGCCACGACTGACACTGGAATCTGATGGATTACCACCCGACCTTACCAACCAACTATAAATAGTTCGATACAAATAAAACTGTTTAAATAGCAATCATAACTGTTTAAGAGTATCAAGTTAATTAAAGTATGTGTTTCATTTACTTAACTAGCTGGCCTGATTTTGTTTCATTGATTTTTAAGTCAATATGAACAGTTAATAGTTTAATCTAGGCGCCGAAGCTGTTTAATTAAATTGAAAACCTGCTGGCTCCAAAGAAAAAAATGTTGCGCAGTTCCACAAGATGATTACAGCTGACAAATAAATCATTATCAGAATCAACCAAATATTTCTACGTGTGTGTGATGTTGGGATAAATGGGTAATTTTTCAGTTGGCAAACAGTGACTAGTGAGGTGCTGGGGCCTCAACTATTTACAATCTATATTAATGACTTGGATGAAGGGACCGAGTGTAATGTAACCAAGTTTGCTGATGATACAAAGATGGGTGGGAAAGCAAATTGTGAGGAGTACACAAAAAATCTGCAAAGGAATATAGACAGGCTAAGTGAGTGGGCAAACATTTGGCAGATGGGAGTATAATGTGGAAAAATGTGAGGTTATCCACTTTGGCAGAAAAATAGAAAAGCAAATAATAATTTAAATGGAGAAAAATTGCAAAGTGCTGCAGTACATGAAACACAAAACATTAGTATACAGGTACAGCAAGTAATCAGGAAGGCAAATCGAATGTTGGCCTTTATTGCAAGGGGGATGGAGTATAAAAGCAGAGAAGTCCTGTTACAACTGTACAGGATATTGGTGAGGCCACACCTGGAATACTGCGTACAGTTTTGGTCTCCGTATTTAATGAAGGATATACTTACATTGGAGGCGATTCAGAGAACGTTCACTTGGTTGATTCCGGAGATGAGGGGTTGACTTATGAAGATAGGTTGAGTAGGTTGGACCTCTACTCATTGGAGTTCAGAAGAATGAGGGGTGATTTTATTGAAACATATAAGATAATGAGGGGGCTCGACAAGGTGGATGTAGAGGGGGTATTTCCACTCATAGGGGAAACTAAAACTAGGGGACATAGTCTTAGAATAAGGAGCCGCCCATTTAAAACTGAGATGAGGAGGAATTTCTTCTCTCAGAGGGTTGTAAATCTGTGGAATTCTCTGCCCCAGAGAGCTGGAGACTGGGTCACTGAATATATTTAAGGCGGAGATAGACAGATTTTTGAGCAATAAGGGATTAAAGGGTTATGGGGAGCGGGCAGGGAAGTGGAGCTGAGTCCATGATCGGATCAGTCATGATCTTATTAAATGGCGGAGCAGGCTCGAGGGGCCAGATGGCCTACTCCTGCTCCTATTTCTTATGTTATTAATTCCCTGGACTTACTGCGCAGTCCAAGACTCGAGAAACAAATGCTATAAAAGCAGCCACACAACCACTATTTGACAGATTCATTGTTTTTTTTTTAAATGGATCATTACCAATGACACCCGAGCAATGACTTAAGAATTCACAAAACTCTTGCCACGGGTTAAATCATCCATTGTGGTGAAACAAAAGTGCAACATTAAGCAAGTTCAGTTCAACAGATGGACAATAAATTGTGACCAGTTGCATCTCAGCAGCTAAATGTAATGTACAATGAGTATTAATGATGTGCCCACAGCTGAGCACATTGTGGCAACATGTAGTATGATCATCGTTAGAATGCCCCTGGAAGCTCTGCTCAGTGTGGTGGGCCAGGAGCAGTGTGGTTATAATCAATAGACTTGTATTGCACCACAATCTGTAACCTCAAGGCCTGGAATATCCCTCATTCTACCATCAAGCCAGGGGACCAACCCTAGTCCAATGAGGAGTGTAGAAGAGCATGCCAGAAGCAGCACCAGACGTACCTAAAAATGAGGTACCAACCTGGGGAAGCTGCAACACAGGACTACACGCATGCTAAACAGCGGAAGCAGCACGCTATAGACAGGGCTAAGCGATCCCACAATCATAGGATCAGATCAAAGCTCTGCAGTCCTGCTACATCCGGTCTTGAATGGCGGTGGGCCATTAAACAACTAATGGGAGAAGGCGGCTCCATGAATATCCCCATCCTCAATGATGGCGGAGCTCAGCACGTGAGTACAAAAGACAAGGCTGAAGCGTTTGCAACCATCTTCGGCCGGACGTGTCGAGTGGATGATCCATATCGGTATCCTCCTAAGGTCGCCACCATCACAGGTGCCAGTCTTCAGTCAATTCGATTCTCTCCACGTGAAATCAAGAAATAGATACAGCAAAGGCTATGGGCCCTGACAACATCACGGCTGTCGTGTTGAAGACTTGTGCTCCAGAACTAGCTGCACCTCAAGCCAAGCTGTTCCAGTACAGCTACAACACTGGCATCTATCCGACAATGTGGAAAACTGCCCAGGCATGTCCTGTCTACAAAAAGGACAAATCCAATCCGGCCAATTACCGCCCCATCAGTCTACTCTCAAACATCAGCAAAGTGATGGAAGGTGTCGTCCCCAGTGCTATCAAGTGACACTTACTCACCAATAACCTGCTCACCGATGCTCAGCTTGGGTTCCGCCCGGACCACTGGGCTCCAGACCTTATTACAGCCTTGGTCCAAACCTGGACACAAGAGCTGAATTCCAGAGGTGAGGTGAGAGTGACTGCCCTCGACATCGAGGCAGCATTTGACCAAGTGTGGCATCAAGGAGCCCTAGTAAAACTGAATTCAATGGGAATCAGCGGGAAAACTCTCCACTGGCTGGAGTCATACCTAGCACAAAGGAAGAAGGCTGTGGTGGTTGGAGGTCAATCACCCCCAAGACATCACCACAGGAGTTCCTTAGGGCAGTGTCCTAGGCCCAACTACCTTCAGCTGCTTGATCAATGACCTTCCCTCCATCATAAGGTCAGAAGTGGAGATGTTCGCTGATGACTGCACAGTGTTCAGTTCCATTCGCAACTCCTCATAAAATGAAACAGTCCGTGCCCACATGCAGCAAGCCCTGGACGACATTCAGGCTTGGGCTGATAAGTATCAAGGAACATTCGTGCCACACAAGTGCCAGGCAATGACAATCTCCAACAAGCGAGAGTCTAACCACCTCCCCTTGATATTCAACAGCATTACCATCACCGAATCCCCCACCATCAACATCCTGGGGGGTCACCATTGACCAGAAACTTAACTGGACCAGCCACATAAATACTGTGGCAACAAGAGCAGGTCAGAGGCTGGGTATTCTGTGGCAATTGTCTCACTTCCTGACTCCCCAAAGCCTTTCCACCATCTACAAGGCACAAGTCAGGAGTGTGATGGAACACTCTCCACTTGCCTGGATGAGTGCAGCTCCAACACTCGAGAAGCTCGACACCATCCAGGACAAAGCAGCCGCTTGATCGGCCCCCCATCCACCACCTTCAACACTCACTCCCTCCACCACCGGCGCCCCCTGGCTGCAGTGTGTACCATCTACAAGATGCACTGCAGCAACTCGCCAAGGCTTCTTCGGCAGCACCTCCCAAACCCGCGACCTCTACCACCTAGAAGGACAAGGGCAGCAGGCGCATGGGAACACCACCACCTCCACGTTCCCCTCCCAGTCACACACCATCCCGACTTGGAAATATATCGGCCGTTCCTTCATCGTCGCTGGGTCACAATCCTGGAACTCCCTCCCTAACAGCACTGTGGGAGCACCTTCACCACACGGACTGCAGCGGTTCAAGGCGGCGGCTCACCACCACCTTCTCAAGGGGCAATTAGGGATGGGCAATAAATGCCGGCCTTGCCAGCGACGCCCACATCCCAGAACAAATTTTTAAAACTTGATGGATCAAATGGCTCTTTCTCATTTCTTGCACTCTGATGTTCTTGCACATTTCTGTACAAAGATACTTTACAAGTCATTGTCCTTTATGTAGAGGTAATCTGAGCAGAGAGGTGCAAACAGATATTTACTGCATAATACGTTGATATAAAACTTCTCCAGTGGGGGCTGAATAATTCAAATGATTCTGTATACACAAACTGGCAGCCAAGCTCAGCAGATTCATGGGAGCCGGTGAATAATTGTGAAGAGCAGAAGCCAAACAAAGAATTGGACAGAAGCTGCCATGAACATTCTCCATTGAGTTAAATTCACTAAGTAAATAACCACGTGATTGGGACAATTAACATTTCCTGATTGAAATTGTCGGCAAATTCATGGAAATGCATTTGACAAATTTATGTCCAACACTTTCGAGCTCAGATTATATTAACACAGGGTACAAGTGCTGCCTGCAGTAACGACGTCACAAGACACAATCTCAAATACGGTCACATACCATTTCCAATTATTTCCATGCCAATTTCAAGTAATTTCTTTGATTTAAAATTTATCCGCAAGCAATGTCCAAATACTGATTAGGCTCGTTAAGTATCAGAACCATCAGGAATTAGATTACTAGAAATAAGTTGAATAACCTTTAGAATTTAGAAAAAAGATAATTAAATAATTACATGAAGCAAAACAGATGCCTGTTTTCACAATGTAAATATTCCTGCAAACAGGACTGAAAACTCAGCCTGCTCCTTGAAACCAGTGTGCAGTGATATGCTACTGGAAGAACTTACATTTCCACAGTGTCTGCAACATAGAGAAGGCCCCAAGGTGCTTTGTAAAGGATTAGGACAGCAGGCACCAAGCCTCTGGGACAGTGAGGAGAGGCAACTGAAAGCTTGGTGCCACATGCTAATGAGTACAAGAATAGAAGGATCGAGAGGATGAACACGTGGCTGGAGAGTTAGTGTAGGAGGGAGGACTTTAAATTCCTGAAGCATTGGGACCGCTTCTGGGGGAGATGGGGCCTGTACAAACCTCAACAGCGCCGGGATCAATATCCTAGCGGCGAGTTTTGCTAGTGCTGTTGAGGAGAGTTTAAAAACTAGCTTGGCAGGGGGATGGGAACCGGATAAGAAATTCAATAGGGAAGGAAGTAAAGCTGAAATTGGATAGCAAGAATTTAGAAAGCGAATCTGTAAGACAGAGGAAACAAGGGTTAGTAAGTAGTGATCAAGGAGGTCTTTCTGTGCTAAATGGTAAATACTTCAATGTAAGGAGTATAGCGAATAAGGTGAATGAGCTGAGAGCACAGGTAGACACTTGGGAGAATGACATTATAGATATTACAGAGACATGGCTGAAAGTGGGGCAGGTTTGGCAGCTCAATATTTCTGGTTACAGGATTTT
This sequence comes from Pristiophorus japonicus, assembly GCF_044704955.1. NCBI lineage: Eukaryota > Metazoa > Chordata > Chondrichthyes > Pristiophoridae > Pristiophorus > Pristiophorus japonicus. The sequence continues at coordinate 240,354,337 of NC_091984.1, read as the reverse complement.
TAGATAAGACAGATGGAGAGGGGTAAAAAGGGGAGGGGTCAAGGTATCGATTAAAGAAACTATTACAGCTGTGAGGAGGGATGACATGTTAGAGAGATCATCAAATGAGGCCATATGGGTCGAACTGAAAAATAAAAAAGAGCGAACACACTGCTGGGCGTGTATTATAGACACCCAAACAGTGGGAGGGAGATAGAGGAGCAAATATATCGGCAAATTGCTGTGAAGTCTAAAAACCATAGGGTAGTAATAGTAGGGGATTTTAACTATCCTAATATTGATTGGGACAAATATAGTGTGAAGCGTATAGAGGGTCCAGAATTCTTAAAATGCATTCAAGATAACTTTTTTTAGTCGGTATGTAACAAGCCCAACATGAGAAGGGCAGTTTTGGATTTAGTTTTAGTTTAGTTTAGGGCGGGTGGAAGGGGTATTAGTGGGAGAGCACTTGGGTGCTAGTGACCATAATTCAGTCAAATGCAAGTTGGTTATGGATAAGGACAAGGACAGACCAGGAATAAAAGTCCCAAATTGGGGAAAGCTAATTTTGCTAAGTTGAGAAATGATTTGGCCACAGTGGACTGGAAACAGCTACATGTGGGTAAATCAGTGTCGGAACAGTGGGAGGCATTCAAGGAGGAGATCCGGAGGGCTCAGGCCAAACATGTGCCTTTAAAGAAAAAGGGTGGGAATAATAATTCTAGAGCCCCCTGGATGTCTAGGGACTTACAGGGGAGGATTAAGAAAAAAAAGGGAAGCTTGTGTCATATACCAACAGCTAAGTATTGTAGAATCTCTGAAGGAATATAGAAAGTTAAGAGGTAAAATTAAAAAGGAATGCTAAGAGAAAGCATGAAAAATTCTTGGTTGTAAAATTAAGGAAAACCCAAAGATGTTCTATAAATATAAGAGTAAGAGGGTAACTAAAGAAAGGGTAGGGCCTATTAGAGACCATGAGGGTAATCTTTGTGTGGAGGCGGAAGATGTTGGTAAGGTTCTTAACGAATACTTTGTGTCTGTTTTCACAAAAGAAAGGGGCAATGCAGATACTGCTATCGAGGAGGTGTGTGATATTCTGGGTGAAATAAATATAGTGAGAGAGGAAATATTAAGGGGTTTAGCAGCTTTGAAAGTAGATAAGTCCCCAGGCCCGGATGAAATGCATCCCAGGCTGTTGAGCGAAGTAAAAGAGGAAATAGCAGAGGCCTTGACCATCATTTTCCAGTCCTCTTTGGATCTGGGCATGATGCCAGAGGATTGGAGGACTGTGAATGTAGTACCCTTGTTTAAGAAGGTAGAAAGGGATAGGCCGAGTAATTACAGGCCTGTCAGTCTAACCTCAGTGGTGGAAAAATTATTGGAAAAAATCCTGAAAGACAGGATGAATCTACATTTGGAAAGGCAAGGATTAATTAGGAACAGCCAGCACGGATTTGTTCAGGGAAGATTGTGTTTGACTAACCTGATTGAATTTTTTGAGGAGATAACCAAGAGGATTGATGAGGGTAGTGCGTACGATGTAGTATATATGGACTTTAGCAAGACTTTTGATAAGGTCCTACATGGTAGACTGGTCATGAAGGTTAAAGCCCATGGGATACAGGGCAAAGTAGCAAGTTGGATCCAAAATTGGTTTGGAGGTAGGAAGCAAATGGTAATGATTGATGGATGGTTTTGTGACTGGAAGGATGTTTCCAGTGGGGTTCCGCAGGGCTCAGTACTGGGTCCCTTGCTTTTTGTGATATACAGCAATGATCTAGATTTGATTAAGAAGCTTGCAGATGACACTAATATTGGCTGTGTGGTTGATAATGAAGAGGAAAGTCATGGACTGCAGGAGGATATCAATCTACTGGTCAGGTGGGCAGAGCAGTGGCAAATGGAATTTAATTCGGAGAAGTGTGAGGTAATGCACTTTGGGAATGCTAATAAGGAATGAGTATACACATTAAGCGGTAGGCCACTTAGAAGTGTAGATGAACAAAGGGACCGTGGATTGCTTGTCCACAGATCCCTGAAAGTAGCAGGCGAGGTGGATAAGCTGGTTAAGAAGGCATATGGTATGCTTGCCTTTACAGGCCGAGGCATAGAATACAAGAGCTTAAACTGTATCATACTTTGGTTAGGCCACAGCTAGAATACTGCATGAAGTCTGGTCGCCGTATTATAGGAAGGACATGATTGCACTAGAGAAGCTGCAGAGGAGATTTATGAGGATGCTGCCTGGAATGGAGAATCTTAGCTATGAGGACAGATTGGATAGACTGGGTTTGTTCACATTGGAACAGAGGAGGCTGAGAGGAGATATCATTGAGGTGCACAAATGTTGAGGGGCCTAGATATAATGGATAGCAAGGGCCTATTACCACTGGTGGAGGGGTCAATTATGAGGGGGCATAGATTTAAGGTGGTTGGTGGAAGGCTCAGAGGGAATTTGAGGGGAAGCTTCTTCACGCAGAGGGTTGTGGGGATCTGGAACTCACTGCCTGGAAGGGTGGTGCATGCAGAAATCCTCACCACATTTAAAAGGTGGTTGGATGGGCACTTAAAGTGCCGTAACCTGCAGGGTTATGGGCCTAGAGCTGGCAAGTGGGATTAGACTGGATAACCTTCTGTTGGCTGGTGCAGATACAATGGTAAGTACTTCAGGGTATCGAATACTGCCAGAATGATCTCCTGGACTAGTTTTGATCGCCTGGATGGGTCGGAGAGGAATTTTCCCAGATTTTTCCTTTCCCCGATTGGCCTGGGTTTTTAATCTGGTTTTTGCCTCTCCCAGGAGATCACATGGCTCCGGTTGGGGTGGAGTGTAAAATGTTGCAGTGCAAAGGGTGTCGCAGTTGTGTGAGGCAGACTGGTTGGGCTGGGTGCTCTTTACCTGTCCGCCATTGTTCATAGGTTTATATGTAACCTTAAGGGCTGCTGACCAGGGGTCATGTGGCTCTTTGTCGGCCGACTCGGACACGATGGGCCGAAATGGCCTCCTTCTGCGCTGTAAATTTCTATGTTTCTTTCGAGATGTATTTTGAGGATTTGGTGATGAGGAAGGGTGGGAGGTGGCGGGGTTTGGTGAGGAAGGTCCAACGGGTAAGGAAGAGGCAGCCCGAAAGCTTTGCCAACAAAGGTAGAGCAGAGGTTCGGGGGATCTACAGTAGGGAATTGGAAGATACAGTAGGGAGCATGAAGTTGGAAAAAGTTAGAGGCTACAATGCACAAGACGGAATGTCCCCCCCCCGCTTGCCTTCAACGCTACCCAGGACAAAGCAGTCCGCTGGATTGGCATCTCATCAACTAGCCAAAGCATCCACCCCTCCACCAATAGTGTACCATGGTTGCAATGTGTACTATCGACAGGATGCACCTGCAACAAGTCAACAAGGCTTCTTCAGCAGCCTGTCTAGCTGTACCTCCCACCCCCGACTTCTTCATTAACCTGCTGTGCGTTTCCAGCATTATTGTAACTTTGTTTCAGATTTGCAGATTATTGGTTTTGTTTACCGTAGTCTGACAAAACAGAGATGTCCGTGGGGCCAAAGGAAATGGTGGAAAGGTAGAGCTGGGTATAGTCAACATTACATCTGGAAGCTGATTCTGTGTCGACAGATAATGTCACTGAGGCTGCATATAGATGAGTAATGGGCCAACAATGATGGATCCTTGGGGAACTCCAGAGGTAACTCTGTAAGGCTGGAGGAGAAGCCACTGCAGGACAGGTCAGAATGAAAACATGCGCCAAGGCTAGGTTCATCAAGGTGGAGCAGGGAGGAGGGTCAATGGAAGGCCTGATGAACTGCCAAGAGATCAAGGAGGAATTAAGCACCATGATCACAGTCACAAGGTATATCAGCATTGACATAGACAAGGACTATCTTAAACCTGTGGTTAAAGTGGAAACCAGTCCGAGTGAATTTGAATAGAAGCTGTGGGAAAGGAGAGCAAGGAGCTGGAAGGTGATATGTTCAAGGACCCTGGTTAAGAGGAGGAGGTTAAAGGTTGAGCATAGTTGGAGGCAATGGACGGGTTATGGGTGGGCTTTCTGAGGAGGGAGTCAGCCACAGTGGTTTTGAAAGGCAAGTATATACCAGTAATGTACTGGTCAATAGAATTATAGAATGATACAGCACAGAAGGGGACCATTCGGCCCATCATGTCTGTAGCAGCGCTTTGAAAGAGCTATACTGGTCCCACTACCTTGCTCTTTCCCCATAGTCCTGCAATTTTTTCCCCCATCAAGAATTCATCCAATCCCTTTGAAAGTTATTATTCAATCTACTTCCACTGCCATTTCAGGCAATGCATTCCACATCATAACAACTCTCTGTGTAAATCTTTTCCCCCTCATGTTGCCTCTGGTTCTTTTGCCAATTATCTTAAATCTGTATCCTGGGGCCCTCAACTCTTCCGGGCCCCGTACCCTCATCTGTCACACCTCCGCCACGATCTCTCACCGCTCCTCCGCCATAAACATTCACTGCACCTCGCCACAAACACTCGCCGCTCATCCACCCCGACCTTCCCACTCCTCTGTACCTGGGCCGTGCCGGTGTTCCTGCCCACGCTCCAAAACAATGACCAGGGTTTCCATTCTGGTAAATCCCCTCTGCACCCTCTCCAAGATCTTGACATCTTTCCTAAAATGTGATGCCTAGAATTGGATGCAATACTCCAGCTGGGGCCTAACCAGTGTTTTATAACGGTTTAGCATAACTTCAGTTCTTACATCCCATATGAATATACTTTTTTTTAAAAACAGCCTTCTCAACTTGTCCTACACCTTCAAAGATTTGTGTACCTGCACCCTCTTTAAAATTTTACATTTAGTTTATATTGCCTCCCCTCATTCTTCACACCAAAATGCATCACTTCACACTTCCCTGCATTAGATTTCATCTGCCACATATCTGCATATTTCACCAGTCTGTCTATGGCCTCATGAAGTCTGTTATTGTCCTCCGCATTGTTTACTATATTTGAGTTTCGTATCATCTGCAAACTTCTAAAATGATGCCCCATATACCCAAGTACAGGTCATTAATATATATCAAAAAGAGCAGTGATCCTAATAATGACCCCTGGGGAACACCACTGTATATTTCCCTCCAGTCTGAAAAATAACCAACCACTACTCTCTCTACTTTCCATCCCTTTGTCAATTACATAGTCACTTTCCCATTGTCTCTTTAAACTCACGGGCTTCAATTTTGTTAACAATTTTATTATGTAGTACTTTATCAAATGCCTTTTGAAAGTCCAACATCACAACATCAACTGCACTATCCTCTCCATTACTTCATCAAAGAAATCAATCCTTTAACAAATTCGAGCTTGCTTTCATTTATTAAATGATAGTTGTCCAAGGGTCAATTAATTTTGTCCCGGATAATTCTCTAAAAGTTTGCCCATCACTGACATTCGGCTGACTGGCCTGTAGTTGCCAGGTTTAACCCTCTCTCCCTTTTTGAACAGTGGTGTAATATTTGCAGTTCTCTGGCACCGTTCTCATATCGAAGGAGGATTGGAAGATCGTGGCCGGAGCCGAGGCAATTTCCACCCTTACTTCCCTCAGCAACCCATCCTGCTCCTTCAGCAATAAAACAGGGATATTCAGGACAGTAAACAAACAAATGGAAATTTTCAAATAAGTTTTATTAAATTTTGACATTATTTGTACGTATTCCCATAAATGAATCTTTACCGAGCTTTTAGTGTGTCAGAAATAACCTCATCAACAATTTCCGCTTACTGGACACATACCTTCTTATTTAAAATGCTACGAGCGAGCTCCAAGCAAAAAGAGAAAATGCTGGAAGAAAGAGACACTCAGGAGGCAGCTGTATGTTTTAAACATTTTCCATTTCAGATTCCCATTTGCAGTTTTTTTATTGCTTTTCACACATTAAGTACCACACTTGACACAATTACGTCTGAACAAACTAAAAGCTCAATAAATAAATAGCTGTCCTTTCAACCCTTTTATTTTTGTACAAGCAAATCTCCTGCGGCATTTTTAATGGTGAGTCAGAGGATGTGTTGAACTTTCTTAAAGGTTTCTTTGAACTTGGTAAAACTATTGACATTAAAAATGATGCTAATGCTTTCTGTTTTACATTAGCTTTTACTTGCTTGTTATTCCTGCAATATTAAGAACTTTATCGTAGAATGATACAGCACAGAAGGCGGGCATTCGGCCCATCACTTCTATGCCAGAAGCATTAACTTGTCCGGCATTTTACTGTCCCTGTTCTCGGTCAGTATTTGCCCACTCCAGCATCTCAGTACATTGGACACGGGTAGCAGAGGGCACATGCTGCACTCGGTTACAGCCACAATACCCACCCTAGAAACTCCAGACTTCACTACTGAGATCTTCAGTACTACTTAGGCATTTGCCTATTGGGAAATAAGGAACCACTTGCTCCAATCTGGAAGCAGGTTGCTATCTGACATCCAAGCACTGGTGCATGAGGAGCTTAGAAAATACATTTTCAATGGCTATTGGATTGTCCTCCAACTCATTTATCTCTGTGCCTCTGCTACTTTTATTCTGTTGTTTTGGTATTATTTCACCTTTTAGCCTCCTCTTTCTCTGCCCAGGCATCTTCCACCCTTCAGTATGTAGTTCGGGACCTTATTGAAACATCTGTGAACTCATCCCTTTTTGGTGTGGAAGCAAGTCATCCTCGATACGAGGGACCGCCTAATACTACTACATACTACTCTCTCCTTATGCTACTTTGTTGAACCTGAATCACTGTGTAGCAGTGAGCTATGCATGGGGGGGGAGCTCTTGGGTTCATAGAAACGTAGAAAATAGGTGCAGGAGCAGGCCATTCGGCCCTTCGAGCCTGCATCGCCATTCAATATGATCATGGCTGATCATGCAACTTCAGTACCCCACTCCTGCCTTCTCTCCATACCCCCTGATCCCTTTAGCTGTAAGGGCCACATCTAACTCCCTTTTGAATATGTCCAACGAACTGGCCTCAACAATTTTGTGGTAGAGAATTCCACAGGTTCACCACTCTCTGGGTGAAAAAGTTTCTCCTCATCTCGGTCCTAAATGGCTTACCCCTTATCCTGAGACTGTGACCCCTGGTTCTGGACTTCCCCAACATTGGGAACATTCTTCCTGCATCTAACCTGTCCAATCCTGTCAGAATTATATAAGCTTCTATGAGATCCCCTCTCATTCTTCTAAATTCCAGTGAATATAAGCCCAGTCGATCCGGTCTTTCTTCATATGTCAGTCCTGCCATCCCAGGAATCAGTCTGGTGAACTTTCGCTGCACTCCCTCAATAGCAAGAATATCCTTCCTCAGATTAGGAGACCAAAACTGCACACAGTGGGGCCAAGTTTCGGCCTGAGTTGCTCCTGTTTTTTTGGAGCAACTGGTTTACAATGGAGTATCTTAGAAATTGCAATTCTCGGCATTTAGTTTGCTCCAGTTCTAGTCAGTTAGAACAGTTTCAGTTTGGAACAGATTTTTTTTTCAAAAGGGCGCATGTCCGGCCACTTACACCCATTTTGAAAGTTTAGGCAGTGAAAACTTACTCCAAACTAACTTAGAATGGAGTAAGTGTAGATTTTTGTATGCTCAGAAATACCTTGCCTACACTTAGACAATCAGGCGTAGGTTACAAATCAGGCGTAGGGAATGGGGGTGGGGGAGAAAGGGAAGTTTACAAACATTAAACACTTCAGTTTTACAAATAAAGAGCCATCATCAATAATAAATGATAAATACAACAATAAATCAATCAAAAAAAATTAATTAAAAATTAAAAAAATTAACATAAGAAACATAAGAATTAGGAACAGGAGTAGGCCATCTAGCCCCTCGAGCCTGCTCCGCCATTCAACAAGATCATGGCTGATCTGGCCGTGGACTCAGCTCCACTTACCCGCCCTCTCCCCGTAACCCTTAATTCCCTTATTGGTTAAAAATCTATCTATCTGTGACTTGAATACATTCAATGAGCTAACCTCAACTGCTTCCTTGGGCAGAGAATTCCACAGATTCACAACCCTCTGGGAGAAGAAATTCCTTCTCAACTCGGTTTTAAATTGGCTCCCCCGTTTTTTGAGGCTGTGCCCCCTAGTTCTAGTCTCCCCTACCAGTGGAAACAACCTCTCTGCCTCTATCTTGTCTATCCCTTTCATTATTTTAAATGTTTCTATAAGATCACCCCTCATCCTTCTGAACTCCAACGAGTAAAGACCCAGTCTACTCAATCTATCATCATAAGGTAACCCCCTCATCTCAGGAATCAGCCCAGTGAATCGTCTCTGTACCCCCTCCAAAGCAAGTATATCCTTCCTTAAGTAAGGTGACCAAAACTGCACGCAGTACTCCAGGTGCGGCCTCACCAATACCCTGTACAGTTGCAGCAGGACCTCCCTGCTTTTGTACTCCATCCCTCTTGCAATTAAAAAAATCAATAAATAAAACATTTTCTACTTACCGACTGCAGCACCGGGAGCCCTCCAACAGCGTGCTGGGACGGCCCCCACCCCCCACCACCAGTGTGTGTCTCTTTCACTCTCTGTCTGTCAGTGTCAGTGTCTCTCTCTCTCTGTCTGTCAGTGTCTGTGTTTCTGACAGTGAGGGGAGGGGGAGGGGCGAGGGAGAGAGGGAGGGAGGGAGAGAGGGACTGAGGGGAGGGAGAGAGGGAGGGAGGAGGGAGGAGGGAGGAAAGGGAGGGAGGGAGGAAGGAGGGAAGGGGAGAGGAAGAGGGAGGCAGGAGGAAGGGAGGGAGGGAGAGGGGGAGGGGGAGGGGGAGGGGGAGAGGGGAGGGGGAGAGGGGAGGGGGGGGAGAGGGGAGGGGGAGGGAGAGGGGGAGGGGGAGGGAGAGAGAGAGAGAGAGGCTGAACGAGCCAGCCCGTCCGGGCCCCAAGACTTTGGGCGGGACCTGCTCCCAGCACCGGAGGTGGCCAGGTCGGGGGTGGCGGGGGAAGAGAGAGAGATTGGGAGTCGGGTCAGGGGAAATCGGGTCGGGTCAGGTCCGGAGGGGGAGCGTGAGTCGGGTCGGGGGGTGGGGGGGGGAGTCGGATCGGGTCCGGGGGGGGGGAGCGGTTCGGGTCGGAGCGGGAGCTGGGGGGGGGGGGGGGGGGGTGAGAGAGCCAGCTGAAAGGAGGAAGCAGGAGCTGGGCGAGGGAGGTACAGCCTGATGCACGCCGCCCCAGTGAGGCCATTCGGCCAGGGCTAGGGGCGGCGTGCTTGGGCCCCTCCTGCACAGTTTTGGGCGCCTGGAGCTACTGCACACGCGTGCACACTATAACGCCTGTGCAGAGGTCTCAGTACTGTTTTCAGCGCAGAGACCTGGCTCCAGCCCCCACAGCTCGAGCTGTGCCATGCCCAGCTCCAGAGGACCTGCAGGGAGCCGGAGAATCTGTAAGTTTTTTTTAGGTGCACTTTCGGGCACGAAAACGGGCGTCCAGGTCGGGGCTGCACCCTTCTAGGCACGGCCCGAAACTGGGGCCCAATATTCCAGGTGTGGTCTCACCAAGGCCCTGTACAACTGCAGCAAGACCTCCCTGCTCCTCGGCTCAAATCCCCTCGCTATGAAGGCCAACACACCATTCGCTTTCTTAACTGCCTGCTGTAACTGCATGCCAACTTTCAATGACTGATGTGCGACACCCAGCTCTCGTTGCACCTCCCCTTTTACTAATCTGCCGCCATTCAGATAATATTCTGCCTTCGTGTTGTCGCCACCAAAGTGGATAACCTCACATTTATCCACATTATACTGCATCTGCCATGCATTTGCCCACTCACCTAACCTGTTCAAGTTACCCTGCAGCCTCCTCACACCGCCACCCAGCTTAGTGTCATCTGCAAACTTGGAGATATTACATTCAATTCCTTCATCTAAATCATTAATGTATATTGCAAATAGCTGGGGTCCCAGCACTGAACCTTGCAGTACCTCACTAGTCACTGCCTGCCATTCTGAAAAGGACCCGTTTATTCCACTCTTTGCTTCCTGTCTGCCAACCAGTTCTCTATCCACATCAATACATTACCCTCAATCCCATGTGCCTTAATTTTGCACACTAATCTCTTGTGTGGGACCTTGTCAAAAGCCTTTTGAAAGTCCAAATACACCACATCCACTGGTTCTCCCTTGTCCACTCTACTAGTTACATTCTCAAAAAATTCTAGAAGATTTGTCAAGCATGATTTCCCTTTCATAAATCCATGCTGACTTGGACCGATCCTGTCACTGCTTTCCAAATGTGCTGCTATTACATCTTTAATAATTGATTCCAGCATTTTCCCCACTACCGATGTCAGGCTAACCGGACTATAATTCCCTGTTTTCTCTCTCCCTCCTTTTTTAAAAAGTAGGGTTACATTAAGCTACCCTCCAATCGATAGGAACTGATCCAGAGTCCATGGAATGTTGGAAAATGACCACCAATGCATCTACTATTTCTAGGGTCACTTCCTTAAGTACTCTGGGATGCAGACTATAAGGCCCTGGGGATTTATCAGCCTTCAATCCCATCAATTTCTCTAACACCATTTCCTGACTAATAAGGATTTCCCTCAGTTCCTCCTTCTCGCTAGACTCTCGGTCCCCGAGTATTTTCGGCAGATTATTCTTGTCTTCTTTAGTGAAGACAGTATTTGTTCAATTGGTCTGCCATTTCCTTGTTCCCCATTATGAAGTCACCTGATTCTGACTGCAAGGGACCTACATTAGTCTTCACTAATCTTTTTCTCTTAACACATCTGTAGAAGTTTTTGCAGTCAGTTTTATGTTCCCGGGAAAAATGGGCACAGATTTAAGAGGCGACAACATGTTCAAGGACTTTGGAGAGGAAAGGGAGGTTGGAGATTGAACGATAGTTTACAAGGTTGGAGGGGTCGAGGGCTGGGGAGAAGGGTGATGACGGCAGATTTGAGGGAAAGGGGGACAGTACCCGAGGAGAGAGAACGGTTAACAATGTCACTAACATGGGAGTCAGAAAAGGAGGCTGGGTGGTCAGCAGTTTGGTGGGAATAGGGTCAAGGGAGCAGGAAGTGGGTCTCGTGGACAAGCTGAGCTCGGAGAGGTCATGAGGGGAGATCGGCGAGTAACTGGAGAAAGATGTGAGGTCAGGGTTAGGGCAGGGGGGAACCATAGAGGAAGTTTATACCGGTGGGCTAGGGGAAGGAAGGGAAGAGGCAGAGGCGGCTGAACGGATGGTCTCAATCTTAGAGACAAAGAAGTCCATGAGCTCCCTGCACTTGTCGGAGGTGAGGCTGGAGGAGACAGGGCAGAGGGGTTTAAGAAGATGGTTAGCAGTGGAGAATAGAAGCTGGGGTTTATCTTTGCATTCCAGAATGATTCTGGAATTGTGAGCAATATTGCCAGACGAAAGCAGGACCCGATAGTGTTTTATGTGATCCAGCCAGATCTGGCGGTGAATGGCTAAACCAGTTGTCCGCCACATCCGTTCAAGTCTGCATCCCTTGGACTTAAGGGAGCGAAGATGAGGGCCGTACCAGGGAAGCAGCCAGGGTGAGATTGTAAAATGGTCTTAATAGGGACTGGGGCATCAAAGGTGGTGGTGAGGGTGTGGTTGAGCAGATCAGTAGCTGCAGAAATATCCTGGTGACTGGAGGGCCAAAGGCTGACAGTTGGGAGTTTGAGAGTGCAGTTGTCAGAGAGTCGGGCGAGTTTTTTTTCTAGGGGTGGACACAGGAGGAGGTAGGGTTCGGGGTGGGGGGGGGGGGGAGGGGGAGGGAGGGGGGGGAAGATGTGGGTGGAGAGCGACTTGAGGAAAATAAAGGAGTTGATAGGGTAGATAGAAAGAAAATATTTCCTCCGGTGGGAGGGAGGGAGAAAGAGAGGGGAGTCCAGAACAAGGGGCATAGCCTTAAAATTAGAGCTAAGCTGTTCCAGGGTGATGTCAGGAAACACTTCTTGACACAAAGGGCAGTGGAAATGTGGAACTCTCCTCACTCCCAGAAAAGCTGCTGAGGCCGGGGGTCAAAACTGAGGCTGATCGACTTTTGCTAAGTAAAGGATATGGAGAAATGGAGTAAGGATAGTGATCAGCTGTGATCTAATTGAATGGCGGAACAGGCTCGAGGGGCTGAATGGCCTCCTCCTGTTCCCAAGTACCTTAATTATTTTGTGTGTTTGTTGGTAAAATGAACAGCAGAGAGTGTGAGTGTTTGTTTGATCGCTGAGTGTTTTACTTCCTTGGTTACTGAACAGTGGTCGACGTTTGTACATGCATACTAACTTTTTGTTCTTCATGCACAAGGCCCCCCAGGTCCCTCTGTACTGTAGCATTTTGTAATCCCTCTCCATTTAAATAATAATTTGCTTTTTAATTTTTCATGCCAAAGTGGATAACCTCACATTTTCCCACATTATACTCCATCTGCCAAATATTTTCCCACTCATTTAGCCTGCCTATATCCCTTTGCAGATTTTTTGTGTCCTCACAACTTGCTTTCCCACCCATCTTTGTATCTTCAGCAAACTTGGCTACATTACACTTGGTCTCTTCATCCAAGTCATAAATATAGATTGTAAATAGTTGAGGCCCCAGCACCGATCCCTGTGACAACCCACCAGTTACTAGTTGCCATCCTCTATCCATGCTAATATATTACCCCCAACCTCATGAGCTCTTATCTTGTGCAGTAACCTTTTATGTGGCACCTTATCAAAAGCCTTCTGGAAATCTAAATATACCACATCCACTGGTTCCCCTTTATCTACCCTGTTCGTTACATGCTTAAAGAACTCCAGCAAATTTGTTAAACGTGATTTCTCTTTCATAAAACCATGCTGAGTCTGCTTGACTGTATTATGCTTTTCCAAATGTCCTGCTACTGCTTCCTTAATAATGGACTCCAGCATTTTCCCAATGTCAGATGTAAGGTTAACTGCTTTATAGTTTCCTGCTTTTTTTAAAAATAGGGGTGTTACATTTGCGATTTTCCAATCCGCTGGGACCTGTCCAGAATCCAGGGAATTTTGGTAGATTACAACCAATGCATCCACTATCTCTGTAACCACTTTTTTTTAAAGACCCTAGGATGCAGACCATCAGGTCCAGGGGACTTGTCCACCTTTAGTCCCATTATTTTACGGAGTACTTTTTCTTTAGTGATAGTGAATGTTTTAAGTCTCCCCCTCCCTATAGCCCCTTGATTATCGATTATTGGCATGTTTTTAGTGTCTTCTACCGTGAAGACTGATACAAAATATTTCCCTGTTTCCCATTATTAATTCCCCTGTCCCATCCCCTAAGGAACCAACGTTTACTTTAGCTACTCTCTTCCTTTTTAGCTCTTAATATCTATTTTTATATTTCTTGCTCGTTTACTCTCATAATCCATCTTCTATTATTTTTTTAAATTGTCCTTTGCTGGTTTTAAAAAATTGCCCAATCCTCTAGCCTCCCACGAATCTTGGCAACATTGTGTGCCATTGTTTTCAATTTGATACCATCCTTTATTTCTTAGTTAGCCTCAGATGGGTCTCCCTTCTCAAAGTCTTTCCTTCTCTGGGAAAATATATTAAAGTATAAGGTGGTTAATAAACAGTGGCAGGCATTAAGGAGATATTTCTGTTGAGAGTTATGAAATATCTCCTTAATGTCTGCCACTGTTTATTAACCACCTTATACTTTAATATATTTTCCCAGTCCACTTTAGCCAACTCTGCCTTCATACCTTTTGTAATCGCCTTTATTTAAGACCAGAACACTGGTTTGAGACCCAACTTTCTCACCCATAGCAAGGACATAGCAAGGATAGGAAAAGAAAACAATTGGTAAGTTAAACAAAGTCTGTTCTGCAGTTTGTTAAATTCAAAGTCTGACTAATAAACATTATTACAAGTTAAGCTCATTCAAGCCCTGCAGTACAAGCACTTTACACAGAGCCCTGTATAAGCTCTTTACTGAAAAGGCTGCCTCATAACTGGGCTATTCAGGTTACACAAGGTTCTGTTTAAGCTGCGTTCGATCAGCAGCATCTGTACAGAAAGTGCTGGCTCAATAAAAAAACACTTACAATCCTGCCTGACCTTTAGTTGTGGTTCATCATGTGAAATGGATGAATGGGCATTTCAACCAGATAGATACTTACAGGAAAAGCTCATTTGGATTTAAATCCTGTTACCTCTAGATTTGACTATTCCAACGCATCCCTGGCAGGCCTCCCATTTTCCACCCTCCACAAACTTGAGCTCATCCAAAACTCTGCTGCCAGTATCCTAATTCGCACCAAGTCCACTTCACCCATCATTCATTCATTCATTCATTGGCAATCCCTCGGAATCGAGGAAGACTTGCATCCACTCTTAGAATGAGTCCTAAGGTCCAATACGAGAACCACAGTCTCTATCACAGGTGGGACAGACAGTGGTTGAGGGAAGGGGAGGGTGGGACAGGTTTGCCGCACGCTCCTTCCGCTGCCTGCGCTTGCTTTCTGCATGCTCTCGGCGACGAGACTCGAGGTGCTCAGCGCCCTCCCGGATGCACTTCCTCCACTCCTGTGCTCGCTGACATACGTTGGCTCCCGGTTGACAGAGCGGACAAAATTCTCCAGAGTCTGCTGTATGAGTTCCACATCCCATGAAAAAAAAATGTCATTTGCTGCTTTTCTTTTTTAGTGCATTGATGGGATGTGTTTAAAATCTCGAAGGGTTTGGATAGAGTAAATAAAGAGAAACTGTTTCCAACGGCTGAAGAGTCGACAACGAGAGGGCTCAGATTTAAGATGATCGGCAAAAAAAAAAGGCAACATGAGGAAAACTTTTTTACGCAACGAGTGGTTAGGGTTTAGATGGGGTGGTGGATACAGATTCAATAGTAACCTTCAAAAGGGAACTGGATAAATACTTGGGAGAAAACATTGCAAGGATATGGGGAAAGAGCGGGGAAGTGGGACTAACTGGATTGCTCCACAATGTTATTTTAATTACCTACCTAATAACAAGGAGTCATGGGATCCAATCATCAGTACTCACTTGTAACTTCGCTACTTGTGGATCGGGTGAGCCTACTAGCAGGATACAAATCATATCCCTCTGTCATCATTTACCTTTTGTTTACATAATTCTGCAGCATTTACATATAGAATTAGGTGGAGGATTGAGACCAGCCCTGGCAATCCAATCAATGGCTTTAATCAGCAACCATCGACAAGGATCTAGGTGATGCAGTGACAGAGTCGCTGCAACCTGGCTTCAAATCCAGACCAGACAGGTGTGACCGCGGTACAGGCGGGGGGTGCTACCGCGTTACAGGCTGGGGGTGCGACCAGGGTACAGGCGGGGGGTGCGACCAGGGTACAGACCAGGGTACAGGCGGGGGTGTGACCAGGGTACAGGCGGAGGGTGTGACCAGGGTACAGGCGGGGGGGGTGACCAGGGTACAGGCGGGGGGGGGTGACCAGGGTACAGGCGGGGGGGGGTGACCAGGGTACAGGCGGGGGGGGTGACCAGGGTACAGGCGGGGGGTGCGACCAGGGTACAGGCGGGGGGTGCGACCAGGGTACAGGCGGGGGGTGTGACCAGGGTACAGGCTGGGGGTGTGACCAGGGTACAGGCGGGGGTGTGACCAGGGTACAGGCGGGGGTGCTCTTTATAGATGCAGCAAAGCAACGAAAACATAGCATTCTTCTGACACATCAAAGATTTTTATTAAGTTATACGACCCACATAAAGCCACATGGAAGTACTTTTGCACAGACTCTCTCTTTGGTCCACCACAGACAATGTTCCCCTACATTTAGTCTATGCAACCTGCCCTTTATATTTTTGGGGCTATTTTCTCTCTACAGCGGACAATTAGGAGGAACACTTTGAAATAAAGGAGGATGTAGGTTTATATTCTAAGAGAATGTTGAGGTTTTACAGGTTTCCTGCAGTAGGACTATAGCCAAGTCCAATTGTCTCAGCACTTCCTGCACTGTCTCTCAGGCCATTTCATTTTAAATTTTGTCAACAGGATTCAGTCGTGTCTGGATATCGCCTAGTTTGTGCCAACGGTTATAGATGTTTCGCATTGACTATCGCTGCCAAAACTATCTGCGTATACCTTCAGCTTTAACATCTAATAGGTTTTATTACACTTCTGTTGACATCATTGCTGGGTCAGCCTGGCAATCATGTGCAACACACTGTGTTTAAACAGCAGGGGCGCAAATGCTCCTTTCTCCAAATTACCAGTCAGTTTATATTGCACAGAACAGAAACAGCTGGCAATAAATGAATGAGTATCATTTGAAAGACTTGCTGATGTTCATAGATGTCATCAGCACCACGCTACTGAACTACAGGCTCCTAACCCGTATTCCCAAATATCTATTACAATACAGTCTAACTCGTACTAAAATAACAGAAAAAGTATTCAATTGGATTTCAGCTTAATAAAAAATTTAGTACACAACCAAAGTAGTTTCAAGTAATTGTAATTTTTTAACATTCAACAGGAATTAATCTTAACATTTTAACACCACATTGTTCTGAATGCAATAGACACTAACTTTAATCATGATTAATAGAGTACGGTAGCATAGTGGTTATGTTACTGGACTAGTAATCCAGAGACCTGGACTAATGATCCAGAGACATGAGTTCAATTCTCACCACGGCAACTGGGGAATTTAAATTCAATTAAATAAATCTGGAATTTTTAAAAAGCCAGTATCAGTAATGGTGGCCATGAAACTACCGGATTGTTGCAAAGACCCATCTGGTTCACTCATGTCCTTACCCGGTCTGGCCTATATGTGACTCCAGACCCACAGCAATGTGGTTGTCTCTTAAAAGCCCTCTGAAATGGCCTAGCAAGCCACTCAAGGGTGGTTAGGGATGGACAATATCATATCAAAGGCAGTCCCTCGGAATTGGAGGCAGACTTGCTTCCACTCTTAAAATGAGTCCTTAGGTGGCTGAACAGTCCAATGTGAGAACTGCAGTCCCTGTCACAGGTGGGACAGATAGCCTTTGAGGGAAGGGGAGGGTGGGACAGGTTTGCCGCACGCTCTTTCTGCTGCCTGCGCTTGTTTTCTGCATGCACTCGGCGACGAGACTCGAGGTGCTCAGCACCCTCCTGGAAGCATTTCCTCCACTTAGGGCGGGCTTTGGCCAGGGACTCCCAGGTGTCGGTGGGGATGTTGCACTTTATCAGGGAGGCTTTGAGGGGGTCCTTGAAACATTTTAGGCTTTTCATGCTTCTCCTCATCCCTTCCATCCCCCCATTTACTTATAATTCCCCCCCACCCCCCCGGCATCCCTTCCACCCAACTTGCCCCCCGTTTACTGATATCTCCCCACCCCCCCCCATCTTCCACCCCCCCTTGCCCCCTGTTCACCTACATCAAACACCAACTCTCCTTCCTCAGCTTCTGCGAGAGTGAAGTGAAACACTCAGACTAATACTTGAAACAAGCCTTCTCCATTCCAAAACAAAGCTGAAGATCTCATGCCCTCCAGTTCAAATCTACCCGATATACTGATTTGAAATATCAATCAGAAGATAGTAATACAAGGCGAAAAGCTGAACAATTATGCCTTCAAGGAAACCTTTATTCATTCTACATTTGCTTGGGTAAAGGACTTAATTATCATGGAATTTAGAACTGATTTACAGGAAGAAAAAATATATTAAATAACACAGTGCTTTAAGAAGATTATACGAAGTGCAAAAACAACTTGCATTTATATAGCACCTTTAACATAGTAAAATGTCCCAAGGCGCTTCACAGGAGCGATTATCAAACAATATTTGATACCGAGCCACATGAGGGGATATTGGGACAAGTGGGAAAAAGCTTAGTCAAAGAGGTAAGTTTTAAGGAGTGTCTTAAAGGAGGAAGAGGGGGAATTCCCGAGTTTCAGCAGCTGAAGGCATGGTGGAGTGATGAAAATCGGGATTGTGCAGGCGGCCAGAATTGACGGAATGCAGAGATCTCGGTAAGTGGCAGGGCTGGAGGAAGTTACAGAGATAAGGAGGAGCGAGGCCACAGTACTGTTTGAACAGGAGGATGAGCATTTTAGAACTGAGGTGTTGGTGGTCTGGAAGCCAATGTAGGACAGTAAACACTGGGGTGATGGGCGAGCAGGACTTGGTGCAACTTAGGATACAGGCAGCAGAACTCTGGATGAGCTGAGGTTTATGGATGGTGTAAGGTGGGAGACTGGCCAGGAGAATAGTCGAGTCTGGAAGGAAGAAAAGCATGGATGAGGGTCCAAAGAGGGCCTTTGAGAGTTCATTTAGTCTGTGTTAGTATTTTGAACTTCCAGTTTATTTCGATTAAGGAATTTATACAATCTAATGCAGCCGAGTTCAGTGGCTGTTATTTTTTTGTTTGCAGGGGGTAGCTACCTTGTGGAATTCTCTGCTGGAGCAGAGACCAGACATTCTTTTCAATGAAAATTAGATTGTTGCTTGAAAAAGAAGAATATTAAAGAGTATGGGAGCAATTTGGGCAGGAGGATTAGGCTAAGTAAGATACTAAAAGGTATGGGGAACAGAAGGACAGTGGGATTAGACAGGGGGATATTGAAGGGTATGGGGAGTGAAGAGAGTGGGGTTAGACTGGGGGATATTGAAGGGTATAGGGAGTGAGGAGAGTGGGGATAGACTGGGGGATATTGAAGGGTATGGGAGCGAGCAGGAGAGTGGGGTTAGACTGGGGGATATTGAAGGATATGGGGAGTGAGGAGAGTGGGGATAGACTGGGGGATATTGAAGGGTATGGGAGCGAGCAGGAGAGTGGGGTTAGACTGGGGGATATTGAAGGATATGGGGAGTGAGGAGAGTGGGGTTAGACTGGGGGATATTGAAGGGTATGGGGAGTGAGGAGAGTGGGGTTAGACAGGGGGATATTGAAGGGTATGGGGAGTGAGGAGAGTGGGGATAGACTGGGGGATATTGAAGGGTATGGGGAGTGAGGAGAGTGGGGTTAGACTGGGGGATATTGAAGGATATGGGGAGTGAGGAGAGTGGGGTTAGACTGGGGGATATTGAAGGGTATGGGGAATGAAGAGAGTGGGGTTAGACTGGGGGACATTGAAGGGTATGGGGAGTGAAGAGAGTGGGGTTAGACTGGGGGATATTGAAGGGTATGGGAGCGAGCAGGAGAGTGGGGTTAGACTGGGGGACATTGAAGGGTATGGGGAGTGAAGAGAGTGGGGTTAGACTGGGGGATATTGAAGGGTATGGGAGCGAGCAGGAGAGTGGGGTAAATGTGCTCATGTGGAGAAAAACACCAGCACAGACGTGATGGATCTAATGGTCTATTTCTGTAAATGATGTGAAGGAATGGAGTATGGATGGAATCAAAAGGTATACCAATGGTCAACATGTGAGCAAGGGTGAAGTCTTTAGAGGCTATATACTGATGAGGAGAGAATAGTCAAATTGTTTGACGCTTGGACCAGTGCAGTCTCTGTGCTACAAACGGATTTCACAGACCCTTACCCAAGTCTCGGCAGGTAAAAGTGGGATGGAGTTTGGGGGTTGTGAGAAGACCCTCAACAACAGCCCACTGCAAAGGCACCACCGAAAGATTTCCCCTCCCCCTGCTCCGGGGACATGCCTCGCCTTTGCCCAGCACCTGGCCAGTCTCGAATCAGAGTGTCCTCGCAGCAAAGGCTCAAACTACCATCCCCAGCTTTGGAGCCCAATGCCACCATTCTGCATAAAGTGACTAACATGGAGCACTATTCAATGTTATAGAGCAGGTGCCCAACTATGCATCATCTCTGATGGTCTAATTTGAAGACTAGAAAACCATATGGTGTAATTATATCTGACATTTGAGAAGCTGATTTAATGTATTTCAATAATGTTCAATGAAAATGTGGAAAAGTAGAATTAATCTTGGTGCACAAACACTGCACACAGGATATTCAGTGTCCAGGTTTATTGGATTTTAAGCAAATGAAAGTCAAACATAGAAAAGCTGTCATCAGGATATTAAATATCAAAATTAATATAAAATTTTTTATGATAAAAAATGTAGTCAAATTTTTAAAAATAAATTATGCAAATCATGTAATGTCATCTATATACAGAATGTTTGAAAATAATTTACATTCGACACAACACGCTCCTTGGCTTTGGTAGCATAAGGTATATAAATAGGATCCTAGCTTACTCATAGCCCTATGCAAATATTTGTCCTTTAATCTGCAAGAGCAACCTACAGTGGAACAACACCTTCACTGACTGTCGAACTGCTTTAGAATATTTTAAAAATATCTGCTTCATTAGTCAGCTTCATCGTCACTTCTGGTTCAAACCAGCTATTTTACAAAGCTTACATTCAGAAAATGGACTTATTTTACAACATGCAGATACAGTTTAAATCATATTTCAACGGTCATTTTCTGCTCTGCAGGACAAGACAGGCGCTGTGACACATCTGGAGCTAGGGATCACTTTTCTTGCAAACGTCATGCTGGGAAACGTTCACCTTGCCGTGCGCATCAGAACCAGTTCTGGGTCAGCAGAAGTCAGAACCTTTTCCAATTGGTGGCCTTGTCTAATTCTAAGCCAGTTACAGTCTCTGACCAGCGTAAATCATACCTGAATCATGTAGAGTTGTGCGATACGATACTCCTCGACACTCATGGGAAGGGGGATGTGGTATTCCTTTATAAGCATTTTGTCTTGTGGAAAGTCCCTTCACAGTTTAAAAAATGATCCCAGCAAACCCTCAGAGCTTGTGATTCATTAAGTAAACCTGAAGAGAGAAGGAAGGAACAGTTGATTGTTAAACACTACTCCAAGCAAATATTTATAATGTACTTCATTCTATAGGTTGCATTATAACCACCCACCTCAATTTCCTTTGTGATCCATTGGCTAGAATTCACAAAGCAGGATCTTACCCCCAGCCCCTTCACTCCATTCGTCTAATCCCTGGGCACTAGGCCATGGGTTAACACAGCTAATCACAGTGTTTTGGATAACCGCTAATGCTGAAAACTCTGTGTTGGGCTGTAGTTGCTGCGATGTCATTTCTCTCGAAATGTTCCACCTTGCAGAATGAATCTGTTTTTGCTGCCAAGGTGCATATACCTTTTGTGCTTCATTGGTTATTCTGACATCTTAACAGACAGCTTGTGCAAATTACAGGCAGGTTGAAAGTGATTTGCTTTGATGCACTTTAGTTGGAGTTCTGAGGGGAAACATTTAACGGTAACAGGAGGATAATGCATGACTGACAGCAAGAGAGAAGCACTCGACCATTCTGATGGTACAGCATCTCCCATCTTGCTAGTAAAATAACAACCCATAACATAGACTTCTTAAAATTACTAAACACTTTACAATCTGGAGGTAATTGTCAAAATTAGTTATCAAAATTGTCCAGAATTCACATATTTCAGCTGAATTTCTAAAAAATTAGATGCCACAAAATGTATCCGCTTTACTTGTACTTTCCCGCTCCTCTGGGCCCAGCAGTTTTATTACTTTATCCATTCTATTTCACGCTTCAGTTAGCAGCTAAATGGATGAGTTAAAAGCGACTTTTGGTGATTCATCTAGAGATGGTTCCTTCTCTCCCAGTGTGGAAACCCTGTGCTCAGACAATCCCCAAGAGACCAGCTACACGAGGAGCTTGTTTGAGAGAAATATAATCTCCCGCTCTACCAATCTATGGAACGGCATATTGGCTTCACTGCTGCATTTGAGCACTCATCACTCCCCTTACTTTCAGCAGTAAACGGCTAGGATTTAAACTCCAAGCCCACTGGTCAGCCATGCTGCGATTAGTGGGTTTTAAGTCGAGGGGTCTTTCCAAAGCATATTTATATTTTTAAAAAACACAGAAAATTATTGGATTTCATTCCGTCAAAATAGTTTTGATTTTTAAAGGTTGCATACTTACAACATTGCTGCATAAATTAGTGACGGTACATTTCGAGAAATTGCGTTCGTTACCCGATTATTCAATGATAGCTGCAATCTCAGAATCTGAGGAAAGCGCATTGCCCGAGCAGCAACAGTCACACACGGCCGTCTGCCGTCGACGCAATATGGCCAACAATTGTAGAAAATGTGATTACAATCGAGGGACGAAGATACACTGCAATGCTCCAGATTTCTGGTCTGAAATATGAAACTCCTTCAGAAGTCAGAGCATCCCAAAAAGCTGCAAAACTAGGCCTCCAGGGACTCACTGCTGCACAACGTGTGCGCAAAAAAACAACAGCCACAATATCTTGCCTCAAGTTGTAAACCATCCAATAATGCAAAACTTGTATTTAAATTTGAGCGGCATCTAAAGTTCAAATGCCAGTGAACATCAATATCACTGCACTGTAATCACAGATAAAGTACAGGCTGTAGGTGCAAACATTGCAGTCACAGGCCCAAATCATGGCGAGAAGCCACAGCGACCCTTCATCATCTCTGCAACAAGATATACTGCTAGTACAACGAGAATTATTACTAGTGCAACTAGAATTATTACCAGCACAACTTGAACTACTACTAGTGCAACTTGAACTACTACAAGCCAAACTCAAACCATAACGACTGCAATTAGAAACAACCCAAACCAATTGCTTCCATTTTATAGCACCTCGACCCTAAGAAAAGGTCCCAAGGTACTTCACTGGAGGAAGGGAGAAACTAACGGCAAGCCAAAGAAAGGGGTTGACTGAAAGCTTGGCACAAAACATGGGTCTTTAACTTAACTTGAGCTAGACCAAAATATTTTATATGCATGCCTTGTCATCAGCGCTGGAACAAATGGTAATACTGGGGCTTTGGTAATTGTTAAAAATGTATTCTTTTCAGATTTCAGCTCATTTCTGAGCAGAGCGCCCATCCTAGCAATTTGCCCAGATCTTTCACTACTTCAGGAACAAACTCCTGACCTAAAGCCGGTACATTTTCCTTTCCAGAGCTGTGATGCTCCCCCTACTCTTTGGGACTATGGGTAGCTACAACTCCTGTCAGCACAGCAATGAGGACAGCCCATTCCACCCATTATTACACAAAGCTAAATACTGCAGCAACTGGAAACCAGAGAGAGAGAGAGAAACTGCAGGAACACTCAGCAGGATGGGCTCTGACAAAGGTCATCGACCGTGAACTTCACCGACTGCTCTCCACAGGTGCTGCCTGTTTCCAGCATCTTCTCTCTTTATTGCACCCAATATTAATTACTATTATCGCCCCATGAAGCAGACTAGGCGGCCTGGGAGGAACCCTGCTCCTCCGTCAATACAGAAAAGAATTCCTTTAGGAGATTTGTTTTGGGACCTTTCAAAGATCCTGCCAATTTCTATTTCATCATTTTGGTGTGAATATATTTATAGAAGTGCTTGACATTTCTTTCATTACTCCCTGCTATATTAACCTCATATTCTATCTTACCTCCCCATACCAGTACGCGAACCTCCCTCTGACCAGTGTGTGAACCCAGTGCGCGAACCTCCCCTGACCAGTGCGCGAACCTCCCCTGACCAGCGCGCGAACCCAGTGCGCGAACTTCCCCTGACCAGTGCGCGAACCTTCCCCTGACCAGTGCGCGAACCTCCCCCTGACCAGTGCGCGAACCCAGTGCGCAAACCTCCCCTGACCAGTGTGCGAACCTCCCCTGACCAGTGCGCGAACCTCCCCCTGACCAGTGTGCGAACCCAGTGCGCAAACCTCCCCTGACCAGTGTGCGAACCTCCCCCTGACCAGTGTGCGAACCCAGTGCGCAAACCTCCCCTGACCAGTGTGCGAACCTCCCCCTGACCAGTGTGCGAACCCAGTGTGCAAACCTCCCCTGACCAGCGCGCGAACCCAGTGCGCGAACCTCCCCTGACCAGTGTGCGAACCTCCCCCTGACCAGCGCGCGAACCTCCCCCTGACCAGCGCGCGAACCCAGTGCGCGAACCTCCCCTGACCAGTGTGCGAACCTCCCCCTGACCAGCGCGCGAACCCAGTGCGCGAACCTCCCCTGACCAGTGCGCGAACCTCCCCCTGACCAGTGTGCGAACCTCCCCCTGACCAGCGCGCGAACCTCCCCCTGACCAGCGCGCGAACCCAGTGCGCGAACCTCCCCTGACCAGCGCGCGAACCTCCCCTGACCAGCGCGCGAACCTCCCCTGACCAGCGCGCGAACCTCCCCTGACCAGTGCGTAAAGCTCACCCGACCAGTGTAAGCTCCTATACCATGGTTATATGTCTGTCGGTCCCACTGTGCAGTCTGTACCTTTATATTCTCTTTCTTGCTCACATTCCGTGTGGTCATATTCTTACATTCCACAGATTTGCCGGCTGTACCAGTGTCCACACTTCAACTCTTATCTACCAGCCCCTGCCCTTGCTGAACAGTTTGATTTTGATAATTTATTGCTTTTAATATGCAGCTTTTAAATCTAGATTGGTTCTTATTCAGGTTTTCCCATTCTCCCCTCTGACAATGGCCCTACTGACCTCTGCTCAAACTTCTCCCAACCCCTTTTTCTTCACTTCAAAGTTCCTCTTTCACTGATCCTCACTGAAGATCCTATTCACAGCTACCCAACTTACTTAGCCAAGCTGTTTATTTGCTCTCACTACCAAGGGGCTACTTAACTAAACAAAATGAAGACAAAAGCAAAATACTGCGGATGTTGGAAATCTGAAATAAAAACAGAAAATGCTATAAACTCAGCAGGTCAGGCAGCAAATGTGGAGAGAGAGAGAGAGACAGAGTTAACGTTTCAGGCCAATGTACCTTTACCAATTCTGACGAAGGGTCATTGACCTGAAACGTTAACTCGGTTTCTCTCTCTCCACAGATGCTGCCTGACCTGCTGAGTGTTCACAGCATTTTCTGTATTTTTAAAACGAGAACCAAGCTGGATGAAGAATGAGGGGAAATTCTGCATCTGAATAATTAAAGCTCGTATAACTACCAACCAACAGTAGGAGTTACGTATTTTTAAACCATGTAATGGGTTCAGGGTAAAGATGTCATCAGGCTGCAAATAGCACTTTCAAAATGTATGCACAGACAAACAATGTTTTTTAATGCTCACTTTCCTGGACCTTCACAGGTATCTGATGGTGATGTGGCACAGAGAAAACAAGAACAATTCATTCCGATGCATTTTCAGGAGAATGCCATTTTTCCTGTAGCTGCATGCATCACAGATTGTTTCATTCACTGCGTATGAATTATGAATCACTGTGAGGTATTAAAGTACAAATTGGAGGATGAAATGTCCTTCATTCTTCCAGACTATCAACATATCTCAGTGACTTCATCAGCATTACGGTCTGTTAAGGGCTCCACCACAATGACCGGTCTCATTCATCTCTCACCAGGTCTGCAATTCAGTCGAATTGTCCAGCTCAAATTTCAGAGAATTTTGAGTGCAGTAATTCAAAATAATAAATGTCTCATCACAAGTGTAAGCAAAAGGGAAATTGAGCACCAGCCCAACAATGGTTAACCCAACCAGCATCATTCTAACAACAAGCCTCCCACACGGGATTGGGAGCACAGTGGTGATGTTATTGGACCAGTAATCCCAAGGCCTGGACTAATGATTCGGAGACACGCGTTCAAATCCCACCATGGCAGCTGGGGAATTTAAACTCAGTTAATAAATAAATCTAGAATATCTGCAATAAATGCTGCCTTGCCAGCGACACCCACATGGAATGATTTTTTAAAATGGATTGGGAACTGTGGCAGCTGGCTGTGGCCATACTCTATCGTGAAGATGAGCTGCCGATACCATTAAATGCTAATCCAAGCCACATTACACCCGTGGCCAGCTCATGTGTAAGCTGCTCACACTGATCTCGTGAGTCGAGATGCACTTGACTGATCAGGACCTGGGTTTGCATTGTAAAAATAAATCACTCACTCAACCCACTTCAAACACTATCAGTGTAGTCAGCCATTTTCTAGCATCAGAGCTTCACACAGTGTGCATTCACAGTATTCATGTTGAGAAATCTTCAACATAATATTACTTATGGGGCCTTTTCACAACTGGAATAAAAATAATCTCCTGTTTATAGTCTTATAGCAACAGTTTCACAGATCGCCTTTCAATTCCAGCCCAGCATTAATTTGGTTGCCGTATTGAAAATCTCCAAAATAGGGATTTTGATACTACAATTTAAACCAATTATAACAATGGAATATCCCAGCACAGAAACAGGTTATTTGGCCCATCATTATTCTTCTACTTGACCATCTGATCTAATCTTATTTCCCTGCTCGCTCTCCATACACTTTTTCCATATCCCACCCTCCTGCTCTCTCTCCATTCACTTTAATATTCCTCTTGCTCAAGCAACGACTCATTTCCTTTGAAAAGAATGCATGGACTCTTGTCTCAACAATCATTTGTGGCAGAGAATTCCTCATTCTAATCATCCTCTGGATAAAGAAACTTTTTCTGCCCTCCCTATTATATTTTTATGAAGAACTTATGTTTGTGGCCCCTCATTACCATCTCACCCACCTATGCAAACAAGCCATCGCTATTTACCTCATCGTAACCCTTCATAATCTTGAAAACCCCCATCAACCTTTAATATTCTCATCTCCAGTGAAAAAAGCCCGTTGTATCTTCTCAACTAATCCTGGTAACATTCTTAGATAACCTCCTGTCAACATAACATTTAAAGTATACTCAAATAATTTTTATTCACAAAAGATGCACTTCCTCAACTTCAAGCTTGAATGTTAAATTTCCAAGCCTCCATTTTCCTGTAAAGGACTTTGATTTTGCTTCCGAGAGGGTGTGGAATGGTGCGAGTTAGTCAGACATAGGATTCAGTTTTTTCCAGAGCCTCCCATCTCATAGCTCAGGTAACAGCAACAGCAGCTGAATAATAATCTGGTTCCAAAGCTCCATTCATCTACAGGCAGTTAATTCAACTTGAATCCAAGTTAGCTTGGCCAAATTTAAAATCCTTGTGTGACCGAAATTAATTCTAAGATATGAGGGAAATGGACAAATGGTCCATTGTGCTGAAAGTGGCACTGAATTAATGCCTTACATAAACAAGCAAGGTACTAAATTGAAGTGCATAGATTCACTTCATAACAGCTCAATATAATATGCTCATACACCAAATCTTCTGTAAACTGTTCAGTCCCTGCAATCTGAAATTCTCCTCTCCAATCAGAAGCCTCCTTCCAAGACTCGTGCACATAAGGACTTGGATTTTGCTTCCGAGAGGGTGTGGAATGGTGCGAGTTAGTCAGACATAGGATTCAGTTTTTTCCAGAGCCTCCCACCTCATAGCTCAGGTAACAGCAACAGCAGCTGAATAATAATCTGGTTCCAAAGCTCCATTCACCTACAGGCAGTTAATTCAACTTGAATCCAAGTTAGCTCAGTGCTGAGACCCCAGCTCTTTACAATATACATTAACGATTTGGATGAAGGAATTGAGTGTAATATCTCCAAGTTTGCAGATGACACTAAAACTGGGTGGCGGTGTGAGCTGTGACGGGGACGCTAAGAGGCTGCAGGGTGACTTGGACAGGTTAGGTGAGTGGGAAAATGCATGGCAGATGCAGTATAATGTGGATAAATGTGAGGTTATCCACTTTGAGGGCAAAAACACGAAGGAAGATTATCTGAATGGCGGCAGGTTAGGAAAAGGGGAGGTGCAACGAGACCTGGATGTCATGGTTCATCAGTCATTGAAAGTTGGCATGCAGGTACAGCAGGCGGTGAAGGCGGCAAATGGTATGTTGGCTTTCATAGCTCGGGGATTTGAGTATAGGAGCAGAGAGGTCTTACTGCAGTTGTACAGGGCCTTAGTGAGGCCTCACCTGGAATATTGTGTTCAGTTTTGGTCTCCTAGTCTGAGGAAGGATGTTCTTGCTATTGAGGGAGTGCAGCGAAGGTTCACCAGACTAATTCCAGGGATGGTTGGACTGTCATATGAGGAGAGACTGGATCAACTGGGCCTTTATTCACCAAAGTTTAGAAGGATGAGAGGGGATCTCATAGAAACGTATAAGATTCTGACGGGACTGGACAGGTTAGATGTGGGAAGAATGTTCCCAATGTTGTGGAAGTCCAGAACCGGGGACACAGTCTTAGGATAAGGAGTAGGCCATTTAAGACTGAGATGAGGAGAAACTTCTTCACTCAGAGAGTTGTTAACCTGTGGAATTCCCTGCCACAGAGAGTTGTTGATGCCAGTTCATTCGATATATTCAAGAGGGAGTTAGATATGGCCCTTATGGCTAAAGGGATCAAGGGGTATGGAGAGAAAGCAGGAAAGGGGTACTGAGGGAATGATCCGCCATGATCTTATTGAATGGTGGTGTAGGCTCAAAGGGCCGAATGGCCTACTCCTGCATCTATTTTCTATGTTTCTATAAACTAAGCTGACACTAGTGCAGTAATGAGGGAGAGCTACATCATCAGAGTTGCCTTCTTCCACATGAGACATTAAACCAAGGTTCTGCCTGTTCAGTAATGTTAAAGATCCCATGGCACTATTTGAAGAAGAACAGGCAAGTTCTCCCAGTGTCCTGGCCAACATTCATCCTTCAACCAACTCGAGCAAAAAACAGATCAATTTGCTATGCGCAAATCTGCTGCCATGTTTGCCTAAATAACAACAGTGACTGCACTTCAAAAGTAATTCTTTGGTTGTGAAGCACTTCAGGACATCCTGAGGCCATGAAAGGCTCCATATAAATGCAAGTTCACTTGTTCTTTAAATCATCCTGCCTTGCTATATCTCTGAACTTTCAAATGCACGCTCAAAACGTCTCTCTCCAACCATTCCGACAAGTTTACCTTCCAAACGCCGTTCTCTCTCCTGCCCTCCCTTTCCTCCACTGAAGTGCCTTGAGATATCTTGCTATGTTAAATGTGCTGTACAGCAATGAAGAATATTGCTATCACTGTTCCGGTTACAAGCTATTTCTCCTCTCGCCTCAGAAATCAATCTTTGATCAGACCAATATTATTTTCAAGTTTTCTCTTTATAGAACAATCACTTCTGTCAAAGATGAAACAGAAATTAATTCTGACAATGTATCTGGTTCAGTATTATTCCAGAAAATGACTATTTGCTCTGTAACACTATTTGTGAATAGTGGTGCTGACAGAGAGCTGCACAAGAATAAAATTGACTCAATGTGAAGAGGTTATCAGTAAAGGTCGATCAAATACTGGTAAGCATCTCAAAGGCAATTGATGATTTTAATCACTCACTGGTAAGGCTTCATTTAGAATATTGGGCAGAGTTGTGAGCATTCTATCTTTAAAAAGGAATTGACAGATTTGAGAGTTCAGAGAAGAGCAACAAACAGTACTTGGAGCTGGAAGTCCTTGGACGAGAGCAGGAAAAGTTTTATTAGCCAGGACGGTAGTGTAATGGTTATTTTATTGGATTAGTAAACAGAGTCCTGGACTGATAATCTAGAGAATGGGAGTTCAAATCCGACCAGGGCAGTTGGAGAATTTGAGTTCTGTTTTAGATCTTTCAAAAAGCTGGTACGAAGGGCCGAATGGCCCTCTTCTGCACAATATCATTCTATAATACTAACTGATCTGGAGTGAAGATGAGCAAGGTAAGTGTGCCCTATGTGTGAATAATATAGATACCAACAAGTTATTTAACTTCAACAGAACTCAATGATACAAGTCTGAAGAGAAACCAGAGAGGAGAAGCCCCACTCGCACCCCAGAGCAGTACACGGTGGAACATGCTCCCACAAAAGGCAGTGGCGAAACATCAATTGATTTTAGAAAAGTGTTGAATAAATATTCCTTCTTTGCCGATGCCAAGATCTGACTCAAGAGGAGCATGGAAACAGCCATGCTTGCACTCCTGATCACTGTCCAGGATTGGCTCGGCTCCGATGCTGCCCTTACTTCAATTGTTTGCCAATACTCATCAGTTTAGCTCACATATGAAGAATGAGGATTGAGTGATTTACTGGAGAATTGAGGAGCCTTGAGGAGAGGAAGGAACGAGTTACAAAAAATGCAGGATTTATTTATTGAACACACAGTACATGGTTTGTGGAAGGAATGTGTTTAAGAGGCTGAAAAACTCTTTCTTGTTCCATATTTTATATGTTATAAGAACATAAGAAATAGGAGCAGGAGTAGGCCATACGGCCCCTCGAGCCTGCTCCGCCATTTAATATGATCATGGCTGATCTGATCATGGACTTCCACTTCCCTGCCCGCTCCCCATAACCCCTTATTCCCTTATCGGTTAAGAAACTGTCTATCTCTGTCTTAAATTTATTCAATGTCCCAGCTTCCACAGCTCTCTGAGGCAGTGAATTCCACAGATTTACAACCCTCAGAAGAAATTCCTCCTCATCTCAGTTTTAAATGGGCAGCCCCTTATTCTAAGATCATGCCCCTAGTTCTAGTCTCCCCTATCAGTGGAAACATCCTCTCTGCATCCACCTTGTCAAGCCCCCTCATAATCTTATACGTTTCGATAAGATCACCTCTCATTCTTCTGAATTCCAATGAGTAGAGGCCCAACCTACTCAACCTTTCCTCATAAGTCAACACCCTCATCTTCAGAATCAATCATAGATTCTTAACACAGGTTTTCTAGATGTGTGAAACCTATGACATCTCTTCCTGATGTTCTTTAGCAAGTTTTTCCTTGAAGTGCGAGAAAACATCAGTACATTTCTTGTGCTGAACTATAATCACAAAATGGGTTAACCCATTCTGCTATTGAGGTTGGCATGAATTTGGAACACACACTTCCTGATCAGATCCATGGTACATTCACTCTTTGATCAGCAGCTTTCAGCACTTGCGATATTTTATGGAGTATTTTTTAAATCAAAAGCCAATAAAGCCACAATAAATGAAGATCAAATGAAACTATACATTCCGCTAACAAGAAAAACTGCAACTCAAAACGTGACAAAGCATCATTTTCATTTTTAGTCCCAAGATCAAAAAATGTTGCAGAATATATTTTTATCCATGTCCTGTAATATCTGATGGTCTTTAAAGGTTAATGACTTCTCCACTTAGTCTGGAACCAGCATGACTGGAGGAACAAGAAACCTTAATAGGTATCAATACAAAACAAGAGGGTTCTTGTCAACAAATGGGACTCGGGGTCATTAGAAATGCACCATGGGGATACAGTGAGTAAGTGGGATAGATGGACCCAGGGTCTCCTGCCTGAAACTAATACAATATTACCACGACTATAAACATCTTAAATGCACACTTCTGCAGGTTCAAACAAACATAATCG
The DNA here is from genome assembly GCF_044704955.1 of Pristiophorus japonicus. Lineage (NCBI taxonomy): Eukaryota > Metazoa > Chordata > Chondrichthyes > Pristiophoridae > Pristiophorus > Pristiophorus japonicus. The sequence goes on along the minus strand of NC_091984.1, from coordinate 240,323,136 downwards.
ACAATTTACTAAGATATGCCATCCATAAGCCCGGCAGAGAAAGAAACAGAAGAAAATTATAGAAAGCAGACAATTATTGCACCTTCAAAAGATAATCTCATTCATCTATGATGCACTGGAAAGCTCAAATACACAAATTCAAAAGGAGATCCTTTCGTGCCGACCCATGGTAGAATCTCTGAATTAAATACAAGACAATTAAACTTTGACATCCATCATTTCATAACATTGCTACTGGAGCTGAAAATCAATTGGGAATAAAAATTCAAATAGAATCGAGACAGTAAAATTGACGGTAAATTTTTTTTTTTACAGCAATAAGGTTAATTACTGATCGTCTTCTTGTGTTGACAGTATAGAATGGTTCACGAACATACTCACAGAAACATAAAAAATAGGTGGAGTTGGCCATTCGGCCCTTCGAGCCTGCATCACCATTCAATAAGATCATGGCTGATCATTCACCTCAGTACCCCTTTCCTGCTTTCTCTCCATACCCCTTGATTCCCTTAGCCGTAAGGGCCATATCTAACTCTCTCTTGAATATATCCAATGAACTGGCATCAACAACTCTCTGCGGCAGGGAATTCCACAGGTTAACAACTCTCTGAGTGAAGAAGTTTCTCCTCATCTCAGTCCTAAGTGGCCTACCCATTATCCTAAGACTGTGTCCCCTGGTTCTGGACTTCCCCAACATCGGGAACAATCTACCCGCATCTAACCTGTCCAGTCCCATCAGAATCTTATACGTTTCTATAAGATCCCCTCTCATCCTTTTAAACTCCAATGTTTAAAGGCCCAGTTGATCCAGTCTCTCCTCATATGTCAGTCCTGCCATCCCGGGAATCAGTCTGGTGAACCTTCGCTGCACTCCCTCAATAGCAAGAACGCCCTTCCTCAGGTTAGGAGACCAAAACTGTACACAATATTCAAGGTGTGGCCTCACCAAGGCCCTGTACAACTGCAGTAAGACCTCCCTGCTCCTATACTCAAATCCCCTAGCTATAAAGGCCAACATACCATTTGCCTTCTTTACCGCCTGCTGTACCTGCATGCCAACTTTCAATGACTGATGTACCATGTCACCCAGGTCTCATTGCAACTCCCCTTTTCCTAATCTGCCATATTCAGATAATATTCTGTCTTCGTGTTATCACCCCCAAAGTGGATAACCTCACATTTATCCACATTATACTGCATCTGCCATGCATTTGCCCACTCACCTAACTTGTCCAAATCACCCTGCAGCCTCTTAGTGTCCCCCTCACAGCTCACACCGCCACCCAGTTTAGTGTCATCTGCAAACATGGAGATATTACACTCAATTCCTTCATCCAAATCACTGATGTATATTGTAAAGAGCTGGGGTCCCAGCATTGAGCCCTGCGGCACTCCACTAGTCACTGCCTATCATTCTGAAAAGGACCCGTTTATTCCAACTCTCTGCTTCCTGTCTGCCAACCAGTTCTCTATCCACGTTATTATATTACCTCCAATACCATGTGCTTTGATTTTGCCCACCAATCTCTTGTGTGGGACCTTGTCAAAAGCCTTTTGAAAGTCCAAATACACCACATCCACTGGTTCTCCCTTGTCCACTCTACTAGTTACATCCTCAAAAAATTCCAGAAGATTTGTCAAGCATGATTTCCCCTTCATAAATCCATGCTGACTTGGACCGATCCTGTCACTGCTTTCCAAATGCACTGCTATTTCATCCTTAATAATTGATTCCAACATTTTCAACACAACTGATGTCAAACTAACTGGTCTATAATTACCCGCTTTCTCTCTCCCTCCCTTTTTAAAAAGTGGTGTTACATTAGCTACCCTCCAGTCCATAGAAACTGATCCAGAGTCGATAGACTGTTGAAAAATGGTCACCAATGCATCCACGATTTCTAGGGCCACTTCCTTAAGTACTCTGGGATGCAGACTATCAGGCCCTGGGGATTTATCGGCCTTCAATCCCATCAATTTTCCTAACACAATTTCCCGCCTAATAAGGATATCCTTCAGTTCCTCCTTCTCACTAGACCCTCGGTCTCCTAGTATTTCTGGAAGGTTATTTGTGTCTTCCTTCGTGAAGACAGAACCAAAGTATTTGTTCAATTGGTCTGCCATTTCTTTGTTCCCCATTATAAATTCACCTGATTCTGACTGCGAGGGACCTACGCTTGTCTTCACTAATCTTTTTCTCTTCACATATCTATAGAAGCTTTTGCAGTCAGTTTTTATGTTCCCGGCAAGCTTCCTCTCATACTCTATTTTCCCCCTCAATTAAACCATTTGTCCTCCTCTGCTGAATTCTAAATTTCTCCCAGTCCTCAGGTTTGCTGCTTTTTCTGCCCAATTTATATGCCTCTTCCTTGGATTCAACACTATCCTTAATTTCCCTTGTTAGCTACGGTTGAGCCACCTTCCCAGTTTTATTTTTACTCTCGACAGGGATGTACAATTGTTGAAGTTCATCCATGTGATCTTTAAATGTTTGCCATTGTCTATCCACCGTCAACCCTTTAAGTATCATTTGCCAGTCTATTCTAGCCAATTCACGCCTCAAACCATTGAAGTTACCTTTCCTTAAGTTCAGGACCCTAGTTTCTGAATTAACTGTGTCACTCTCCATCCTAATAAAGAATTCTACTATGTTATGGTCACTCTTCCCCAAGGGATCTCGCACAACAAGATTGCTAATTAGTCCTTTCTCATTACACATCACCCAGTCTTGGATGGCCAGCTCTCTGGTTGGTTCCTCGACATATTGGTCTAGAAAACCATCCCTAATACACTCCAGGAAATCCTCCTCCACTGCATTGCTACCAGTTTGGTTAGCCCAATCAATATGTAGATTAAAGTCACCATGATAACTGCTGTACCTTTATTGCATGCATCCCTAATTTCTTGTTTGATGCTGTCCCCAACCTTACTACTACTGTTTGGTGGTCTGTACACAACTCCCACTAGCGTTTTCTGCCCCTTGGTATTCCGTAGCTCCACCCATACCGATTTCACATCATCCAAGCTAATGTCCTTTCTTACTATTGCATTCATTTCCTCTTTAACCAGCAATGCCACCCCGCCTCCTTTTCCTTTCTGTCTATCCTTCCTAAATGTTGAATAACCCTGGATGTTGAGTTCCCAGCCTTGGTCACCCTAGAGCCATGTCTCCATGATGCCAATTACATCATACCCGTTAACTGCTATCTGCGCAGTTAATTCATCCACCTTATTCTGAATACTCCTCGCATTGAGGCACAGAGCCTTCAGGCTTGTCTTTCTAACACACTCGTTTGATCGTCTCGTTCACATGATAGTTGAGGATGAGCAAAGCCCATTTTAATCCATCCATGTCAAAAGATGCTAAAATTCTAATTCAGCATCCTCTTCTTCAATGACAAATAAACTGAGATGCAGCATGCACTGGGAAATCTGAACAAACTGTCCTTCATTCTGCTCAGAGATTTGTATCTTTTAGTAAAAGATGCTAGCATATAAAATTATAACAATCAAGAGACAGAGCTGGGTGTTCAGAGATGAATCAACAATTACTGACCCATCGCTCTACTTCCATTTATTTGAATGCTACGGTGAGGTCATTGAAAGAATCAGGTTACTTTCCCCCTCTGTTGAAACAAATTAAACTCCATATTATAGTTGGACTCTATCCAACCAAAACATCCCCTTGGTGGGCAATAATTCAATAATACTGGAGCCCTGTTTGTTTGTTTTAGGTAGAAGGATTTAAAAAAGAATTTTTATGGATCGCACTTACAAAAGAAAATGTGGGTAAATAATGAATCGGAACATTAGAGTGCAGGGCTGTAATTTAGCGACAGGATAGTGACGAGGCTTGATTCAATGATCCTATGTCCCTGCAGGATGTGTTAGTGCAGTGAGCGGGGTGGGGGGCTTGCACGAGAAGTTTGTGCTCCTGAAGTGATGCAACACCAAGTGAGATTGAAACCATTGGTGAACAACTTGACATTGACCGAGCACTAGACTGGGCCTTGCAGTGAATGAGACGAGAGATGAGAGTGAAGGTTAAGACTGTGGCAAACATCGCATCACCAATGCAGCATTCAGCCGGCACTGCTGCAAACTAGGTTCGACTGGATGTGATGTTTGGATTTCCCCTCAATGTCTTGTTGAACTTGAATGCTTTCTCATGTAAGATGTGGCCAGTAATGAGCATGGCCATTTTCCAAAGTTGTGCAGGAAGCATGCTTTGTCCAGCTTTGCATTACGAGTGGGTGTTCACAGCCTTGTGGTGAATGTAGACTTTGAGCAAGTTCATTGCACCATTCCTCTACAACAGCACAGCCTCACTCCTGCTCTCTGTACTCTTTTGTGATTTGCATTTTGCTCATAAATGCCCATAACCTCAACCGCAATAACACCAGCGTTCTCTTCCTGTCGCCAGCTGTGGATCAATAAACAAGGATTTGCAAGACAAAGAAATGGAAAATGAGATCATGATAAACCTATATAAATTGGTTATGCTGCAGGTGGAACATTGTCCCAGATTTGGGTGCCTTACTTTAGGAATGATGTCAGTAATGTGGAGAGGGTGCAGAAGATGATACCAGAGAATGAGGGATTTAGTTATGAGGAGAGTTATGTCTGAACTGTATAAAACACTAGTTGGGCCAAAACTGGAGTACTGCATGCAGTTTTGGTCAGCGCATTACAGGAAAGATGTGATTGCACTGAAGAGGGTACAGAGGAGATTTACGAGGATGTTGCCTGGACTGTAAAATTTTAGCTATGAAGGAAGATTGGACAGGCTGGGTTTGTTTTCTTTGGAACAGAGGAGGCTGAGGGGAAACCTGATTGAGGTGTATAAAATTATGAGGGGCCTGGATAAAGTGAATAGGAAGGACCTTGTCAACAACTAGGGGGCATAGATTACAAGTATTGGGGGGAGGTTTAGAGGGGATTTGAGGGGAAATATTTTCATCCGTGCTGTAAATTTCTATGATTCCAAGATAGGTCAGAGAAACTGGGAAACTGGGATTCTGTTACAACAAAGGAGATTAAGTGGGCACCTGATGGAGGTCATAGAATCATAGAAAATTACGACACAGAAGGAGGCCATTCGATCCATTGTGTCTGTGCCGGTCGAAAAAGAGTTACCCAGCCTAATCCCACCTTCCAGCACTAGGTTCACAGCTCTGCAGGTATGGGCTCTTTAAGTGCACAATGTGGAGGGTTTCTGCCTCAACCACCCTTTCAGGCAGTGAGTTCCAGACCCCCATCACCCTCTGGGGGAAGCAATGTTTCCTCATCCCCCCACTAATCCTTCTACCAACTACTTAAAATCAATGCCCCCTGATTATTGACCCCTCTGCTAAGGGAAATAGGTCCTCCCTGTGCACTCTATCTAGGCCCCTCATAATTTTATACACCTCAATTAAAACTCTCCTCTGCCTCCTCTGTTCCAAGTAAAACAACCCCAGTCTATCCAATTTTTCCTTAATAGCTGAAGTTTTCCAGTCCTAGCAACATCCTCGTAAATGTCTTCAGTACCCTCTCGAGTGCAATCACGTCCTTCCTGTAATGTGGTGACCAGAACTGCACGCAGTACTCCAGCTGTGGCCTAACTAATGTTGTGGACAGTTCTAACATAACTTCCTTGCTCTTGTATTGTATGCCTCGGATATTAAAGGAAAGCATTCCATATGCTTTTTTAAGAACATAAGAAATAGGAGCAGGAGAAGGCCATACGGCTTCTCGAGCCTGCTCCACCATTTAATACGATCATGGCTGATCCAATCATGGACTCAGGTCCACTTCCTGCCCGCTCTCCATAATCCCTTATCGTTTAAGAAACTGTCCCAGCTTCCACAGCTCTCTGAGGCAGCAAATTCCACAGATTTACAACCCTCAGAAGAAATTTCTCCTCATCTCAGTTTTAAATGGGCGGCCCCTTATTCTAAAATCATGCCCTCTAGTTCGAGTCTCCCCCATCAGTGGAAACATCCTCTCTGCATCCACCTTGTCAAGCCCCCTCATAATTTTATACGTTTCGATGAGATCACCTCATATTCTTCTGAATTCCAATGAGTAGAGGTCCAACCTACTCAACCTTTCCTCATAAGTCAACCCCCTCATCTCTGGAATCAACCTTGTGAACCTTCTCTGAACTGCCTCCAAAGCAAGTATATCCTTTTGTAAATATGGAAACCAAAACTGCACGCAGTATTCCAGGTATTCCTGTATAACTGTAGCAAGACTTCTCTGCTTTTATACTCCATCCCCTTTGCAATAAAGGCCAAGATATCACTTGCTGTACCTGCATACTAACCTTTTGTGTTCCATGCACAAGTACCCCAGGTCCCGCTGTACTGCAGCACTTTGCAATCTGTCTCCATTTAAATAATAACTTGCTCTTTGATTTTTTTTTCTACCAAAGTGCATGACCTCACACTTTCCGACATTATACTCCATCTGCCAAATTTTTGCCCGCTCACTTAGCCTGTCTATGTTCTTTTGCAGATTTTGTGTGTCCTCCTCACACATTGCTTTTCCTCCCATCTTTGTATCGCCGGCAAACTTGGCTACGTTACACTCTGTCCCTTCCTCCGAGTCGTTAATATAGATTGTAAATAGTTGGGGTCCCAGCACTGATCCCTGCGGCACCCCACTGGTTACTGATTGCCAACCCGAGAATGAACCATTTATCCCGACTCTCTGTTTTCTGTTCGTTACCCAATCCTCTATCCATGCGAATATATTACCCCCAACCCCGTGAACTTTTATCTTGTGCAGTAACTGTTTGTAGCACCTTGTCAAATGCCTTCTGGAAGTCCAAATACACCACATCCACTGGTTCTCCTTTATCCACCCTGTTCATTACATCCTCAAAGAATTCTAGCAAATTTGTCAAACATGACTTCCGCTTCATAAATCCATGCTGACTCTGTCTGACCAAATTTTGCTTTTCCAAATGTCCTGCTACTGCTTCTTTAATAATGGACTCCAACATTTTCCCAACTACAAATGTTAGGCTAACTGGTCTATAGTTTCCTGCTTTTTGTCAGCCTCCTTTTTTTAAATAGGGGCGTTACATTTGCAGTTTTCCAATCTGCTGGGACCTCCCCAGAATCCAGGGAATTTTGGTCAATTACAACCAATGCAGCCACAATCCCTGCCGCTACTTCTCTTAAGACCCTAGGATGCAAGCCATCAGGTCCAGGGGATTTATCTGCCTTTAGTCCTATTATCTTACTGAGTACCACCTCCTTGTGATTGTGTTAAGTTCCTCCCCCCCTCCCCCCATAGCCCCTTGACTATCCACTGTTGGAATATTGTTAGTGTCCTCAACCATACAAAATATTTGTTCAGAGTTTCTGCCATCTCCATGTTCCCCATTACTAATTCCCCCGGTCTCGTCCTCTAAGGGACCAACATTTACTTTAGCCACTCTTTTCCTTTTTATATACCTATAGAATCTCTTGCTATCTGTTTTTATATTTTGTGCTAGTTTACTTTCATAGTCTATCTTCCCTTTCTGAATCATTTTTTGAGTCATCTTTGTTGGCTTTTAAACGCTTCCCAATCTTCTGTCCTCCCACGGGTTTTGGCCACATTGTATGCCCTTGTTTTTAAATTGGATACCGTCCTTTATTTCTTTAGTTAGCCACGGATAGCTATCTTTTCTCTTAAGCCCTTTCCTCCTCACTGGAATATATTTTTCTTGAGAGTTGTGAAATATCTCCTTAAATGTACACCACTGTTCATCAACCGTCCTACACTTGAATCTATTTTCCCAGTCCACTTTAGCCAACTCTGCCCTTATCGACCTGTCCTGCTACCTTTAAGGATCTATGGACATACACTCCAAGATCCCTCTGTTCCTCCACACCTCAGTATCTTCCCATTTATGGACGTGCTTATTTGTACTGCAAAAATAGCCACCATGCTCCACCCTTTTGTCGATGATTGGTCCAAATTGTAACTCGATCCACTTTGACTTCCTGAAGCGACAGAGGACAGAGCTCCCCAGAAGACAGCGAGGACCAGCCAAAGTCCCGTACCCCAGTCCAAGTGCATGCTTCCCCCAGCCCCCCCTCTCTCTCTCTCTCTCCCCGCCAGCCTCTCACTCTCCCTCTCCCCGCCCCAGCCTCTCCACCACCCCCACCCCAGCCTCTCCCTCCCCAGCCTCTCTCTTTTTCTTTCCCCCCACCCCCACTCTCTCTTCCCCCACCCCGCCTCTCTCTCTCTCTCTTCCCTCCCCACCAGCCTCTCTCTCTCTTCCCCTCCCCCCCGCCTCTCTCTCTCTCTTCCCCTCCCCCCGCCTCTCTCTCTTCCCCTCCCCCCCGCCTCTCTCTCTTCCCCTCCCCCCCGCCTCTCTCTCTTCCCCTCCCCTCCGCCTCTCTCTCTCTCTTCCCCTCCGCCTCTCTCTCTCTCTTCCCCTCCCCCCCGCCTCTCTCTCTTCCCCTCCCCCCCGCCTCTCTCTCTTCCCCTCCCCCCCGCCTCTCTCTCTTCCCCTCCCCCCCGCCTCTCTCTCTTCCCCTCCCCCCCGCCTCTCTCTCTCTCTTCCCCTCCGCCTCTCTCTCTCTCTTCCCCTCCCCCCCGCCTCTCTCTCTCTCTTCCCCTCCCCCCCGCCTCTCTCTCCCCCTCCCCCCCGCCTCTCTCTCTCTCTCTCTCTCTTCCCCTCCCCCGCCTCTCTCTCTCTCTCTCTTCCCCTCCCCCGCCTCTCTCTCTCTCTCTCTTCCCCCCCCCCGCCTCTCTCTCTCTCTCTCTTCCCCTCCCCCCCAGCCTCTCTCTCTCTCTTCCCCTACCCCCCCAGCCTCTCTCTCTCTCTTCCCCTCCCCCCCCCACTCTCTCTCTCTCCACCAGCCCCTCTCTCTTCTCAGCCCCTCTCTCTCTCTACCCCCCCAACCCCTCTCTCTCTTCCCCCCTCGCCCCTCTCTCTCTTCCCCCCGCCACTCTCTCTCACTCCCTCCCCCCAGCCCCTCTCTTTCCCCCCCCACCCCTCTCTCTCCCTTCCCCCAGACTCTCTCCCTCCCCCCCCCCCACAGCCCCTCTCTCTCTCTTCCCTCCCCCACAGCCCCTCTCTCTCTCTTCCCTCCCCCCAGTCCCTCTCTCTCTCTTCCCTCCCCCCAGCCCCTCTCCCTCTCTCCCCTCCTCCCCAGCCCCTCTCTCCCCTCCCCCCCCAGCCCCTCTCTCCCCTCCCCCCCCAGCCCTTCTCTTCCCTCCCCCCCAGCCCCAATCTCTTCCCCCAGCCCCTCTCTCTCTCTCTCCCCCCACAGCCCCTCTCTCTCTCTCCCCCCACAGCCCCTCTCTTTCTCTCCCCCCCCAGCCCCTCTCTTTCTCTCCCCCCCCCAGCCCCTCTCTTTCTCTCCCCACAGCCCCTCTCTCTCTCTCCCCCCACAGCCCCTCTCTTTCTCTCCCCCCCCCCCCCAGCCCCTCTCTTTCTCTCCCCCTCCCAGCCCCTCTCTTTCTCTCCCCCCCCCCCCAGCCCCTCTCTTTCTCTCCCCCCCCCAGCCCCTCTCTTTCTCTCCCCCCCCCAGCCCCTCTCTTTCTCTCCCCCCCCCCCAGCCCCTCTCTTTCTCTCCCCCCCCAGCCCCTCTCTTTCTCTCCCCCCCCAGCCCCTCTCTTTCTCTCCCCCCCCCAGCCCCTCTCTTTCTCTTCCCCCCCCCAGCCCCTCTCTTTCTCTCCCCCCCAGCCCCTCTCTTTCTCTTTACACCCCCCCAGCCCCTCTCTCTCTCTCCCCTCCCCCCAGCCTCTCTCTCTCTTCCTCCTCCCACCCCAGCCTCTCTCTCTGTTAAGTCCTGACTCGAATGTACGGACGTACACGAGACACAGGTTGAAGTCAAGGTCACTCAGGACCTGCACCTTTAATTCCAGCTCTCCAGTGCTGCACTTGCCTGAGACCTCCCTTTATATACCTCAGTGGGACAGGTATGGAGTGTCTCCTGCAAGTGCACCCCTGGTGGTAAGGTATGCTTATTGTTACAGGTCATATCCAGTTACAGTCATGTATAGCATGGTAAGATATTTATATACAGTAATGAGATACGTGACACTCCTCCCACCCCAGCCTCTCTCTCTCTTCCTCCCTTCCCCCCACCAGCCTCTCTCTCTCTCTCTTCCTCCACCCACCCCAGCCTCTCTCTCTCTCTCTCTCTTTCCCCCCTTCACCCCCCCAGCCTCTCTCTCTCTTCTCTTCTCCCCTCCACCCACACCCGCCCCCCCCCCCCAATCTCTCGCTCTCTTTCTCCACCCCCCCCCCTCCACCCCCCCCCCCCACCAGATCACCGCTCTCGGCCCCACGCCGGACAGGGGGAAGATTCTTGAGCCTCAGGTCCTGCTTCTCGGCACCATGGGGATGGAATGATTCGGGCCGGGGGTGGGAGCTTGTCACATGTCAGTCAAAAAAGTGCAGTAGGGATGGGGGGGACGGGCCTGGGGCTGGGGCTGGACAGACGCCTGTCTGTCAAAATAAGTGCAGTACAAATAGTCACATCGCCCATTTATTGTGTATTCTCTTGCCTTGTTGCTCCTCCCCAAATACTCGCCCCAGGTGTTACAACTTCTGAAAGGTTTTGATGAGGTAAATTGAGAACAATTATCTCCGCTGGTCGATGTGCCAGTAACTGCTGTGCTGTAAAACTGTCTGAACCTTTGTTTCATAGGACCAGCCTGAAGTACATCCACATGGAAATTGACATTTTACAAGTGATTTTAAGCTGCAATTAAAGGGGATCAGCATAACAGAAATTTAACAGTGCATTAATTTTCATAAAACCACTATTTCAATACTTTTAAACATGGTTGTAAATCTGCTAACCTGATTCAATAGTTTGATTCCTATTCTGCAGCTAAATTTAGCAATGGTTTGCCCTTCAATGCATTCTGATCCATCGCTCCCTCGCCGAGAGCAGAATCAGCAGCAGAGGCAAGCTTTCCTGTAAGTGAAGCAGCCTTTCCCACTAGCTTACTGTACCTCGCTGGAGAGTCAAGTATTTTGCTCATTGTTCTTGCAACATGGTGCTCAACAATACAAGCTCAAAACTACATGGTGTGGAAAAATAGAGAAACTATCCATGAGCACTCCAAGGACATTAATTCTGAACATTTGTGAAATATTACTGGGTAAAATGTATTGGAATGAGTCGATTACAAGCCAGAAATATTACACTAACAGGGTTGAGAGAGGTTGCTTTTATGCAATTGTTCATAGATGCAATTGTTTGAAAGCTTGCTCTCTACTTCTCCATCCTACAAATTCAATTATTCCTATTTCACCCACACCCCTATCGTTCTACTCGTAACAGGCGATCTGTCAGCACTTCTAGCCTCCAATCAATACATCAATCTCTCTCTCTGACATACACAGCCACACAGAGAAGTAAATGCATCAGAATTCATAGCAGACCATTATTAAACCCCAACCTTGTAGATGCAACCCCCGTCTCACCCATGTATTCAACCAGCATTGTAACCCATGTATAAACTGACCTAAGTTGTACACTGTGAGAACACTGACCACTAGGTGGGAGACACTCCTAACCTGGACCTTCAGGTATAAAAGGGGAAGCTCCACCCACCTTCAGCACTTTGAGTGCTAAGGAATAAAGGACAGGTCACAGACTGACCTTCTCTCAAGCATGGGCCTCATGTGCATTTATACTGTGTAGTAAGGACGTATCAACCCACACCCCTATCGTTCTACTCGATAGGGCACAAGAAAAAGTTCTTCATGTAACAGGCGATCTGTCAGCACTTTCAGCCTCCAATCAATACATCAATCTCTCTCTCTCTCTCTCTCTGACATACACAGTCACACAGAGAAGCAAATGCATCAGAATTCACAGCAGACCATTATTAAACCCCAACCTTGTAGACGCAACCCCCGTCCCACCCTCACGCTGCTCCAAATGTGACAAACCACCCAAATCCCCCGAGCGGCTCAGGAGTTGGTACAAGGTAAGCAGGAGAGCTCTCATCATCGGGATAGTCGCAGCCACGTCCAGGAAGGCAAGCAAGGAATGTGGATTGCGTGGTAAATCAACATCAAGTAAGGAGCGTTCCACCAGACTGAGGAATCCGACACAAGGTCTTCCAGCTCCCTTCAACCAACAATTCCTCAGCAAAGGAAAAGCACAACTGGAAGGTGCAGCTAAAGACCCACCAATAAACATCCGTGTCTCTCATTATAACATCTGGGGATTAGGAGGTCGTCGAGTAGAATATACCTCCCCTTTAAATATGCTGTAGATCATTCAAAGCAGAGACAATACTACAAATGCAAATAGGCAGTGTGTTACCTGTAAGCAAAATACAATTGCTGGAGATGAAGACAACACACATGGGAAATGAATACTTGACATTACTTTTGAGTGTAATTTCTACTTACAATATTTCCAACATATTGAAGAAGATTTCAGCAGAACAGAGAGGAATCTCGCAGTTGTTAAATGGCAACTTAAGCAGGCATTTATATCACAGACTGCTATAATATTCAGGGTGAAGCTATGGTATTGATGGATGTGTCTGATGGGTAAGTACCAGTGTGGACATACACATGTCTCGCTGACCAGAGCTGGACACAGGGCTCAAGGTGGGTCTGACCAGAGCTGGACACAGGGCTCAGGGTGGGTCTGACCAGAGCTGGACACAGGGCTCAGGGTGGGTCCTACCAGGTTGATCAATACTTCCTCTGATTTGTATTCTACTGCTCTGGCTTTGTACTTTAATAGTCTGTTGATTGCTGCTCTGCACTATTTGGTCATTGAGTCTACCAAGACTCCAAGATCACTTTCAGATTAATTCCTAGCCAATTAAACAGCATTCATGGAATACTTCATCACCTATTTTACTTCTACATGCAGTAATTTATAGTTATCTGCGTTAAATTTCATCTGCCATTGTTCTGCACATTGACATATTTTCTCCAACTCATTTGCTGATTTTGGAGTTGCCTGCAGTCTTCCCCCTAATTTGGCATCATCTGCACATTTAACCAGTTTACACTGAGCATGGCAAATCAGGGGTTCAAATGATAAGGATATCCAAGATCCAGTTCTTCTTGGTCTATATGGCTCTAGTCACAATAAACTCATCCAGCCATCAGGTCAGCCACAGACATTAAACTCATTCATATGACCAAAACTATATTAAATATAAAGTGAAGCAAATTGAAAACATACCTCAAAGTGACATGTCACAGTACAGAAGACAACTGTTAAATCTGCCTCTATTGCTGTAGTTGTGATTATCGAGTTAATCTCCTTCATTATTAAAAAACACAATCTAGCATTGTTTGGTGCTGAGACAGGGATCTGATTAAGGCATATGGTGTAGATAAGATCCTTATATTCCATTTGGGAACATTTGGGAATAACAAGCATGAGCTAACAGAGCAGTTTAAGATCTCACGAGGCACCATTCACAATCTGCTAATCTGCTTCTAAGAAGCCGGCTTTTATTGCACTTTAATGTCCACTCAACCATATTTCTTCACTGAAAATGTAATTCATTACAGTGAATGCATTCTTTACCTCCTTATAGTAGTGCCAAGATACTGAGATCAAACGGCCAGTTAAACTGTTGCTAACTAAAAGCATGCAACTTGTGGCTATTTCAGCAGCCACTCCCTCCACCACCAGCACACCGTGGCTGCAGTGTGTACCACCTACAAGATGCACTGCAGCAACTCGCCGGGATTCGTTCAGCAGCACCTCCCAATCCCGCAAGCTCCACCACCTACAAGGACAAGGGCAGCAGAACCATCTCTAAGTCACACACCATCCTGACTCGGGCATGTATCGTTGCTGGGTCAAACTCGTGGAACCCCCTACCTAACAGATTTGTGGGAGTACCATCACCACATGGACTACTGCGGCGCAAGAACGCTGCCCGCCACCACCTCACGGACATCGAGGGAAGGATGGGTAATAAATGACAGCCTCGTCAGTGACTCCCATATCCTGGGAATTGACTAAAAAAGAGATTTGGGCCCCGTTCCAATCCACCAGGCTGAGCTGCTGCAAATTGATTTAAATCTACAGAAGGCTGCTCTCTAGGCCTATCAGTCTGCTTTTCAGAGCTTTTTCAGTAAGCTGTGGGAAGTGGAAATGACCTTGGAATCCCAAAACACTTGTGGCTTCAGATTTTAATCCCATCTAAAATACAGCAAAATTCTCTAGCTGCATAATTTATTCTAAGGCCTCACTTTTTGCAAATTTTCATAGATATATACATAGAAAACAGCTTCTTCCTACGTTTAACCACTCAACAATTTGCTGCATCAGGTTCTTATCCAGTCTTTGAAGCATATGCAGAATTTTGTGTCGAATTTTTTTTCTATGTTTTTTTTTGCTCAGCATTTTTATTTCCGTAGCAATTTGATATCATTTCATCTCTTCGCTAACGCTTTTATATCTTGCGGCAATCAATAGGCTCAATCATTGGATCAAATTTAGATCAGTTTTCTTCTAAACATTTTATATGTGTAGCCTGAGGGTTGAAGCCCCTCCTCAGAAAGGTTGCTATTCGACATACTGCAACTGGGAGGGTACGTCACCTTGAATCCCAGGAGATCCAAATAGGCCAAAAGGAAAGGTCCACAAATTCACCGGAACAGTATCCGACGTGAACCCCACCACTCAGATTCATCAACATCTCGGGACCAGAGCTCAGCCCCCCGCCTCCTCAACGGGAAACAGGGTTTCCGACTTCCTGCCCGACCGATAGTGCTAGGTGGTATCTAATTGTCAGTCAGTTCCTGATTTAAGAAGGTTGGACAGCTAACAAGCCATCACCTAAAATATATCATTGTAAGTATGCACACCGAATTGGGCGATTTTCTCAGTTGCCACATTTCAACTTTTACTGCAGGGAAAGAAAACTACCGTACATTTATATCGTGCCTTCAGAGTCCCTCGGATTTGCCAAAGTGCTTCACAGCCAATCACTTTTTGAAATGCAGACACTGTTAGTCTGTAGATAAACATGGCAGTCACTTTGGTCCCACAGACAACACTGAGATAAATGGCCAAACAGTACCTATACCCATCAGGAAAGATTGAACAGGCTGGGGCTCAGGAGAAGACTGAGGGGTGATCTGATAGAGGTCTTCAAGATTACGAAAGGGTTTCACAGGGTAGAAAGAGATGTTTCCACTTGCGGGAGATCAAAATTAGGGGCCAGAAATATCAGACAGTCACTAATAAACCCAATGGGGAATTCAGGAGAAAGCTCTTTACCCAGAGAGCGGTGAGAATGTGGAACTCGCTGCCACAGGGAGGGGCTGACACTCCTTAAAACCTACCTCTTTGACCAAGCTTTGGGTCACCTGCTCTAATCTCTCCTTAAATGGCTCACTTTCAAATTTTCTGCCTCATAATACTTCTGTGAAGCGCCTTGGGACGTTTCACTACGTTAAAGGCGCTATATAAATACAAGTTGTTGTTGTTGTAGCGAATAGCATAGATGCATTTAAGGGGAAACTAGATAAACATATGAGAGAGAAAAGAATCAGAAAATATTGATGTGGTGAGATGAAGCAAGGTGGAGGAGGTTTGTGTCGAGTATAAACACCAGCATGGACGTGTTGGGCCGCATGGCCTGTTTCTATGTTGTACATTCTTTGCAATACCTTGCAGTACATTTGGTGGTGGTGGTGGTTAGATAGGATTACTAATTATAAATAGTATGGCGGCATCTTAATTGTGGTGAAAACCATATTACAGCATGACAGGGTTTGACACAAAATACAATTGTATGTACTTTTGGGATGCAAGTAAAGTAATTTATGAAACTTTCAAAATATTTTTAGTTCTTTAAACACATTATTGCAAAGACTGTTTCCTCTCAAAGTATCAATTTCCTCAAAATTTAATTTCCCCAATTTTGCGGGTTTAAATTTTTCACAACCATCAAGATTATATCTGATTCATGCCTTTTTTCAGAATAATACATCATCATCATAGGCAGTCCCTCGGAGTCAAGGAAGATTTGCTTCCACTCTAAGTGAGTTCTCAGGTGACTGAACAGTCCAATACGGGAATTACAGTCTCGGTCACAGGTGGGACAGACAGTGGTTGAGGGAAAGGGTGGGTGGGGAGTCTGGTTTGCCGCACGCTCCTTCCGCTGCTTGCGCTTGATTTCTGCATGCTCTCGCCGACAAGACTCGAGGTGCTCAGCGCCCTCCCGGATGCTCTTCCTCCACTTAAAGTCCTTACTCTACAGCATGAAACCACACGAGGCACATTCCAGGGACAAGGCCACTCTGTGACCTTAACTCTATTACAGGACTCCAGCAGTGATGACCCTGAATGGGACCTCGCTTTATATACCTGTGTGGTCAGGTAAGGAGTGTCTCCCACAAGTTCACCCCCTGTGGTCAAGGTGTGCATCTAAGTTGAGTGTATACAGTAATACAGTGGTGTTACATTGTAATTACAAACATGACATCACCTTCCCCACCGCCCCCCCCAAAGTCTTACTGGGATCATAGGTTTAGTCTTTCAGGTGGTCTACGCTCCCTTGTGGAGTGCCGCAGTTGGGGCTCTGGTTGTTGGACACTGACATGAGTGACTGTCACCTGTGGTGATTCCGGCCTGTCCGGGCTGACCGCAGGGAATGTGAATTCTTCTGATTGCTCTTGTTGCACGTTTGCTGGCGGTAGTGTGAGCTCCATCTCATGGTCGTCTTCAGGTTCCTCCGCGTCCATGGTGAACCTTTTTTTTAAAAAACTTGGTCCAGATGCTTACGGCATATCTGACCATTGTTGAGTTTTACCACGATGATCCTATTCCCCTCTTTGTCAATTACAGTACCCTTAAGCCATTTGGGCCCCATGGCGTGATTGAGGACGAATACAGGATCATTTATTTCGATACATCTCCCCCTCGAATTACGGTCATGGTACTCGTTTTGTGACTTGCGCTTGCCCTCAACTATGTCAGTCAGGACTGGGTGGATGAGGGACAACCGAGTTTTGAGTGTCCGTTTCATAAGTAGCTCTGCAGGCGGAACCCCCGTGAGTGAGTGCGGTCGGGATCTATAGGCCAGCAGGAGGCGCGATAGGCGGCATTGTAGGGAGGGTCCTTGAATTCTGAGCATACCTTGCTTAATGATTTGGACTGCCCGTTCCGCCTGGCCATTGGAGGCTGGCTTGAACGGCGCAGTCCTGACGTGGTTGATGCCATTGCCCGACATAAACTCCCGGAATTCATATCTCGTGAAACACGGGCCATTATCACTAACCAGGATGTCTGGCAAGCCATGGGTTGCAAAGATCGCACGTAGGCTTTCCACGGTGGTGGATGACGTGCATGAATTCAGAATGATGCACTCGATCCATTTCGAGTACCCACCTACTACAATGAGGAACATCTTCCCCATGAACGGGCCCGCGTAGTCAAGGTGAATGCGTGACCATGGCTTGATGGGCCAGGGCCACGGGCTGAGCGGGGCCTCCCTGGGGGCATTACCCAGTCGTGCACCTGCGAACACAGTGTTCCAGGTTTGAGTCAATTCCTGGCCATCAAACATGTGACCGGGCAATGGCCTTCATCATCACAATGCCTGGGTGCTCGCTGTGGAGTTCCCTGATGAATGCCTCCCTGCCCTTCTGGGGCATGACTACCCGGCTGCCCCATAGTCGGCTTGGATGGAGAGCTCATTCATCCGCCTGTGGAACGGTCTGACCTCCTCAGGGCATGCTCCGTGTGCGGGGGCCCAATCCCCAGTCAGGACACATTTCTTAATCAGGGATAGGAGGGGATCTCTGTTTGTCCAGATTTTGATCTGGTGGGCAGTGATGGGGGAGCCTGCACTGTCAAAGGCATCGACAGCCATGACCATCTCAGCGCTTTGCTCAGCTGTCTCCTCGGTGGTGGCCAGTGGAAGCCTGCTGAGCATGTCAGCACAGTTTTCAGTGCCGGGCCGGTGCCAGATGGAGTAGTCATAAGCAGCCAGCGTGAGAGCCCATCGCTGTATGTGAGCTGATGCGTTAGCATTGACAGCCTTGCTGTCTGACAACAGGGATGTGAGTGGCTTGTGGTCCGTCTCTAATTCAAACTTCCTACCGAAGAGGTACTGATGCATTTTTTTTTTACACCATAGACACATGCAAGCGCTTCCTTCCCGACCATCCCATATCCCCGTTCTGCTTGAGAGCGTGAGCTGGAGGCATAAGCCACAGGTTGTAGTTGACCCTCAGCATTACCCTGCTGCAACACGCACCCAACCCCATAGGACGATGCATCACGTCAGAATTAAATGTTTACAGGGGTCGTACAGGGTCAACAACTTGTTTGAACAAAGTAGGTTTCGCGCCCGATCAAAAGCTCATCCCTGACAATCCCCCCAAAACCAATCGCAACCCTTACGCAGGAGCACGTGTAGCGGCTCCAACAACGTGCTCAAGTTCGTCAGAAAGTTCCCAAAATAGTTCAACAGTCCCAGGAATGAACGCAACTCCAATGTGTTGCAGGGCCGGGGTGCTCGTCGAATCGCCTCTGTTTTGGATTCGGTGGGCCGAATCCCATCTGCAGCAACCCTCCTGTCCAGAAGCTAAAAACAAGCATTTAGGCTTCTTGAGTCGCAGGCCTACCCAGTCCGGTCGCGTAGCACCTCCTCCAAGTTGTGGAGGTGTTCCTCGGTGTCTCGACCCGTGATGAGTATGTTGCCCTGGATGTTCCCGGATGGATTTAAGCAGGCTTTTCAGGTTATGTTGAAAAATTGCGGCACTGATCGAATGCCAAACGGGCACCTGTTATAAATGAACAGTCCCTTGTGCGTGGTGATGGTGGTCAGTAGTTTAGATTCGTCGGCCAGTTCCTGGGTCATATAGGCTGAAGTGAGGTCCAACTTGGTGAACAGCTTGCCGCCTGCCAGCATGGCGAAGAGGTCCTCTGCTCTCGGGAGCGGGTATTGATCTTGTAGGGACACCCGATTGATGGTGGCCTTGTAGTCGCCACAGATCCTGACAGAGCCATCCTCTTTTCGGACGGGAACGATGGGGCTCGCCCAGTCGCTGAATTCAACAGGCGAGATGATGCCCTCTCACAACAGCCGGTCCAATTCGCTCTCGATCTTTTCCCGCATCACATACAGCACCGCTCTGGCTTTGTGGTGCACTGGCCTGGCATCCGGGGTGATATGTATCACTACTTTAGTGCCTTTGAAAGTCCCGACGCCAGGTTGGAATAGTGACTCGAATTGTTGTAGGACTTGTGAGCAAGAACTTCGCTCCACCGAGGACATAGCGTGAACATCCCCCCATTTCCAGTTCATCTCGGCTAACCAGCTCCTCCCCAACAGTGCGGGAGCATTGCCCGGGACAATCCAGAGCAGCAGTCGATTCACTAACCCATTGTGTGTGACAGCCATCATTGCACTGCCTAGCACCGGAATGATTTCTTTGGTGTAAGTCCGAAATTGTGTCTCAATACGTGCTAATTTGGGTCTACTGGCTTTGAGTGGCCATAGCTTCTCAAATTGCTGAATGCCCATGAGTGACTGACTGGCCCCAGTGTCCAGCTCCATGTGTACTGGGATGCCGTTCAACAAAACCCTCATCATCATTGGTGGCGTTTTGGTGTATGAACTGTGAATATTCACCACATGGACCTGCCTCACAGAACCTTCCTCTGGTCCATCTGCCTCATATATTAGTCTGGTTGCAGGTTTTCTGCACATTCGAGCTAAATGGCCACTGAGATTGCAGTTTCTGCAGACAAACTGTTGGAATCTGCAGGATCTGGCTGAGTGTTTTCCCCCACACTTCCAGCATGAGTTAAAGTTTCCATTATTGGGGACGAAGGGACTATGGCCAGGAATTCCGCACTGACTGTTCCTTTGACTGCTCTTAAGTACCCTATTAGTGGGTGTCAATGGCCCCATCCCAGGCCACATTGTCCACTGTGATGGCGTGAACGTCCGTTCAGCCTGCCATTGTCTCTGTTGAGGTCCTACTCTGGGGTCTATTGCTGCCTGCCTGCCTGCGGGGCTCTGAGTCGCATTGATGATGTTGACTCCCTGATCCATCGCTGCGTTAGAGGCAGAATTGCGAGTGTAAATCATTTTCATCTCTTCCTCCCCCGCCACGAAAGTTTGAGCAAACAACGCAGCCACTTCCAGGTCCTTGGTCTTAATTAACTTGCGAAAAACTCCCGCATGACCGATGCCCTCGATAAAGAAGTCCCTTAGCATCTCCCCCCCTGCAGGCAGCTGTGAACTTAGAGGCTGGCCAAACGTCGGAGGTCCGCTACAAAGTCCGGTATGCTCTGTCCTTCACGACATCTGTAGGTGCAGAATCTGTGTCGGGCCATATGTATGCTACACGTCGGTTTGAGGTGCTCCCCGATCAATTTGCTAAGTTCTTCAAAGGTTTTGTCCGCCGGCTTTTCGGGTACTAGTAAGTCCTTCATGAGCGCGCAAGTCTTTGGTCCGCAGCTGGTCAGGAGATGAGCCCTTCGCTTGTCGGCCGCTGCATCCCCCAGACATTCTTTCGTAACGAAGTTTTGCTGAAGCCTCTCGACAAAATCGTCCCAGTCTTCCCCAACACAGTACCGTTCCTCTGTGCTACCGGTGGCCATTCTCGTGGGTCGTGAATTCCCGTTTCTCGTCGCCAATGTAAAGTCCTTACTCTACAGTATGAAACCACACGAGGCACATTCTGGGGACAAGGGGAGGGAGCACGAGAGAGAGAGAGACGGGGTGGGGGGGGGGGAAAGAGAGAGAGAGAGAGAGAAGAGAGAGAGAGAGAGAGAGAGAGAGAGAGGCGGGGTGGGGAGAGAGAGCGCGAGAGAGAGAGAGCGCGAGAGAGAGAGCGCGGCGGGGAGAGAGAGAGCGGCGGGGAGAGAGAGAGAGAGAGCGGCGGGGAGGGAGAGGGACGGGGCGGGGGAGGGAGAGGGACGGGGCGGGGGAGGGAGAGGGACGGGGCGGGGGAGGGAGAGGGACGGGGCGGGGGAGGGAGAGGGACGGGGCGGGGGAGGGGAGGGGGAGGGACGGGGCGGGGGAGGGAGAGGGACGGGGCGGGGGAGGGAGAGGGACGGGGCGGGGGAGGGGAGGGGGAGGGACGGGGCGGGGGAGGGAGAGGGACGGGGCGGGGGAGGGAGAGGGACGGGGCGGGGGAGGGGAGGGAGAGGGACGGGGCGGGGGAGGGAGAGAGACGGGGCGGGGGAGGGAGAGAGACGGGGCGGGGGAGGGAGAGGGACGGGGCGGGGGAGGGGAGGGGGAGGGACGGGGCGGGGGAGGGAGAGGGACGGGGCGGGGGAGGGAGCGAGACGGGGCGGGGGAGGGGGAGGGACGGGGCGGGGGAGGGAGAGGGACGGGGCGGGGGAGGGGAGGGGGAGGGACGGGGCGGGGGAGGGAGAGGGACGGGGCGGGGGAGGGAGCGAGACGGGGCGGGGGAGGGAGAGAGACGGGGCGGGGGAGGGAGAGAGACGGGGCGGGGGAGGGAGAGAGACGGGGCGGGGGAGGGAGAGAGACGGGGCGGGGGAGGGAGCGAGACGGGGCGGGGGAGGGAGAGGGACGGGGCGGGGGAGGGAGAGAGACGGGGCGGGGGAGGGAGCGAGACGGGGCGGGGGAGGGAGAGAGACGGGGCGGGGGGAGAGAGAGAGAGAGAGAGAGAGAGACAGACAGACAGACATGAGGGAGCGGGGGGGGGGGGGGGAGAAAGAGAGGGAGACAAATAGAAGTGGGCATGGGGTGAGAGAGGGAGAGAGTGATGGGGAGTGAGAGCGAGAGAGAGAGAGAGAGAGAGAGAGAGAGAGAAAGAGAGAGAGAGAGACAGACAGACTGTAGGGGATCGGAGGGAAGAGGGAGAACTCAGGGAAGATGAACCATATCCTTCCAACCCCCTTTACATCCACACCTGATTTCTCAGAAAGCTCGGTACGTGTGTTACAAGACATATCACTGGAGTAGATGAATTCCAGAAGTCACGATCCTGTCACTATTCACTTCATACCCAATAAACCTGTTAACAATCCGTGACCCATACACAACGCCCCATCTATGGCGATGTGGGTGGGGTGGTAAGGTCAGGAACTTAGGCTGGGTTGGGGAACTCTATCCTGTCAGATTGGCTTAAATTGCACTTTGCAAAGTCACTCAGATCTTGGGCTGGGCAGTTCCAATGACACATTCCAGAGAAACCTCTGGGTGTGGCTTATCCTCCAAGGGGACCAATCATGTCATGTGATCATGGCAAGCCAATCAGAGCGTTTTCTAGTGCAAATAGCTCTGTCCATTTAAAAAAAGCGGTCAATTTCATTTTTTAAGACAATAGAAGTAGTCAAAAACCACATAAAATGCACTTTAGGGTTTCTTTTTTTAAAATACGAAACCACAATAATTCCTGGCAACAAAGTTAATATTTTGCCTAAGATTTGGTCCCAGGAATCAAATTTAAAATGTCAATTTTCTCCCCAAACATGTTTGGTGTGACAAAGGCTGCAATGAACCAATGCACAGTGGTGAGTAAATGTGGAGCTTTTCGATGCCAATTCCTAAATCTGGCAAGCTAGAAACCAATGGGGGGTATGCTTTGGCTCTGTATTTCACCTTGCTGGTTGCTGCCTTCAACAACATACGCCATTCACCGCTGCAGTGCAACACAGCTCGGCATTATCTGACTGGCTCTCGAAGCCACTTGTATCAGTGCACGCAATGGTCACGTTTTAAATGTGGGATGTTACCCACATCCTCCTGTGCCAAGCCGCACGGAGCTGCTAAACTGACATTTGCCACATTCTTCTGCAAATAGTTTTTTGGCAGGCTACACAAATTGTTGAAAAATTGCAGGAACCCTGTATTTGTAAATCATTGAATGTTTTGTAGCTAAAAGCAGCCAAGGACATACTCATAAATACCATATTACTTTTATTCATACTCAAAGGATTCACGACTTTTCATTACTGTATTTTCACAGGAAAATCTTTCAAATGATCAGAACAGGCAACCCCAACTCTTTCAGCCACAATTCAAAATGTTTATTGAATTAACAACTAACTCTACATTTCCAAAAAGACACAAAAATTTTTTTTAAAAATAGAAATGGAGCTAACAACATGAGAAAAATAAAAGACTCCATGATATTATTCGAAGATTAGCAGGGAAGTCCTCCCTGGTATTCGAGTCAATTACTCAAGGTCCTATTCCACTGAGTGCCAAGAATGGAGAGGTGCTCATCAAGGACAGAGAGCCCATCAGTGCCCGCTGGAAGGAGCACTTTGAAGATCTCCTTAACCAAGACTCTGTCTTTGACGTGAGTGTTCTTGACTCCATCACTCAGCATGCCACCCGCCACCACCTCTGCACAATCCCAGCTCGGCACGAGGTTGAAAAGGCCATCCGACAACTGAAAGATAACAAGGCCTCAGGAGCAGAAGGAATCCTTGCCAAAATACTAAAGCTGAGTCCGACTGTGGTAATTAGAGGAGTTTCCCTGCTGTCTGCCACTGGGAAAATCATCGCAAGAATCCTCCTCAATCGTCTCCTCCCAGTGGCTGAAGAGCTCCTCCCAAAGTCGCAATGCGGATTCCGCCCACTAAGGGGCACAGCAGACATGATCTTCACCACGTGACAAAACCAAGAAAAATGTTGAGAGCAGCATCAACCTCTGTACATGGCTTTCTTTGACCTCACAAAGGCCTTTGACTCGGTCAACCGTGAGGGATTATGGAGTGTCTTTCTCAAATTCGGCTGTCCTCAAAAATTTGTCACCATCCTCTGCCTGCTTCACAATGACATGCAACCCGTGATTCTTACCAACTGATCCACCATAGACCCAATACAAATGTCAAGGAATACTGTGTCATCGCACCAATGCTCTTCTTAATCTTCCTCGCTGCAATGCTTCATCTCACCTTTAACAAGTTCCCCGCTGGAGTGAAGTTAATCCACAAACCCGACGCCAGGCTCATGGTCTACAGAGCAGTAATGATACCCACTCTCCTATATGCTTCAGAGACATGGACTATGTACAATAGGCACCTCAAAGCACTGGAGAAATACCACCAACGCTGCCTCTGCAAAATACTGCAAATTCATTGGTAGGCTAGGTGCACCAACATTAGCGTTCTCTCTCAGGCCAACATCCTCAGCATCGAGGCATTGACCACGCTCGAGCAGCTCCGATGGACGGGCCACATTGTCTGCATGCCTGATACTAGACTCCCGAAACAAGCACTCTACTCTGAGCTAGGTTACGGCAGGTGAGCCCCAGGAGGGCAGAGAAAATGCTTCAAGGACACCCTCAAAGCCTCCTTGAAAAAATGTAACATCCCCACCGACTCTTGGGAATCCCTGGCACAGATCCCTCAAAGTTAAGGAGAAGCATCCGAAAAGGCGGCGAACACTCCCAGTTTCTTTGTTGGGAGCACGCGGAAGCCAAGTACAAACAGCGGAAGGAGCATACGGCAACCCAAGCCCCCCACCCACCCGTCTCCCCAACCACCAACTGTCCCACCTATGACAGAGACTTTCGATCCTGCATTGGTCTCATCAGTCACCTTAGAACTCATAATAGTGTGGAAGCAAGTCATCCTCGACTCCGGGGGGCTGCCTACGGGGAAGAGAAGATTCTGGCCAATATTTATCCCTCAACCATCAATAGTAAAACAAATCATTTGGTTGTTATTTACTTGCTGTTGTGGGGTCTTGCTGTGCACAAATAATGTCATGGACTCTTTTACATCCAACTGTGAGAGCAGACAGGACCTCTGTTTTAACGTCACATCGAAAGACAGCACCTCCAACAGTGCAGCATTGAAGTGTCAGCCCAGATTTTGTGTTCAAGTCTCTGGAGTGGGTCTTGTATTTATTTAGCACCTTTCCTGGCCTCGGGACCTCCCAAAGCGTTTTACAGTCAAACAAAGTACTTTTGAAGTGCAGTCCCTATTACAATGTAGGAAATGTAGCAGCCGATTTGCACACAGCAAGCTCCCACAAACGGCAATGAAATAACAACCAGACAATCTGCTTGACAAGGTGGATGCAGAGAGGATGTTTCCACTGATAGGGGAGACTAGAACTAGAGGGCATAATCTTTGAATAAGGGGCCGCCCATTTAAAACTGAGATGAGGAGAAATTTCTTCTCTGAGGGTTGTGAATCTGTGGAATTTGCTGCCTCAGAGAGCTGTGGAAGCAGGGACAGTGAATAAATTTAAGACAGAAATAGACAGTTTCTTGAGCGATGAGGGGATAAGGGGTTATGGGGAGCGGGCGGGGAAGTGGAGCTGAGTCCCTGATCAGATCAGCAATGATCTTATTGAATGGCGGAGCAGGCTCGAGGAGCCGTATGACCTACTCCTGTTCCTATTTCTTATGTTCTTATGTAACACCTTGTTAATTCTCAGTGCAGGATGTATAATCTGCACTATTTGTAATGTGGAAATTATTAAATCAGTTCAGTTAATGAGCTATTGTTGAGACACTCGGAAATACCCCGCTCTTCCTTTAACACAATCTTATCTGAAAATGACTGGCTCCTGCATTTCTGAAAATATAAATTTTCTCCAGGAATTCCTGTAAATATGGGGATACCGATTAGTGCTCTACTAAAACTGATCAAAAAAAGCTGGACGTGTGAAATCATTGACAGAATCTGTTGCAGAAATCATGCCAAGCCCTATTGAGCAGATCACTGGCAGAGATATGGAAACGCTGGATACTTCTGCTGTGAACAAGTGCATTTGACAACAGTTAGAAAAATGTGTTCCCATCATTAAGTACCACCGGCTATCAATACATGTAAACATGTACAAATATTACAATCATTAACTAAAATTTTAAACATTGTGCCATCATGTTAGTCCTCTGTCGACATGTATAATGGGAAGTGCTGTACAGTCTTGTCGCAGTGTATTCCACCCTCCCCACACTGGAGGAGCCACAGTGCCATCATTAGCAGCTAGGTGCAATGACAGCCTCAAGTTTACATAGCTTTATGATGGGTCCACATTATGAAATGTGGACCCATCAAAGCATAAAAATAGTGATAGAATGCATGACTTTAAAACGGGGACTGAATTTCACCAGTTACCCTGGTCTGATTATCCCAACCTCTAACCTGCTTCACCTGAAGTGCACACAATGGGCCCAAGTTTCCACATGATTTGCGCCTGATTTTTAGGAGCAACTGGTGGAGAACGGACTATCTTAGAAATCGCAATTCTCCACATTTTTTTTTCTGCAGTTCTATTCAGGTAGAACAGTTCTACTTTGGAACAGAATTTTTTCTTCAAAAGGGGGCGTGTCCGGCTACTGACGCCTGATTTCAAAGTTTCCACAGTGAAAACGTACTCCAAACTAAGTTAGAATGGAGCAAGTGAAGATTTTTGTAGAACTGAAAAAACCTGTTCTACACATTAAAAAAATCAGGCGCAGGTTACAAATTAGGCGTCCAGAACGAGGTGGGGGGGAAGGGAAGTCATTAGATTCTATAATAAATCTTTATTTATACTTATACAAATATTATACAAATAAATCCAACCTGAATAAACATTTATAAGCAAAGAAAAGATTAAATAAACCATCTTCCTACCTGTGTGAAAGTGCTTCAGGCAGGCCTTTCGGGACCGAAGGCTGAACGGGCCGACCCGAGACTTCGGGCAGGGCCCGTCCCCAGCACCAGATTTACAGGTGGGGGGAAGGAGAGAGAGGGAGGGAGGGAGGGAGGGAGAGAGGGAGCGGGGGGGGAGAGAGGGAGCGGGGGGGAAGAGAGGGGGGAGGGGGGAGAGAGGGGGAGAGAGAGGGAGGGGGGAGGGGGAGAGAGGGGGGAGGGAGGGAGGGAGGGGGAGGGAGAGAGAGAGGGGGGGAGGGAGGGAGAGAGAGAGGGGGGGAGGGAGGGAGAGAGAGAGGGGGGGAGGGAGGGAGAGAGAGAGGGGGGGGGGAGGGAGGGAGAGAGAGAGGGGGGGAGGGAGGGAGAGAGAGAGAGGGAGGGGGAGGTCAGGTCAGATCCAGTCCAGGGGGGGGGGGGGGAAGCGGGAGCAGGAGCGCGGGTCGGGTCGGGTCGGGTCGGGGGGTGGGTCGGGTCGGGTCGGGTCGGGGGGTGGGTCGGGTCGGGTCCAGTCGGGGGGGCGGGAGCAGGAGCGCGGGTCGGGTCGGGTCGGGTCGGGTCCAGTCGGGGGGGAGGGGGCAGGAGCGCGGGTCGGGTCGGTCGGGTCGGGTCCAGTCGGGGGGGCGGGGGCAGGAGCGCGGGTCGGGTCCAGTCGGGGGGGCGGGAGCAGGAGCGCGGGTCGGGTCCAGTCGGGGGGGCGGGAGCAGGAGCGCGGGTCGGGTCGGGTCCAGTCGGGGGGGCGGGAGCAGGAGCGCGGGTCGGGTCGGGTCCAGTCGGGGGGGCGGGAGCAGGAGCGCGGGTCGGGTCGGGTCGGGTCCAGTCGGGGGGGGCGGGTCCAGTCGGGGGGGGCGGGGGCAGGAGCGCGGGTCGGGTCCAGTCGGGGGGGGCGGGAGCAGGAGCGCGGGTCGGGTCCAGTCGGGGGGGCGGGAGCAGGAGCGCGGGTCGGGTCGGGTCGGGTCGGGTCCAGTCGGGGGGGCGGGGGCAGGAGCGCGGGTCGGGTCCAGTCGGGGGGGCGGGGGCAGGAGCGCGGGTCGGGTCCAGTCGGGGGGGCGGGTCCAGTTGGGGGGGGCGGGAGCAGGAGCGCGGGTCGGGTCGGGTCCAGTCGGGGGGGGCGGGGGCAGGAGCGCGGGTCGGGTCCAGTCGGGGGGGCGGGGGCAGGAGCGCGGGTCGGGTCCAGTCGGGGGGGCGGGAGCAGGAGCGCGGGTCGGGTCGGGTCGGGTCCAGTCGGGGGGGCGGGAGCAGGAGCGCGGGTCGGGTCCAGTCGGGGGGGGTGGGAGCAGGAGCGCGGGTCGGGTCGGGTCGGGTCCAGTCGGGGGGGCGGGAGCAGGAGCGCGGGTCGGGTCGGGTCGGGTCCAGTCGGGGGGGCGGGGGCAGGAGCGCGGGTCGGGTCCAGTCGGGGGGGCGGGGGCAGGAGCGCGGGTCGGGTCCAGTCGGGGGGGCGGGAGCAGGAGCGCGGGTCGGGTCGGGTCGGGTCCAGTCGGGGGGGCGGGGGCAGGAGCGCGGGTCGGGTCCAGTCGGGGGGGCGGGGGCAGGAGCGCGGGTCGGGTCCAGTCGGGGGGGCGGGAGCAGGAGCGCGGGTCGGGTCGGGTCGGGTCCAGTCGGGGGGGCGGGTCCAGTCGGGGGGGCGGGAGCAGGAGCGCGGGTCGGGTCGGGTCGGGTCCAGTCGGGGGGGCGGGTCCAGTCGGGGGGGGGTGGGAGCAGGAGCGCGGGTCGGGTCCAGTCGGGGGGGCGGGTCCAGTCGGGGGGGGGGTGGGAGCAGGAGCGCGGGTCGGGTCCAGTCGGGGGGGCGGGGGCAGGAGCGCGGGTCGGGTCCAGTCGGGGGGGCGGGGGCAGGAGCGCGGGTCGGGTCCAGTCGGGGGGGCGGGGGCAGGAGCGCGGGTCGGGTCCAGTCGGGGGGGCGGGGGCAGGAGCGCGGGTCGGGTCCAGTCGGGGGGGCGGGAGCAGGAGCGCGGGTCGGGTCGGGTCGGGTCCAGTCGGGGGGGCGGGGGCAGGAGCGCGGGTCGGGTCCAGTCGGGGGGGCGGGGGCAGGAGCGCGGGTCGGGTCCAGTCGGGGGGGCGGGAGCAGGAGCGCGGGTCGGGTCGGGTCCAGTCGGGGGGGCGGGTCCAGTCGGGGGGGCGGGAGCAGGAGCGCGGGTCGGGTCGGGTCGGGTCCAGTCGGGGGGGCGGGTCCAGTCGGGGGGGGGTGGGAGCAGGAGCGCGGGTCGGGTCCAGTCGGGGGGGCGGGGGCAGGAGCGCGGGTCGGGTCCAGTCGGGGGGGTGGGAGCAGGAGCGCGGGTCGGGTACAGTCGGGGGGGCGGGTCCAGTCGGGGGGGTGGGAGCAGGAGCGCGGGTCGGGTACAGTCGGGGGGGCGGGTCCAGTCGGGGGGGCGGGAGCAGGAGCGCGGGTCGGGTCGGGTCGGGTCCAGTCGGGGGGGGTGGGAGCAGGAGCGCGGGTCGGGTCCAGGCGGGGGGGGCGGGAGCAGGAGCGCGGGTCGGGTCCAGTCGGGGGGGCGGGTCCAGTCGGGGGGGCGGGGGCAGGAGCGCGGGTCGGGTCCAGTCGGGGGGGCGGGGGCAGGAGCGCGGGTCGGGTCCAGTCGGGGGGGCGGGTCCAGTCGGGGGGGCGGGGGCAGGAGCGCGGGTCGGGTCCAGTCGGGGGGGCGGGTCCAGTCGGGGGGGCGGGAGCAGGAGCGCGGGTCGGGTCCAGTCGGGGGGGCGGGAGCAGGAGCGCGGGTCGGGTCGGGTCGGGTCCAGTCGGGGGGGCGGGAGCAGGAGCGCGGGTCGGGTCCAGTCGGGGGGGCGGGGGCAGGAGCGCGGGTCGGGTCCAGTCGGGGGGGCGGGAGCAGGAGCGCGGGTCGGGTCGGGTCGGGTCCAGTCGGGGGGGCGGGAGCAGGAGCGCGGGTCGGGTCCAGTCGGGGGGGGCGGGAGCAGGAGCGCGGGTCGGGTCCAGTCGGGGGGGGCGGGGGCAGGAGCGCGGGTCGGGTCCAGTCGGGGGGGCGGGAGCAGGAGCGCGGGTCGGGTCGGGTCGGGTCCAGTCGGGGGGGCGGGAGCAGGAGCGCGGGTCGGGTCCAGTCGGGGGGGCGGGAGCAGGAGCGCGGGTCGGGTCGGGTCCAGTCGGGGGGGCGGGAGCAGGAGCGCGGGTCGGGTCCAGTCGGGGGGGGGCGGGAGCAGGAGCGCGGGTCGGGTCCAGTCGGGGGGGCGGGAGCAGGAGCGCGGGTCGGGTCGGGTCGGGTCGGGTCCAGTCGGGGGGGCGGGGGCAGGAGCGCGGGTCGGGTCCAGTCGGGGGGGCGGGTCCAGTCGGGGGGGGCGGGAGCAGGAGCGCGGGTCGGGTTGGGTCCAGTCGGGGGGGCGGGAGCAGGAGCGTGGTTCGGGTCCAGTCGGGGGGGGCGGGAGCAGGAGCGCGGGTCGGGTTTGGTCCAGTCGGGGGGGCGGGAGCAGGAGCGTGGTTCGGGTCCAGTCGGGGTGGGGGCGGGGGCGGGTCGGGTCCAGTCGGAGGGGGGGTCGGGTCGGGTCCAGTCGGGGAGGGGGGGGGTGGGGGTTGGATCCGGAGGCAGGGGGGGAGCGGGTGTCGGGTCTGTTTGGGGGGGGGGGGGCGGGGAGCAGGAGCTGGCCGTGGGAGGAGCCTTATTCACGCAGCCCCAGTGAGGCCATTCGGCCAGGGCTAGGGGCTGCGTGCTTCGGGCGCCTGGAGCTACTGCACTTGCGTGCCGACTGTAGCGCGCATGTGCAGAGGTCCCGGCACTGTTTTCAGCGCAGGGACCTGGCTCCGCCCCCCCCACAGCTCGTGCTGGCTGCGCCGAGGGCCAGAGGACCTGCAGGTAGGTGGAGAATACGGAGGATTTTTTTTAGGCGCACTTTGTGGCGCGAAAAACGGGCGTCCAGGTCGGGACTGCGCTGTTCTAGGCGCGTGTGGAAACTTGGGCCCTTAGCCTTCAGTCCCAGTCTGTCACACAAGGAGAGATGGACTCGAATCCCAATAAAAACCACAATCTAGAGTCACAACCTTTGTTACTTATACTGTATATAGAATGTTATACAAGAAAAATTAAGGTGAATCCAGCCTGTCTTACTGCCACATTTGGGATTACCCGCAGGTTAGAATGGAGCCAAGTCTCTCGCTATGTAGTACAGTCACGATCTGCTGTATCTCTATAGCTTTCAGTCAATTAACTTACAAGCAATTAGAAAGGCATAGAACATAAGAAATTGGAGCAGGAGTAGGCCATTTTGAAGGCAATGTTGTGATACCTGTTCAAAAAGTGAATAATGGCTCAGTAATTGTCATTTGCATGATGAGTTTTAATAAAAACGTTCCACATTAACTCTCTCCTTTGAGAATTCCAACAGCGTTTAGAGGGCTGCCTGCTGCCAAAAATAATACAAGAGGGGAGTAAAATAGTCACAATTAGTCACTTGACAGGGCTACAACTGTAAGCTGCTGTTGGAGCAAACTAAGGAACTAAAACAGGCAAGCAACACATCCAGTTGGTGTTCAAATTCTGCGTCACAGAGCTACTGGATGCAAGGTACACAGGTATGTACCTGAGATGAAGGGTATGATTCATGAAGAAAAGTTGAGCAGGTTGGGCTTGTACTCATTGGAATTTAGAAGAATGAGGGGTGATCTTATTGAAACATGTAAGATAATGAGGGGCTCGACAAGGTAGATGCAGAGACGATGTTTCCCGTCTTGGGGGAATCTCGAACTAGGAGGCATAGTTTAAGAATAAGGGGCCGCCCATTTAGAACGGAGATGAGGAGGAATTTCTTCTCAGAGGGTTCTAAGTCTGTGGAATTCTCTGCCCCAGAGAGCTGTGGAGGCTGGATCATTGAATATATTTAAGGTGGAGATAGACAGATTTTTGAGCGATAAGGGAGTCAAGGGTTATGGGGAACGGGCAGGGAAGTGGAACTGAGGCCAAGATCAGATCAGCCATGATCTTATTGAACAGCGGAGCAGGCTCGAGGGGCCAATGGTCGATTCCTGCTCCTATTTCTTACGTTCTTATGTATGCACTACTGCACTCCATCAGGACCCTGTGTGGGGTACGGTAGTGTAGTGCTTATATTCTTTGATTAATAATCCAGAGAACGCAAGTTCAATCATACCAATGGCAGTTTGAGAATCTGAATTCAGTTTTTTTTTAAATCTGGAATAAAAATTTGTTGTTAAAAAGCCAACTGGTTTACTGGAAGGAAATCTGGCCTATAAACCTGCCCCACACCAATGTTCCTCTTAACTGCTGAACAAGCCACTCGATTGTATCAAACCGCTAGAAACACCACATACACTGCAGCGGTTCAACAAGGCTCACAACCTTCTCGGGGCAACTGGACATGGCCAATAAATGTCACCTTGCTCACGTCCAATACACTAAAGATGCTCAGAGAATTAATTACAAAAATGTTACAAGAGAATGATTCATTATAGAAAAATAAGATTTTGAAGAATAGATTTACAATTTCATAAACTGCAAAGAGGAGCAATCTTCCCACATAGTGAGCGAACAATTTCACAACTTGGGGACACTGATTGCCAATATAGTTCCTCACAACTGGGGGGGGGGGAAAGAGAGAGTCGTGCCTCAAACACAAATTATCAAGTAACTGTATACAAGAGGTTATTTGTTCATGCAATTTATATTGAAGTGGTCATGAGCCTAAACTGTTCCTTTCTCAGACTCCTCAATGGGTCTGGCTGGAAGGATCTTTTCTCGACCTCCATATCTCCGTTTCCATGTAAAGCATGAACTCCAAATTTTCCTGAAAATCTAGGTTATCCTAAACACAGTTTGTTTATATAGCCTGTTATATAGCCTTTGACAAAAGTAACATTTATATTTTGCAATGCATTCCAAATCACGACACCACTTGTCTTTCTTTTATTTACAATTGGTCACATGAACAAATTTAGGAACTTAGGATGAGGAGGAACATCGGATCAGGAGGAGGCCATTTAGCCGCTCAAGCCTGTTCTGCCATACAATTTGATCATGGTTGATTTGTATCTTAACTCCATTTACCCGCCTTTGCTACATATCCCTTCATACCCTTACACAACAAAAATCGGTTTTGAATTTTTCAATTGACCCAGCCTCAACAGCTTTTTGGGGAACAGAATGCCAGATTCCCACTCTCCTGTGTGTGAAGAAGTGTTTCCTGACGGCCTGGTTCGAATTTTAAGGCCATGCCCTTTTGTTCTGGACTCCCCCCACCAGAGGGAATAGTTTCTCTTTATCAACTCCTTTAATCATCTTGAAAACCTTCATTCGATCACCCCACAATCTTCTATATTCAAGGGACCAGAGGCCTAGTCTAGGCAATCTGTCCTCAGAATTTAAACCTTTTAGCCCAGTATCATTCTGGTGAATCTGGGCTGCAGCCTCTCCAAGGGTAGGCCACAGTCAGAAACTAGCATAGGGCGACCGGTGATGGGGAGAAGCAAGTGGCTACGTTACAGAGCAGAGTGAAGCAACAGAGAACTGGCAGTGGGAAATTCAAACATACAGAAATAGCACAACACCAGCACAACGTACGTGCTAGATCGTAATATATTACAGATAGCTACGCAAGATTTTTATACATTATTTAAGTGAAGAGTGTGCTCCCGTTAGTATACAGCAACAATGTTTTCAATTTGCATACAAAGTCAAAAAGCAAAAGAATCCAATATAAAGATATTTCACAGTGAAAGACGTTTCACACTAAATAATTGGAAAAGATTTAAATTTCCCTTGACATTTATAACAGAATAAAGAAAATTTCACTTTGTTATGATAGCGCAATCTATAATAAAGTGAATGAGCCAATGAACACTCAGTGATAAACTAGCAAACACACAAGCTTGTTTGAGTCTGTGGTGCTCGAAATATCGCATCGACTTCACCCCGAGGCAAGTTCGATACCCAGTGGGGGCCTTGGATTGAATACTTGGTGCGTGTGCAAGTGGCACTGTCTTCACACAAAAACGTTCGTCAAATGTTTTCCATTTGCTTCAACTGCAAGATATGATTGTGTAAAATGCACCAAATCTGACAAAAGCTCATCAAGCTGAAACATTAACTGTCTCTCTCCACAAATGATGCCTAACCTGATGAGTGTCTCCAGCATTTTCTGTTTTTATTTCAGCAAATCACATCATTCATCACCTGCGAGTAATATTACGATAAATAAACAGATCCGACTGGACAAGGTTCCTCTTCACACCAAAAACATGCAACATTGGCAGACAATTCTTAATGCCCCAATAAAATAAATCCTTTATATTGGGAAGAAAAGTAGTCATCTCATAATCACAATTTGCATTATCAGTCATCATATTTCTGTAAACCTCAATATGCAGATTGATATCACAGTAATTGACAGCTTGCAGTCATTACAGTCAGCAGCATGATGTAGAAATACAGTCACCTAATATTCCTCTTACAACATTTAATTAAAAACTTCAAACCAGGGAGTTAAACAAGTCTGCTTGCAAAGCTTCAAGCAATGAGAAAGCCGATCCCTCAGTACTGCCTGCCTGGTGCTCAGACCCATTACACTCAGACAGCCTTTGTACAAATTGAAACAATCAGACTTAATGAGGCCACTGGTAGCTCGACTGTATCAAATCTACTCCTCCCACACAAAGGGAAAGTTAACCATGAAGAGGATTTATAGCTCACCGTTTATGGGCGTTATAAATTCTCTCCAGTTACATGCTCCGGCCTGACTTGCCAATTCCTTCCACACCGAGGTAAGCAACTGGCACAGACAAATTGAAAATCTGGCAGAAGAGTACAAATCATCGAATGGCCCTTACGGCTAAAGGGATCAAGGGGTATGGAGAGAAAGCAGGAAAGGGGTACTGAGGTGAATGATCAGCCATGATCTTATTGAATGGTGGTACAGGCTCGAAGGGCCGAATGGCTTGCTCCTGCACCTATTTTCTATGTTTCTATGATGCAGCAGAGACCTTTGGCCCATCGTGCCTGTGCCAGCTCTTCATTAGAGCTATCCAAATATCAATATAAAACTCAGAAGGTTCCTCATTATTTTGGGAATAATGACTATATACATACTATCACATACATAGGCGCATTAGAACGGAGTCAAGGGTTATGGGGAGCGGGCAGGGAAGTGGAGTTGAGGCCAAGATCAAATCAGCCATGATCTTATTGAATGGCGGTGCATGGCCCTGTACAACTGCAGTAAGACCTCCCTGCTCCTATACTCAAATCCTCTCACTATGAAGGCCAGCATACCATTTGCTTTCTTTTTTGCTGTACCTGCATACCTACCTTCAGTGACTGATGTACCATGATACCCAGGTCTCGTTGCACCTCCCCTTTTACTAATCTGTCACCAGATAATAATCTGCCTTCCTGTTTTTGCCACCGAAGTGGACAACCTCACATTTATCCACATTATACTGCATCTGCCATGCATTTGCTCACTCACCTAACCTGTCCAAGTCACCCAGCAGCCTCTTAGCATCCTCCTCACAGCTCACAACGCCACCCAGCTTAGTGTCTCTGCAAACTTGGAGATATTACATTCAATTACTTCATCTAAATCATTAATGTATATTGTAAATAGTTGGGGTCCCAGCACTGAACCTTGCGGCACCCCACTAGTCACAGCCATTCTGAAAAGGACCCATTTATTCCTACTCTTTGCTTCCTGTCTGCCAACCAGTTCTCTATCCAATGGCAGAGCAGGCTCGAGGGGCCGTATGGCCTACTCCTGCTCCTATTTCTTATGTTCTTATTCCTCCAGTACTCCAACTCACTGTCTAGCATCCATCTGCAGTTTGAATTCCCCGAATGTCATGGATGCCACTACATTACCTGGTCGATATTCCCATACATTTATCATCCTTTCAGTAAAGATACCTTTTCTAATCCTGCTTTAAATGGACTTTTCCCCAGTTTAAGCTTACCCCATTAGCCTGACTTACCATAAGTGAAGCAGGATCTCATATTATCCGCAATGCTATCGACACTTGTCTTTTGGCTTCATATTACTGTTATTGGCTGATTCGGAATTTGAAACATTAATATAATACCTGATGTTTCCTCTTAAATCACAGAAAATGTTAGTGTTATTCAGGTGGATTTTAAAAATGGGAGCAGTTACTTCATCTGTAAATAATAGCCTGCTGTGCAGGGCAGGCTAACGCCCAACCAACCTTGAAAAAGAGAGAGATAAATGGGCTGTATACAGCACAACCATTCCCTAGGCAAGTGTGTGCCTGTGCATGATGCAACTCTCAGAATGTGATTGAATCTCTGCTAGTTTTAGCAGTTATTGACCCAGAAATGTCAAAATAGGTAAACTGGGTAAGCCTGACTGAAACTATTTATATAATTCAAAGCCTCGTGAATGGTGTGTGCGCATTCAGTGTCGCAACTCTTAAACAGCATCATAGGACAAGGAATGCTACTTGAGCTAATCTAGGTGAAGCATTCTGACTGGCTTTGCATTTAGTCAAATGGATATTATTTGAACCAATCCTAAGAGTTTCATTCACTGAAGAGTGGGGGAAAGCTGCCAATCACCAGCCACTCCAAAACCAACCAAGTCACACAACGTTTGTTTTTAGTGCTTCATGAGCTGCTGACTATCTATAAATTAAACGCAACAAATAATTCTCAAGCAAAGCCAGAAATCGAACTACTTTACTCTTGAAATCTCTGCATCAACTTTGCTCCACGCTGGCCTGTCCCTTCCTCTGATTCCTGGCTCTGGAATTCTACTCCGTCCCTGGGCTTCCAACTGATATTTCCCAGGATCTGAGCACGCTCTGTCTGTGTGTGCAGTCTGGCTGCCACTGTCATACAGAGCAGAATCTCACTTACTGCACTAAATAAAGACAGGGGTATGTGCAAGTCACGCATGCTCAGACAAAGAAATATTTGACGCACAGGAAGAGACAGGGCAGTGGGATTAGTTTTAAATGCTCCAGCTAAGAGCCATCAGAAATGATGATATGTCAAGGCCCTCCTTTAGCACAGGCTGGGCTTCACCTACTGAAATGGCCCAAACAGAGGATTTGGGAACATGCTGGGAAGTACATTCTGAGTGGCAATCTTAATGACATTACTTAGAACTGGATGCCTGGCTGTACAGAGCGAGTTGAATTGCTGTAGTGAGTTTTCTCACTTTCTTTTATAATTCATGGTGACTAAAAGAAAAACGCGTACAACACAAACTTTCAACTTTGTTCATTCCAGCATTACCCTCGCTGTTTCCTGCCTTCAAGCCATATAATGTTCCCAGCTACCCCACTTCCTGGACTTTATCCTCCCCATTGGCAGCAATACTGACATAGAAACATAGAAAATAGGTGCAGGAGTCGGCCATTCAGCCCTTCGAGCCTGCACCACCATTCAATAAGATCATGGCTGATCATTCCCTCAGTACCCCTTTCCTGCTTTCTCTCCATACCCCTTGATCCCTTTAGCCGTAAGGGCCATATCTAACTCCCTCTGGAATATATCCAATGAACTGGCCTCAACAACTCTCTGCAGTGGAGAAATCCACAGGTTAACCACTCTCTGGGCCCAAGTTTCCACATGATTCGCACCTGATTTTTAGGAGCAACTGGTGGAGAACGGACTATTTTAGAAATCGCAATTCTCCACATTTTTTTTTCTGCAGTTCTAGTCAGGTAGAACAGTTCTAGTTTAGAACAGAATTTTTTCTTCAAAAGGGGGCGTGTCCGGCCACTGACGCCTGATTTGAAAGTTTCCACAGTGAAAATGTACTCCAAACTAAAGTAGAATGGCGCCAGTGAAAATTTTTGTAGAACTGAAAAAACCTGTTCTACACATTAAAAAATCAGGCGCAGGTTACAAATTAGGCGTCCAGAACGAGGTGGGGGGGAAGGGAACTCATTAAATTCGACAATAAATCCTTATTTATACTTCTACAAATATTATACAAATAAATCCAACCTGAATAAACATTTATAAGCCAAGAAAAGATTAAATAAACCATCTTCCTACCTGTGTGAAAGTGCTTCAGGCAGGGAGAATTCTGCAGCTGTTCGTGCCGCTGAGCGAGAGAGGGAGGGAGAGAGAGAGAGAGAGAGAGAGAGAGAGAGAGAGAGAGAGGAGAGAGGGAGGGAGGGGAGGGGAGGGGAGGGGAGGGAGGAGAGAGGGAGGGAGGGGGGGAGGGGAGGGGAGGCGAGGGAGGGGAGGGGAGGGAGGGAGGGAGGGAGGGGAGGGGAGGGAGGGAGGGAGGGGAGGAGAGGGAGGGAGGGGAGGAGAGAGAGGGAGGGGAGGAGAGAGAGGGAGGGAGGGAGGGAGGGAGGGGAGGAGAGAGAGGGAGGGAGGGAGGAGAGGAGGGAGAGGGAGGGAGGGAGGGGAGGGAGGGAGGGAGGGAGGGAGGGGAGGAGAGGGAGGGGAGGAGAGGGAGGGAGGGAGGGGAGGAGAGAGAGGGAGGGAGGGAGGGAGGGAGGGAGGGAGGGGAGGGAGGGAGGGAGGGAGGGAGGGAGGGAGGGAGGGAGGGAGGGAGGGAGGGAGGGAGGGAGGGGAGGGAGGGAGGGAGGGAGGGAGGGAGGAGAGGGAGGGGAGGAGAGGGAGGGAGGGAGGGATGGGAGGAGAGGGAGGGAGGGGAGGAGAGAGAGGGAGGGAGAGAGGGAGGGGGGGGTTCGGGGAACAGGAGCGGGTGTCGGGTCGGGGTGCGGGAGCGGGCCTCGGGTGTCGGGTCGGGGCGGGTCTCGGGTGTCGGGGGGGTGTCGGGGGGGTGTCGGGTCTGGTCGGGGGAGGGGGGGGGGGGGTGTCGGGTCGGGTCTGGTCGGGCGGGGAGCAGGAGCTGGCCGTGGGAGGAGCCTCATTCACGTAGCCCCAGTGAGGCCATTGGGCCAGGGCTAGGGGCTGCGTGCTTCGGGCCCCTCCCACACAGTTCGGCGCCTGGAGCTACTGCACTTGCGTGCCGACTGTACCGCGCATGTGCAGAGATCCCGGCACTGTTTTCAGCGCAGGGACCTGGCTCCGCCCCCCCAGCGCTGAGGGCCAGAGGACCTGTAAGTCGGTGGAGAATACCGAGGATTATTTTAGGCGCGAAAAACGGGCGCCCAGCTCGGAGGGGCGCCCGTTTTTTTTCTTGTGGAAACTTGGGCTCATTGAGTGAAGAAGTTTCTCCTCATCTCGGTCCTAAATAGCTTACCCCTTATCCTCAGACTGTGTCCCCTGGTTCTGGACTTCCCCAACATCGGGAACATTCTTCCTGCCTCTAACCTGTCCAGTCCCATCAGAATTTTATATGTTTCTATAAGATCCCCTCTCATCCTTCTAAACTCCAGTGAATACAGGCCCAGTCGATTCAGTCTCTCCTCATATGTCAGTCCTGCCATGCCGGGAATCAGTCTGGTGAACCTTCGCTGCACTCCCTCAATAGCAAGAACATCCTTCCTTAGATTAGGAGACCAAAACTGAACACAATATTCCAGGTGAGGCCTCACCAAGGCCCGGTACAACTGCAGTAAGACCTCCCTGCTCCTATACTCAAATACCCTAGCTATGAAGGCCAACATGCCATTTGCCTTCTTCACCGCCTGCTATAGCTGCATGCCAACTTTCAATGACTGATGTACCATGACACCCAGGTCTCGTTGCACCTCCCCTTTTCCTAATCTGCCGCCATTCAGATAATATTCTGCCTTCGTGTTTTTGCCACCAAAGTGGATAACCTCACATTTATCCACATTATATTGCATCTGCCATGCATTTGCCCACTCACCTAACCTGTCCAAGTCACCCTGCAGCCTCTTAGCATCCTCCTCACAGCTCACACCACCACCCAGCTTAGCGTCATCTGCAAACCTGAAGATATTACACTCAATTCCTTCATCTAAATCATTAATGTATACTGTAAATAGCTGGGGTCCCAGCACTGAGCCAAGCGACACCCCACTAGTCACTGCCTGCCATTCTGAAAAGGACCCGTTTACCCAGACACTCTGCTTCCTGTCTGCCAACCAGTTCTCTATCCACGTCAGTACATTACCCCCAATGCCATGTGCTTTAATTTTGCACACCAATGTCAAAAGCCTTTTGAAAGTCCAAATACACCACATCCACTGTTTCTCTCTTGTCCACTTTACTAGTTACATCCTCAAAAAATTCTAGAAGATTTGTCAAGCATGATTTCCCTTTCATAAATCCATGCTGACTTGGACCGATCCTGTCACTGCTTTCCAAATGCGGTGCTGTTACATCTTTAAAATTGATTCCAACATTTTCCCCATTACTGATGTCAGGCTAACCAGTCTATAATTACCCGTTTTCTCTCTCGCTCCTTTTTTAAAACAGTGGTGTTACATTAGCTACCCTCCAGTCCTTAGGTACTGATCCAGAGTCAATAGACTGCTGGAAAATGATCACCAACTCATCCACTATTTCCATGGCCACTTCCTTAAGTACTCTGGGATGCAGACTATCAGGTCCCGGGGATTTATCGGCCTTCAATCCCATCAATTTCCCGCTTTATAAGGATATTCTTCAGTTCCTCCTTCTCACTAGACCTGTCTATGGTAGCGCAGTGGTTAGGTTATTGGACTAGTCCAAGCAATGCAAGTACAAATCCCACCAAGGCAATTTGAATTCATTTAAAAAAAAATTTAAAAATTTTTTGTTACCAGCTGTTATCACTAAAGTGACCATGAAGCTGTAAAAACCTAATTGGTTCACTAATTGGTTCACTAATGTTATTTAGGGAAGGAAACTTGCCATCTTTCCCTGGTCTGGCCGATATGTCACTCTTAAGTGGCCTAGCAAGCCCCTGAGTTGTATCACCTTCTCAAGGGATGGGCAATAAATGTCAGCATTGCCAGCGTCGCCCACATCCGAGATTTTAAAAAAAACTAAGAATGAATATAATTTATAAGGCAAGCAGTCATCGGTAATAATATATAAAAGGATAACTTATCCGTCCAATTTTATATTTAAAAAATGGACATCGAACAGAAATGTATAAATGGAGCCAAAACTGTGGCCCAAACAGCACACTGCAAGTTATTATCATCATCATCATAGGCAGTCCCTTGGAATTGAGGAAGACTTGCTTCCACTCTTAAAATGAGTCCTTAGGTGGCTGAATACGAGAGCCACAGACCCTGTCACAGGTGGGACAGATAGTCATTGAGAGTAAGGGAGGGTGGGACAGGTTTGCCGCACGCTCCATCCGCTGCCTGCGCTTGTTTTCTGCATGCTGTTGGCGACGAGACTCGAGGAGCTCAGCGCCCTCCCGGATGCTCTTCCTCCACTTAGGGCTGTCTTTGGCCGGGGACTCCCAGGTGTCGGTGGGGATGTTGCATTTTATCAGGGAGGCTTTAAGGGTGTCCTAGTAACGTTTCCTCTGCCCACCTTTGGCTCATTTGCCGTGAAAGAGTTCCGAGTAGAGCGCTTGCTTTGGGAGTTTCATGTCTGAAATGCGGAAAACGTGGCCTGCCCAGCGGAGCTGATCAAGTGTGGTCAGTGCTTCAATGCTGGGGATGTTAGCCTGGTCGATGACGCTAACGTTGGTGCATCTGTCCTTCCAGGGGATTTGTAGGATCATGCGGAGACATCATTGGTGGTATTTCTCCAGCGACTTGAGGTGTCTACTGTACATGGTCCATGTCTCTGAGCCATACAGGAGGGCGGGTATTACTACAGCCCTGTAGGCTATGAGCTTGGTGGCAGATTTGAGGGCATGGTCTACGAGCACTTTTTTCCTCAGGTGGCCGAAGGCTGCAATGACGGACTGGAGGCAGTGTTAAATCTCGTCGTCAATGCCTGCTCTTGTTGATAAGAGGCTCCAGAGGTATGGGAAATGGTCCACGTTGT
Source organism: Pristiophorus japonicus (assembly GCF_044704955.1). Lineage (NCBI taxonomy): Eukaryota > Metazoa > Chordata > Chondrichthyes > Pristiophoridae > Pristiophorus > Pristiophorus japonicus. The sequence continues at coordinate 240,281,816 of NC_091984.1, read as the reverse complement.
CCACAAGTTATTAACAAGGCTGGTGCTCTATCCCCAACTCCAGCACCTCATTCCTTCCCTGTCCAGCTTCTGCCCTTCTACTCCCTCCCAACCTCCGCCGACACCCAGCTTCCTTATACAACAAGACTACACCAACCCCAGCCCCCCGCTCTCCCTCACAGAATCATTTCTGTAACTCAGAGGGCTTTGGAATCCTAAGTCTCGCTGGTGGTGAAATTAAACTAAAAAGGTTACAGAACAGAGAAAATTAACAGACATAAACCTAGAAAAGTGCGAGAGTGGTATACAGAATGCTAGACGAACAGAAATAAAATAAAGACACACACACGCTGCAGGAGAGGCATGCACAGGATCGAAGAGACAAAGAGAGACTTACACAAAGGGAGAGAGGGTGAAAAAAGGTCAAGATTATCACCGAGATCGTGACAGCAGTGAAAGTGGTAGAGGCAGCGAGAGAAAATTGGAGAACGGGAGACAGATGGTTGGATATAGATCAGCTCATGCAACTTCTCATTATGTATCCTCTTCATACCAAACTTCAAACTAATTAAAATTAAAAGTTAATAAAATTGTCAATTTCTATCCTAAATGAGATGTTGTGGAATGTTTCTGGCGGCATCACCAGTTGTGTAGATGAAGATGTGGCCACAATCTCGTTCTCTAGTACCTGTAGCTTGGAATTATATATTTATTCCTACATATACACATACACGCATAATAGCAATACTTTGAGACGTTTAGCCCCTGGGTTTACATGGTCAGAGGGATATTCTGTGCTGGGTGAAGGAGTCACTCTGCAGTGACCATCCCCTCATTCAAACACTTTGTGACGAATGTCCAAAATGGGAAGTGAAGATTGAGCCATGTCTGTGAAGGAAACTACATTTTATTAACAAAAACATAGACTGAATTGGTAGGCATTGTGGCCTAATCAAAAGAGCATAAACATAAAGGGCCGCAGTTGCTCCTGATTTTTTGGAGCAACTGGTGTAGAATGGAGTATCTTAGAAATTCAAATTCTCGGCATTTAGTTTGCTCCAGTTCTAGTCAGTTAGAACAGTTTCACTTTGGAACAGAATTTTTTTTTCAAAAGGGGGTGTGTCCGGCCAATTACGCCTGTTTTCAAAGTTTCGGCAGTGAAAACTTACTCCAAACTAACTTAGAATGGAGTAAGTGAAGATTTTTGTACGCTCGAAAAAAACCTTGTCTACACTTTAGAAAATCAGGCGTAGGTTACAAATCAGGCGTAGGGAATGGGGGGGGGGGGGGGAGGGGTTTAAAGGGAAGTTTACAAACATTAAACACTTCAATTTTACAAAAAGAGTCATCATCAATAATAACTGATAAATACATCAATAAATCAGCCAATATATGACGCCCCCCCCCCAACCTCTGGGTGTCTCTATTTCTTGTCTGCCTGTGTGGGAGGGAGGGAGGGAGGGAAGGGAGGGAGGGAGGGAGGGAAGGGAGGGAGGGAGGGAGGGAAGGAAGGGAGGGAGGGAGGGAAGGAAGGAAGGGAGGGAGGGACGGACCGGGCCCGAGTTCGAGCTTAGACTTACCGGATTGACAGGTAGGTGGCGTCGGGTCCGGGGGGGTCGGGAGCGCGGATCGGGGGGAGGGTCGGGGCGGAGGGTGGGTTGGAGATCGGTCGGTAGCGGGGGAAGCGGTGGTCGGGTCATGGGGTGGGGGGGGGGGCGGGGGGGAGTGGTTGTCAAGTCGGGTTGGGTCCGGTCTGGAGGAAGCAGGAGCTGGCCGTGGGAGGAGCCTTATTCACGCAGCCGCAGTGAGGCCATTCGGCCAGGGCTAGGGGCTGCGTGCTTCGGGCCCCTCCCATAGTTTTGGGTGCCTGGAGCTACTGCACATGCGTGCCCACTGTAGCACGCATGTGCAGCGGTCCCGGCACTGTTTTCAGCGCAGGGACCTGGCTCCGCCCCCTTCAGCTCGTGCTGCGCCGCGCCGAGCTGCAAACGACCTGCAGGGAGCCGGAGAATCTGGAAGGTTTTATTCGGCGCACTTTGTGGCGCGAAAAACGGACGTCCAGGTCGGGGCTGCGCCGTTCTTGGGCCCAAAGTCTCAAATGTTGCGTTAATCCAGTTTATAGATGTTTTACGGATTCTGCGTCTTGATCAACTCCTGGAGCTGACCTTGATTGCAGCAACATTTCAAAACCATTGCAATAATTAAGTTCAGACAACGTACCTGTTCCACATGCGAGAAATATTAGATTTCCAAAGGCGATTGCAAGTCCTTTTTCAGCGACATACGACAGGGTAATACGAGTTCATTTGGCTGCAAGTATTTCCAGCTTCTAGAGAATGAGATCTCAAGCTAGTTATTCACCAGAAAACATGGGCCAGGATTTTATTTCCAATCTCACTGTGGAATCTCACTAAACTCTGAACACTACAAGCCATCAGATGAAAACAAATGTGGTTTTTTGTTTGAAAAAGTCCCATTTATTTCCAAAATCACCTGGCAAGTGAAGTAAACATGAATGGAATGACTGCTAGCCTACTTTGATGAACAGGCAGAGCGGGCAGAATGATACAAGTTTCATCATGCACTCTTCTCCTAGATAGCAAGCCACACGTGTAGACATTCCGATCGGAATTCTTAGCTGGAGTTCCTGACTCTGGACAACAAGACAACGGCACTATTCACAGAGAAATCAGCGAGCATCTGGTTAGTTTTCCTTCCTGTGATTAAGCAGTGCAACCAGACCCCAAATGTTCGGTAGTTATGGTCACTGTCCGACAATTACCATGTGAAGAGCAGCTGATGATGTCGAGAACATGCAGCAAGCGGGCTGTACTTGTGCCTGGCATAACCTTGCTTCCCAGAATCGAACCTCCAGCTCGCTAACTAATCACGTAATATAAACTGTGGTTTGTCACTTAAAATACTCGATGGGTGCAGTTTTACTCTATTTACCCACCTTTGCTCCGTATCCTTTGATACCTTTACCCAACACGAATCTATCGATCTCAGTCTTGAAAGCTCCATTTGACCCCCAGCATTCACAGCCTTTTGGGGGAACGTGTTCCAGATTTCCACTGCCCTTTACATTAAAAAATGCTTCCTGATTTCACTCCTGAATGGCCTAGCTCTGATTTTAAGAATAATGCCCTCTTGTTCAGGATTCCCAGCGGATTTAGTGCTCATTTTGGTAATCTGTTCCAGAGGACAATGACTCTCTGTGAAAACCAATACCTCCTGGCAACAAACCTTCTCAGACCAGTGCTCCAGATGGGAGATGGGAGACGTGAGTGACAGAGACTATGATCAGCAAGGAGGGTAAAATTCTGCTCTCCTGACTGTAGGACCACTCACATTAAATGATTCACAAAGACATGTGCATAGTTTTAGTCCCTGCATATGGTGAAGGATATCAGGGCTCCAAAGGAAGTTGACTGGAATTATAGCTGGTCTTCAGACTCTTAGTTACCTGGACATGTTCCCAAGGTTGAGACCATTTAGAGAAATACAGGAGACATGATTGAGGTTTCTAAAATGAAGGAACCAGAATCAATCCAACTGGATGGTTTATTTGAGATGTAACACAGGAACAGGAGGTGGTAATTCAGACCCTCAAACCTGTTCCGCCATTCAGTTAGATCATGGCTGATCTGTATCTCAACTCCATCTACCCACCTTGGTTCTGTAACCTGTAATACGTACCCTTAAGAAGAAAGATTTCTGGTAATACTCTTAACCAACAAAAAAAATCACCTAGTTTTGACATTTCCAATTGACCCCTTTGGGGCCGGGGGGGGGGGCGGCGGGTGCGGGGAAGAGAGCCCCAGATTTCCACTACCCTGTGTGTGAAGAAGTGCTTCCTGACATCACCCCTTGAATGGCCTAGTCCTTTTCCCACTTGTTTTGGAATCCCCCCACCAGTAAATAGTTTTTCTCTAACTTCGCATCAAATCCTTTAACCATCTTAAACACCTCAATGAGATCACCCCTTAATCTTATATATTCAAGGCAATACAAGACTAATCTATGCAATCTGGCCTGATAATCAAACTCTGTTAGCCCCGGTATGGATATGGATGGTAGGACTAGAGGGCATGGATACAAAGTTCCTAGGCAAAGAGGAAGGTTTGCTGCCAGGAGGTATTGGTTTTCACAGAGAGTCATTGTCCTCTGGAACAGATTACCAAAATGAGCACTAAATCCGCTGGGAATCCTGAACAAGAGGGCATTATTCTTAAAATCAGAGCTAGGCCATTCAGGAGTGAAATCAGAAGCATTTTTTAATGTAAAGGGCAGTGGAAATCTGGAACACGTTCCCCCAAAAGGCTGTGAATGCTGGGGGTCAAATGGAACTTTCAAGACTGAGATCGATAGATTCTTGTTGGGTAAGGGTATCAAAGGATACGGAGCAAAGGTGGGTAAATAGAGTTGAGATACAGATCAGCCACGATGTGACTGAGTGGTGGAGCAGTTTTGAGGGGCTGAATGGCCTCATCCTGTTCCTATATTGCCTGGAAGCTGGTGGAGGAAGGTTAACCAGAATATAACATTTGCTTTCATGTGACTAGATGAGTGCATTAGTTTCTTTTACTTTGTTCAAAATAAACCTCATGTCCTGTGTTATTGTACTACATATATAATAAGCTTCTGCAACCTCAGGCACATTGCATGTGTCTCAGCTAGCATTGGATGCATGATTCTGCCTCAGTACCACAGCACTGCACAATGTCATTGTGTAGCAGAACTTCCAGATCACATGACGTGAAGCTGCACTTTGAGATGTCAGCTGTAATTAGTGTAATAATGAATAGGAAGATGGCAAATATCGGAGCTTTCCACTATTGAAAATCACATGCATTATAATAAAATGAAGATAACATGACTGGGATGGGATTGAAGGCTGGAACATACTGGAGGGGTTCCACTGACATTTTATAAATCCCTTGAGCATTGCTGTTATGATTTATGACTTATTCAATTTCCATCAGATAGGTTATAGGATGGATACATCGTCATCTGTTTTTCACCATCACCGACAGGATAGTGAACACCCCTGTAAAATATAGCGCTTAGCAATATTTCCCCCTTCGATTCGAGCCCTCGGAGCAAATCTATTCGAAAGTCATCAAGTAAACAAATAATACAAGGAAGAATAAATTGGAAATACTTCTTTAAACAAATGCACATTGAATGCCAATAACACAATGCTGAAGGTTTGAGGCTGCATCTTACAATTCAGTCTCCTATCTACCCTCATATAAATGGCCGGCTCAGATTCCAGAAACAAACCAAGTCCATAAATAAACAATCTCTGTCTTTATTCTCTGCCATATTTGGGTTAGTGTAGCTCAGGTCTAACAGTTAATCCCAAGATGCAATAACCTAGTGTTTCTGTCCCTTCAGGTAGCTAAAGAAAGCACATGTTTTCATGGCCCTTAGATCCGTACCTTGTAACCTTGCAAGCCTCAGAGTTCAAATCAATATTCTACTCAATTTGCAGGTATCGCAAACTGTGGAGGGTGCAGCTCTCAGGGTCTCAATTTAGAATCACCCACCAACGAAGCAACAGTATTCAAAACAGCCCCTCCCAAACTCCGGGCCCGTGAAATCAACCAGGACAAACCAGTGCAAAAAAATACAAGCCCAAATAAAACCAAGCTGCTTGGGTTGTGTGTGCTCAATTGCCAGGTCAGGCTGGCCTACAGCCCTACTTTGGGAAGGCTAAAACTACTGTCCAGGTTTATTAACAAGTAAAACAATACACTGAAGCAAAACAATACAAGTATTCAATGCAAAAGCAAAATCCTGCGGATGCTGGAGTCTGACATATAATCAGAAGTTGCTGGAAATCTCAGCAGGTCAGGCAGCATCTGTGGAGAGAAGCAGAGTTAACATTTCGAGTCTGTGACTCGTGGTCAGAACTGGGAAAGTTCGAGATGTAACAAATTCTTGAGGAACTGCAGGGGCACTGAAAGGGGGCGGGAGGAAAGAACAAAAGGGAAGGCCTGTGATAGGGTGGAAGGCAGGAGAGATTTCACAGAGAAAAGGGATGATGGGTGAAAATGAGATGGTAATGGCACAAGTTAGGAAACAAAGGATGAGTCTATGGGGTGTGAATGGCGGAATGGTCACCAGCTGCCATGGGAAAGAGAGAAAAAAAGGGGGAGGTTGTAAAAAAACAGGAGGGAGAGAGGTTGTGGTCTGAAATTGTTGAACTCGATGTTGAGTCCAGAAGGCTGTAAAGTGCCTAAACGAAAGATGAGGTGCTGTTCCTCGAGCTTGCGTTGTGCTTCGTTGGAACAGTGTAGGAGACCGAGGTCAGAGAGGTCAGAGTAGGAGTGGAGTGGGGAATTAAAGTGACAGGCGACCGGAAACTCGGGGTCATGCTCACGGACTGAACGGAGGTGTTCTGCAAAGCGGTCACCCAATCCACGTTTAGTCTCCCCAGTGTAAGGGAGACCACATTGTGAGCAGCGAATACAGTATACTGCTGCTCGAGGAAGAAGCGGAGCGCCCTCAGGCCATCCTGGTGAGGAATGGAATTGTCAAGGGATCGGATGTGCATAGTGAAAAGGAGATGGTTGGGGTCAGGAAACTGTAAACTGTTAAAGTGGCGGAGGGCATCGGAAGAGTCGCGGATGTAGGTGGGAAGACTGGACAAGGAGAGAAGAAATAAGAGTCGCGATAGGAAGATATAAGTTCCGTGGGGCAAGAACAGGCTGAAACTATGGGTCAACCAGGGCAGTCCTGTTTGTGGATCTTGGGAAGGAGATAGAAACGGGAAACTGTGAGGTTGGTGGCTGTGGAGGGAAGATGTCCAGAGGAGATGAGGTCAGTGACGGTCTGGGAAATGATGGCTTGATGTGCAGTAGTGGGGTTATGATCCAAGGGGATGTAGGAAGAAGTGTCAGAGAGTTGCAAGGTGGAGGTCGGTTCACCAAACCACAACAGCGCCACTTGTCAGCAGATTTAATGATAAATCGTAAAAATTCAGTACCTTCCTCAAAGAGAGAATTGGAAACAATACATTAAAAAGCATACCCTTCTCATAAGCCTCCCTCTGTACTGTATGATTTTATGATTCTCAGAAATAGTCTCTAGGAGTGGAACAGCACCTTGGCTGAACTACCAGAGCCATTTCACTCTTTGACAGACAGATTTTGGGATGAGATATTACGCGAGTTGCAAACATCTTGGATAATTTTTCCAAAAGCAACAACTAGAGAGAACTATAGGTTTTGCTCCGTTCAATTCTTTTGAGTGTTGTCAATCACTTGTGTTCAACGGTGCAAGAACATGAAGATGGTTTCACAGAATGTTAATGAGAAGCTAACCACACGCTGTTTGGGTTTGACATACCGAGTATACGATACAGTGCAAGATCAAAGCACCTCTTTCTTAGCTAAAATCCACTGATTGGAGACTCTCCTATTTCCCACTGTGAAGCTCAGTGAGACCGAGAGCTGCCTCCATTTTTCTCACTATACAAAAATTACTCAGCCTACAAGCTGATCTCAGTTGTTTTAGTTCTGGCAAGGCTATCGAAGCTCAGGGGATGTTTGTGATTCATGCACTATAAAATCTATAACAAGCAGCTGACAGACACTAATAAGAATACCAATTTATTCTGTGCTACCTGCAGAAAATCAAGCTTTCTGTCCAATTCATTAACAGTGAAATCCCCGAGCACGGGGAAGACAGTGATGGAGTGATATTGGCAGCTCAGCACAGGTACAACCTGACTTTCAGAGCTGCATTGTGTTCAGTCAAGGGGAGAACACTGCATCTGTCCAAAACTGATTTTGCTGACTTTCCATAAATGGATATTGTCATACCAGGCAGGGGCCAAGATGAGCAATGTGTTCTCTGCACCAATATAGCACTCTGAACATGCCGAGGGTGGGGGGTAACAACACCCAGAGACGTCTCGCATCCTGTGGGGATAAGCTTAGCCTTGGCTTGCTATTTCTCTGCAGTGACATGGCAGAGAGCGGACAATCTGGTGTCAGTGATCCTGTCCACCCATGGGCCCCACCCTCCCACAGCCACCGGCATTAGTGCCAACCGCTTTGTATTGAAGGAAGCTGGAACAAGCATTCAGTGGGTGGGCTGGGTAAGATCTGGGAAACGACTCTCCCCAGTCTTGGAATGCATTCAAATTCATTACGCAAATCAAGCAACTCGGTGTATAATTCACCTGTGTATTCGCCACTACACTCAGAAAACCGAAGACACCCATTAGAACTGTGCATCACTCGTCCCTCTGCATTACAGACCAAAACGTTTACATTAAGCAACTCCTCTTCGAAATGGTCATTTTAATTCAGTAGTTTGACAAATACCGTGGCTTCGGCTGGGATGTGGGCGTCGCTGGCAAGGCCGGCATTTATTGCCCATCCTTAATTGCCCTTGAGAAGGTGGTGGTGAGCTGCCTTCTTGAACCGCTGCAGTCCGTGTGGTGAAGGTGCTCCCACAGTGCTGTTAGGGAGGGAGTTCCAGGATTGTGACCCAGCGACGATGAAGGAACGGCCGATATATTTCCAAGTCAGGATGGTGTGTGACTGGGAGGGGAACGTGGAGGTGGTGGTGTTCCCATGCACCTGCTGCCCTTGTCCTTCTAGGGGGTAGAGGTCGCGGGTTTGGGAGGTGCTGCCGAAGAAGCCTTGGCGAGTTGCTGCAGTGCATCTTGTAGATGGTACACACTGCAGCCACGGTGCGCCGGTGGTGGAGGGAGTGCGTGTTGAAGGTGGTGGATGGGGGGCCGATCAAGTGGGCTGCTTTGTCCTGGATGGCGTCAAGATTCTTAAGTGTTGTTGGGGGTGCACTGCCACGGCCGCCATTTTATTTTAATAGACAGCCGACTCCAAAGTCAGCCCAACAATGGCAGCCATGGGTTCGGTCTTGGATACCGGGCCGCTGGCCCGGTCAAAACCCTCCCTGGTGACCGAGTGGGTCCAACTAAACTTTGTGCAGAGCTCGCCTTTAACTGAAGGGGAGGGACGTTGTGACACATCAGTGTCAATGTGCTGACTACCCGCCTTCTGCCCCGCTCCCGATCAACTTCCGCCCCTCAGCCATATCAAACACCGCCCGGAGAGAAAAAAACTTTTAAGAGCTCAATTTCGCTCAATTCTCTGCCCCATGGATTGGGGCAGAGAAAAATCATTTATATCGGTAGCTGCGCCCCGTTTTGGTCGGTCGGTAATTTTGGCCCCTTGGTCTCTGACAGCACTTACCCGAAGCAGCACAGTTGAATTCAGAATTCCAGCAGATAAAACAAACATGAGGCTGATACCCATCACTCCCAGGTACCACACTGAAAGCTCTTTCAAACCACAAAACACAGGCCACCTGACCGAGCACAATGAAACGCCAGCATGGATTTCAGTGACTACTTTACACCACTTCAATAGGCAATGATTCCGGTTAACGACGAGCATTTTCCTGACAGTACACAGAAACACTAAATGTAATGATTATAACAAAATGAGGTACTGTGAGTGCTAAATTATATTTTCACATCTTTCTCACAACTAGGTTTATTTAGTACTGTCTTGAATAGATTCTCCCAGAATCTACCCAGACAACTTGCTTTTACAAAGCACCTTAATGTTAACAAATGTCCCACAGGGTTTGACGGAGGAGAAAGCAGTAATTGGACATTAGTTAAAGAAGCTTACAAAACCACATGGTCAAAGACAAAGGCTTCTGAAGAGGTAGAGACTGATTGCTGACTATAGGGATTGAGGCAGCAAGTTCCAGAGCATAGGGGCGAGGTGACTGATGCACGACAGTACCTCACCCTACAGCCATTACTCAATGTGCAAACTTTGATAGCCGATGTTGGTGAGCTTGGGTGGAGGGGGGGGCATCACAATCCATCCCGAGCCTACCCTCGCTCAACTTGCACACATGTATGTCCAGCAGCGACCTCCCCACATCAACGCACAGAAATGGAGGAGAATCGTAGCACACCCGCAGCCACGAACTCCATACAGACAGGGATTAAATCAGAGACCCTCTCATCAGTGTGGCTTAGTTACATACTGTATAAACCCAGTAAACCATCGGGGAAGCTGCATCATAGGGCTTGTTGATGCCTTCTGTACTGTGTGGGTGATGTATGCTACAACATGTCATTGGTTTGATACAGACAGAATGACTCGATTTCACAGCAACAAAACTGAAGAATGGAAAAACTGACAACCAACAGTGGCTCTTTAGGCTGCATATAACACCTCTCACACATTCACTTCACAAACAAAAGATTACAATAAAATGCTTTTACTAAAACAGTTCAATCAAAACTGTGTATTTCCCCAAAATTTAAAGGCGCAATGTCATGTGTATGAGACCAGTTTGAAGTTCATGAATGCAAGTAGCCAATAGCTTTGGGAGCATAACAATTCTAAAACATGGGCACCGGTGAGCAATTAATGCCGCAATCTTCCACAGGGCAAGGTCCTGACCATGTGAAGGGTGTCAGAGAGGAAAGGAGCTTGCCCTGAAAGGAGGTGGGGATTTGAAGGTAGCCTCAGAACACCCTTTGCTCACGCACCACCTAATGGGTAGAAACAGAGCTGAGGCAGAGCCCGAGGAACAGAAGAACTGGCTGATGGTTATAAAAACCCAACTGGTTCATTCATGTCCTTTAGGGAAGGAAACTGCCATCCTTATCCGGTCTGGTCTATAGGGGATCCCAGTCCCTAACCACATGGTTGACTCTTAACTGCCCTCTGAATTGGCCCAGCACCATCAGGACACGTGGACAGGCAAATAAATCATAACCTTGCCCGAGATGACCACATCCCAAGAATGAATAGTAAAAACAGAACTATTTCATGTCAGAAAGCTGAAAGATGCAAACAGCCCAAAGTTCTGATTGATAGACAGGTGAACAAGCGCCAGAGGATCAAGAATCCTGTACAGAAAAACCTACCAAACCTGCGATACACATTCACTCACAACTGGAAGCAGCCTCAACATACAGAAAATAGCCCAAGGTTCATCAATTCTCACAGGACATTGTAAAATGTTACCTTGGAAGTATACCTATTAAAAATGTAGCAATGGACAAGTATTTTATCGTTAATCCTATCATGAATTTACGAGGGAACATTATTCACAGAATTGTCAGAACATTGAAATGGGCAGCAAATGAAGTCACAAAGCTCATGATGAAATGTTTTCTGCAAGATAAAAGCTCACGGGGTTGGGGGTAATATATTAGCATGGATAGAGGATTGGCTAACTAACAGAAAACAGAGAGTCAGGATAAATGGGTCATTTTCCGGTTGGCAAACAGTAACTAGTGGGGTGCCGCAGGGATCGGTGCTGGGACCCCAACTATTTACAATCTATATTAATGACTTGGATGAAGGGACCGAGTGTAATGTAGCCAAGTTTGCTGATGATACAAAGATGGGTGGGAAAGCAAATTGTGAGGAGGACACAAAAAATCTGCAAAGGGATATAGACAGGCTAAGTGAGTGGGCAAACATTGGCAGATGGAATATAATGTGGGAAAATGTGAGGTTATCCACTTTAGCAGAAAAAAAAAATAGAAAAGCAAATTATAATTTAAATGGAGAAAAATTACAAAGTGCTGCAGTACAGAGGGACCTGGGGGTCCTTGTGCATGAAACACAAAAAGTCAGTATGCAGGTACAGCAAGTAATCAGGAAGGCAAATGAATGTTGGCCTTTATTGCAAGGGGGATAGAGTATAAAAGCAGAGAAGTCCTGCTACAACTGTACAGGGTATTGGTGAGGCCACACCTAGAGTACTGCGTACAGTTTTGGTCACCGAATTTAAGGAAGGATATACTTGCATTGGAGGCTGTTCAGGGAAGGTTCACTAGGTTGATTCCGGAGATGAGGGGGTTGACTTATGAGGATAGGTTGGGCCTAAATACATTGGAGTTCAGAAGAATGAGAGATGATCTTATTGAAACATGTAAGATAATGAGGGGGCTCGACAAGGTGGATGCAGAGAGGATATTTCCACTCAAAGGGGAAACTAAAACTAGGGGACATAGTCTTAGAATAAGGGGCCACCCATTTAAAACTGAGATGGGGAGAAATTTCTTCTCTGAGGGTTGTAAATCTGTGGAACTCTCTGTCCCAGAGAGCTGTGGAGGCTGGGTCATTGAATATATTTAAGGCAGAGACAGACAGATTTTTGAGCAATAAGGGAATAAGGGGTTATGGGGAGCAGGCAGGGAAGTGGAGCAGAGTCCATGATCAAATCAGCCATGATCTTATTGAATGGCGGAGCAGGCTCGAGGGGCCAAATGGCCGAATCCTGCTCCTATTTCTTATGTTCTTATTTGGAGAAAACATCATCATAGGCAGTCCCTCGGAATCGAGGAAGACTTTCTTCGATTCCAAAGGTGAGTTCTCAGGCGACTGTACAGTCCAATACAATCTCTGTCACAGGTGGGACAGACAGTCGTTGAAGGAAAGGTTGGGTGGGGAGTCTGGTTTGCCGCACGCTCCTTCTGCTTGTCCTCCGCATGCTCTCGGCGACGAGACACGAGATGCTCAGTGCCCTTCCGGATGCTCTTCATCCACTTAGGGCGGTCTTGGGCCAGGGACTCCCAGGTGTCGGTGGTGATTCTGAACTTTATCAGGGGGGTTTTGAGGGTGTCCTTGAAACGTTTCCTCTGCCCACCTGTAGCTCGCTTGCCATGTCGGGGTTCCAAACAGAGCGCTTGCTTTAGGAGTCCCATGTCGGCTATGCGGACGATGTGGCCCGCCCAACGGAGCTGGTCGAATGTCGTCAGTGCTTCAATGCTGGGGATGTTGGCCTGATCGAGAAAACAACTGCACCACTTGCTCACTGACTTGTTCGAACCGGTTTAAAAAGACACCCACCCAAAAAATGTTACACAGGTTCGAACTAGAATTTGGCAATTAATGCCTTGGGTGAGAATTTTTTTTTAAATACACATTCCGAGAAGATTTTTCAATAGTTTCTGGTTGAAGGACTTAGAATTATAGAATGATACAGCACAGAAGGAGGCCATTCAGCCCATTGTGCCTGTGCCAGCTCTGTGAAAGTGCTATCCAGTTAGTCCTATGCTCCTTGCCCTTTCCCCAAAGCCCTGCAAATGTTCCCCTTCAAGTATTTACCCAATGCCCTTTTGAAAGTTATTAGAGAATCTGCTTCCTCCGCCCATTCAGGAATAAAACACAAAGTGGCCAAGTGCGTGGTCACTGAATAACATGCTGCAGAGGGAAGTGAAATCTATGCTCAAGTACACTTGTGCTGAATGACTGCTATACTGCAAGGTGATCTAGACACACTGCTAACATTTCTGTTTGGTCAATCAATTCAGGAACGAACTAGGGAAAATTTACTTTGCTGAACACCTCTGTTCAGTCCATAAGTGTGACCCTGAGCTTCCAGTCGCCTGTCACTTTAATTCTCCACTGCACTCCCACTCTAGCCTCTCCATTCTCGGCCCCTTACACTGTTCCAACAAAGCTCAGTGTAAACTCGAGGAACAGACTTCAAGAGGACATAGACAGGCTGGTGGAATGTGCAGAAACATGGCAGATGAAATTTAACGCTGAAAAGTGCGACGTGATACATTTTGGTAGGAAAAACGAGGAGAGGCAATATAAACTAAAGGGTACAATTCTAAAGGGGGTGCATGAACAGAGAGACCTTGGGATGTATGGGCACAAATCGTTCAAGGTGGCAGGGCAGGTTGAGAAACCGGTTAAAAAACTTCACGGGCTCCTGGGCTTCATAAATAGAGGCACAGAGTACAAAAGCAAGGAAGTTACGATGAACAAGAATTTACAAGAATTAGACAAGAAGTTCCTCATCCCTGGTAAATCTTTTCTGTACCCTCTCTAAGGCCTTCACATCCTTTCTGAAGTGCAGTGCTGCCCAGAATTTGACATAATACTCCAGTTGAAGCTGAACCAGTGGTTTATAAATGTTCATCAAAAATCTGTCTATCTCCACCTTAAATATATTCAATGACCCAGCCTCCACAGCTCTCTGGGGCAGAGAATTCCACAGATTTACAACCCTCTGAGAGAAGAAATTCCTCCTCATCTCCGTTCTAAATGGGTGACCCCTTATTCTTAAACTATGCCCCCTAGTTCTAGATTCCCCCACAAGTGAAAACATCCTCTCTGCATCTACCCTGTCGAGCCCCCTCTATCTTATATGTTTATGAAGGGGTTGTCTTAAGAAGGGGTTGTCTTATAAAGAAAGGTTAAGCAGGTTGGGTCTACATCCATTGGAGTTTAGAAGACTGAGAGGAAATCTTATTGAAACATAAAAGATTCTGAGGGGGCTGTACAAGGTAGATGCAGAGAGGAAGTTTCTCCTCATGGGGAATCTAGAACTAGGGGGCATAGTTTCAGAATAAGGGGTGAATCTTTGGAATTCTCTACTCCAGAGAGTTGTGAAGGCTGGGTCATTGAATATTTTTATGGTGGAGATAGACAGTTTTTTGAACAAGAAGGGAGTCAACGGTTATGGGAAGCAGGCTAGGAAGTGGAATTGAGGCCAGGTTCAGATTAGCCATGATCTCATTGAGAGGCAGAGAAGGCTTGAGGGGGCAAATGGCCTACTCCTGCTCCTATTATGTAGAACCTCAGCCCAAGTTCATGCTCCCCAGCCCAAATTCCTGACCTCACCCTCCCTCTGTCCCGCCATAGATGAGCATTGTGTGTTGGTGGGTCACGGGTTGTTACCAGGCTTATTGGGTGAGTGAGAGAGAGAGACGGGGGGGGGGGGGGGGGGGAAAGAGAGAGAGAGAGACAGGGGGGGGGGAGTGAGAGAGATTTGGGGGGGGGGGGAGTGAGAGAGAGAGATTGGGGGGGGGGAGTGAGAGAGATTGGGGGGAGGGGGAGTGAGAGTGATTGGGGGGGGGGAGAGTGAGAGAGATTGGGGGGGGGGGGGAGAGTGAGAGAGATTGTGGGGGGGGAGAGTGAGAGAGATTGGGGGGGGAGGGAGTGAGAGAGATGGGGGGAGGGAAGAGTGAGAGAGATTGGGGGGGGGGGGGAGTGAGAGAGAGAGATTGGGGGGGGGGGGGAGTGAGAGAGATTGGGAGGAGGGGGAGTGAGAGAGATTGGGGGGGGGGGAGAGTGAGAGAGATTGTGGGGGGGAGAGTGAGAGAGATTGTGGGGGAGGGAGTGAGAGAGATTGGGGGGGGAGGGAGTGAGAGAGATGGGGGGAGGGAAGAGTGAGAGATTGGGGGGGGAGTGAGAGAGATGGGGGGTAAAGTGAGAGAGTTGGGGGGGAGTGAGAGAGATTGGGGGGGGAGGGGAAGTGAGAGAGAGAAGGGGGGGGAAGTGAGAGAGATGGGGGGGGGGAGAAGTGAGAGAGATGGGGGGGGAAAGAGAGATGGGGGGGATGTGATAGAGACTCCCCCACCGCCCTCCCCAGTCTCTCTCTCATTCCCTCCCCACATCTCTCTCACTCCCTCCTCCCACGTCTCTCTCACTCCCCCCTCCCAGTCTCTCTCTCTTCACCCCCCCCAACCCCCAGTCTCTCTCTCTTGCCCCCTCCCCCACAGTCTCTCTTTGATATGCCTTGCTATACAGTATAGATGCACATACTTGAGAGAAGGTCACTCTGTGACCAGTTACCTTTATTACCAAGTCCTTAAGTGATGAAGGTGGGTGGAGCTTCCCCTTTTATACCTGAAAGTCCAGGTTAGGAGTGTCTCCCACAGGTTCGCCCCTTGTGGTCAATGTTCTCAAGGTGTACAACTTAGGTCAGCTTATACATGGGTTACAATGATAGTTGAATACATGACACAATCTCTCCCCCTCCCCCCCCCCCCAGTCTCTCTCTCCCCCTCCCAGTCTCTCTCTCCCCCTCCCAGTCTCAGTCTCTCTCTCTCCTCTCCCCCCCCCTCCCCCAAGTCTCTCTCTCTCCCTCCCCCAATCTCTCTCTCTTCCCCTCCTCCCTCCCCAGTCTCTCTCGCTACCCACCTCCTCCCTCCCCAGTCTCTCTCTCTCCCCTCCTCCCCCCCCCCCTCACACCCAGTCAGTCTCTCTCTCTCTCTCTCTCCCCCCTTCCTTCCCCCCAGTCAATCTCTCTCCCCCCCCACCCCAAGTCAGTCTCTCTCTCTCTCCCCCCCCCCCAGTCAGTCTCTCTCTCTCTCTCCCCCCCCTCCCTGCTCCCGCCAGTCAGTCTCTCTCTCTTCCCCACCTCCCCCCCCCAGTCAGTCTCTCTCTCTCCCCACCCCCTCTCCTCCCCCCCAGTCAGTCTCTCTCTCCCTCTCCCCACCCCCCCTCCTGCCCCTCAGTCAGTCTGTCTCTCTCTCTCCCCCCCCTCCTCGCCCCCCAGTCAGTTTCTCTCTCCCCGCCCCCTCCCCCAGTCTCTCTCTCTCACTCCCACTACCTCCGATGTTTTCTCTCCCACAGAAGGCCATGAAAATGTTCCAAATAATCCAAAAGCTAGAAGCAGCTCCAGCGGCAGCTCCACGCGGCTGGGCCCCACTTCCGGCTTCCTCGTACACTGCACTGCGCACGTGCGACCCAATCGAGGGCCCATGCTCAAAAAGGGGGCGGGGTCCAATGCGCGCATGCGCAGAAGGACACACAGAAAACTAGTGCAAATAGTCACTCGGTTCCCATTTACACCTCTTCAAGACTCATCCCTTGTTTCTTTACTTGTGCGATCATCTCCTTTTGACTTGCATCATCATCCCTTTTCATTTAATCACTCCTGCCTGCCACGCTATCACAGACCTTCCCCTGTACTGCTTAAAACCTGTTACATCTCAAATTTTTCCCAGTTCTGAGGAAAGGTCATCGACCCGAAACGTTAACTCTGTTTCTCTCTCCACAGATGCTGCCTGACTTGCTGAGTGTTTCTTGCATTTTCTGTTTTATTTCAGATTTCCAGCATCCACAGTATTTTGCTTTTGTATTAGGGAAAGGTAACTGATGTCCACACTGATCCCAGTCTTTTCCATGTGGATAATGATTTATTAATTTCTAAACCAGCTACCTACAATATTACTGTGAGAAACTCTGAGTGTATTACTGGTAATACTTCAGTGTTTGATTTAACATTTGTGCACTAGTGTATTATCTGAAACTATATTATCTGAAACTACATCCCATCCAGCAGAGCCAAGTTCTGCTACAAGAAACATTCTATTTTAGTTAAGTAACATGCTCTTATTACTGGGATGTTCTTTCAAAAACCACAAGCGAGTACTTAAGCTTAATTGAATCAATATTACAAAATGTATGTGGGGAATCTCCAAATCCACACAGGTAGCGTTTCTATTGGCCCAGAATGGAGTATATGCCACCAACCAACTCCACTGCTTTAGGAACAGGTTAGAAAGAACCAAAGCAAGTGTGCACAAGGGCGCTGTCGGAGTTTATATAAACTTTCCACTGCTTGTCCAGCTAGGACCGGCCTATCCCGCCTACCGAACGGGACAGCTGGAGCCGAGTGGGAAGAACCCTGCTCTGGTCACAGGTCAATCCCGCTGTGGCAGGTCCCATTGATGAGCCAGGTTGGCTGGTTCATTTTTATTTAAATGCATTTTTGGGATGTGGTTATCGCTAACAAGGCCAGCATTTATTAGCCATCCCTAGTTACCCTGTGAAGATGGTGGTGGACCTTCTTGAACCGCTGCAGTCCATGTGGTGAAGTTACACCTACAATGCTGTACGGTAAGAAGTTCCAGGATTTTGATCCAACGACAATGAAGGAATAACAATACATGTCCAACTGCACACTTTCATCACCAAGCACATCATTTTGGAGTCACATTCCCTTTCCCTCTCCAAGCAGAATAATCACAGATTGGTCATTAGATAAACTGAGAGTTCGAGCCCTCACTAGGCTGACACAAGATACCAAGAACTCATTACACATGGTGAGCAGCACAATTCACCCAAAACAAGAGAAAGCCCAGTTATCTGCCCCTGGCTTTCAATGGCACCACCATCTTGGGGCTTATCAGTGACCAGCATGAACTGGACCAGCCCTTTCAATATTGTGGTTACAAGAGCATGACAGAGACTTGTTACTCTGTAACAAGTACCTCGTCTCCTGATCCCTCAAAGGTTCTCCATCATCTACAAGGCTCTAGTCAGGAGTGTGATGGAATACTCACCACAATCTGGATGGGTGTATCTGCAACAGTGGTCAGGAAGCTCAACACCATTTGGTACAGAGCAGTTTGCTTGATTGTTCCTCTTGCCACCATACTCAATATCCAAACCCACCATCACCAGCAGACTCTGGCTGCTCTATGTATGATCTGTGGGTGCACTGCAACATCATCTCCCTCTCTCAACCTCTTACCACCATGAAGCACAAGTTTAGCAATGTCATGGGAGAAGCTAGAATTTCCAATTCTCACGCTATTCCTGACCAGCGTTCCCTCATCCTGGAATTCCCTAAATAACACCATTACCACCAGGTGCAAGGAGAAGGTGCACACCCACCTTTTGCCTTGTCAGCACTGCCCACATCCCAAAGGCAAATAAAACATGCACATTCACTGCCTCCATCCCCTTCTAAGCACAGCTTGGACATGCACCACAGCTCATCACATGATGCTTCTGCCAACTGGAAATGTAGAACTTGTATATTAATTATACACCATAGGGTTGATGTTAAAGTTGAAACTGTCAAAGTTGCTGCTGGTATACGGGCAGGTACTCTAATTGGCAGGATGGGTCGAGTGGTGTTCCGCAGGGATCTGTATTGAGGTCTCAACAATTCACAGTATTTATTAATGACTTAGATGATGGCATAGAAAATCATGTATCCAAATTTGCCGGTGACACAAAGATAGGTGGCACTGTAGATGAAAGCATAAAATTACGAAGCGATATTGATAGATTAAGTAAATGGGCAAAACTGGCAAATGGATTTCAATGTTACGAATTACATTAGCTTGAATGATGTGGAATCTATATTGGTAGAGCTGCAGAACACCAAAGGGCAAAAAACGTTAGTGGGAGTTGTGTACAGACCTCCAAACAGTAGTAGTGATGTTGGGGAGGGCATCAAACAGGAAATTAGGGGCGCATGCAATAAGGGTGCAGCAGTTATAATGGGTGACTTTAATATGCACATGGATTGGGCTAACCAAACTGGAAGCAATACGGTGGAAGAGGATTTCCTGGAGTGCATAAGGGATGGTTTTCTAGACCAATATGTCGAGGAGCCAACTAGTGGAGAGGCCATCTTAGACTGGGTGTTGTGTAATGAGAGAGGATTAATTAGCAATCTCGTTGTGCGAGGCCCCTTGGGGAAGAGTGACCATAATATGGTGGAATTCTGCATTAGGATGGAGAATGAAACAGTTAATTCAGAGACCATGGTCCAGAACTTAAAGAAGGGTAACTTTGAAGGTATGAGGCATGAATTGGCTAGGATTGATTGGCGAATGATACTTGAGGGGTTGACTGTGGATGGGCAATGGCAGACATTTAGAGACCGCATGGATGAACTACAACAATTGTTCATTCCTGTCTGGTATAAAAATAAAAATGCAAAGGTGGCTCAACCGTGGCTATCAAGGGAAATCAGGGATAGTATTAAAGCCAAGGAAGTGGCATACAAATTGGCCAGAAATAGCAGCGAACCCGGAGACTGGGAGAAATTTAGAATTCAGCAGAGGAGGACAAAGGGTTTGATTAGAGCAGGGAAAATGGAATACGAGAAGAAGCTTGCAGGGAACATTAAGATGGATTGCAAAAGTTTCTATAGATATGTAAAGAGAAAAAGGTTAGTAAAGACAAATGTAGGTCCCATGCAGTCAGAATCAGGGGAAGTCATAACGGGGAACAAAGAAATGGCGGACCAATTGAACAAGTACTTTGGTTCGGTATTCACGAAGGAGGACACTAACAACATTCCGGATATAAGAAGGGTCAGAGGGTCTAGTAAGGAGGAGGAACTGAGGGAAATCCTTATTAGTCGGGAAATTGTGTTGGGGAAATTGATGTGATTGAAGGCCGATAAATCTCCAGGGCCTGATGGACTGCATCCCAGAGTACTTAAGGAGGTGGCCTTGGAAATAGCGGATGCATTGACAGTCATTTTCCAACATTTCATTGACTCTGGATCAGTTCCTATTGAGTGGAGGGTAGCCAATGTAACCCCACTTTTTAAAAAAGGAGGGAGAGAGAAAACAGGGAATTATAGACCGGTCAGCCTGACATCGGTAGTGGGTAAGATGATGGAATCAATTATTAAGGATGTCATAGCAGCGCATTTGGAAAGAGGTGACATGATAGGTCCAAGTCAGCATGGATTTATGAAAGGGAAATCATGCTTGACAAATCTTCTGGAATTTTTTGAGGATGTTTCCAGTAGAGTGGACAAGGGAGAACCAGTTGATGTGGTATATTTGGACTTTCAGAAGGCTTTCGACAAGGTTCCACACAAGAGATTAATGTGCAAAGTTAAAGCACATGGGATTGGGGGTAGTGTGCTGACGTGGATTGAGAACTGGTTGTCAGACAGGAAGCAAAGAGTAGGAGTAAATGGGTACTTTTCAGAATGGCAGGCGGTGACTAGTGGGGTATCGCAAGGTTCTGTGCTGGGGCCCCAGCTGTTTACACTGTATATTAATGATTTAGACGAGGGGATTAAATGTAGTATCTCCAAATTTGCGGATGACACTAAGTTAGGTGGCAGTGTGAGCTGCGAGGAGGATGCTATGAGGTTGCAGAGCGACTTGGATAGGTTAGGTGAGTGGGCAAATGCATGGCAGATGAAGTATAATGTGCATAAGAAACATAGAAACATAGAAAATAGATGCAGGAGTAGGCCATTCGGCCCTTCTAGCCTGCACCGCCATTCAATGAGTTCATGGCTGAACATGCAACTTCAGTACCCCATTCCTGCTTTCTCACCATACCCCTTGATTCCCCTAGTAGTAAGGACTTCATCTAACTCCTTTTTGAATATATTTAGTGAATTGGCCTCAACAACTTTCTGTGGTAGAGAATTCTACAGGTTCACCACTCTCTGGGTGAAGAAATTCCTCCTCATCTCAGTCCTAAATGGCTTCCCCCTTATCCTTAGAATGTGAGGCTGTCCACTTTGGTGGTAAAAACAGAGAGACAGACTATTATCTGAATGGTGACACATTAGGAAAAGGGGAGGTGCAACGAGACCTGGGTGTCATGGTACATCAGTCATTGAAGGTTGGCATGTAGGTACAGCAGGCGGTTAAGGAAGCAAATGGCATGTTGGCCTTCATAGCGAGGGAATTTGAGTACAGGGGCAGGGAGGTGTTACTACAGTTGTACAGGGCCTTGGTGAGGGCACACCTGGAGTATTGTGTACAGTTTTGGTCTCCTAACCTGAGGAAGGACATTCTTGCTATTGAGGGAGTGCAGCGAAGGTTCACCAGACTGATTCCCGGGATGGCGGGACTGACCTATTAAGAAAGACTGAATCAACTGGGCTTGTATTCACTGGAGTTCAGAAGAATGAGAGGGGACCTTATAGAAACGTTTAAAATTCTGATGGGTTTAGACAGGTTAGATGCAGGAAGAATGTTCACAATGTTGGGGAAGTCCAGAACCAGGGGTCACAGTCTAAGGATAAGGGCTAAGCCATTTAGGACCGAGATGAGGAGAAACTTCTTCACCCAGAGAGTGGTGAACCTGTGGAATTATCTACCACAGAAAGTTGTTGAGGCCAATTCACTAAATATATTCAAAAAGGAGTTAGATGAAGTCCTTACTACTAGGGGGATCAAGGGGTATGGCGAGAAAGCAGGAATGGGGTACTGAAGTTGCATGTTCAGCCATGAACTCATTGAATGGCGGTGCAGGCTAGAAGGGCCGAATGGCCTACTCCTGCACCTATTTTCTATGTTTCTATGTTTAATGTAAGCTAATGTGAGGTCACCCAATTTGGACCCAAAAACGATAAGGCAGGGTACTTTCTAAATGGTGAAAAACTAAACACAGTGGGGGTCCTGGTACATCGATCATTAAAATGTCACGAACAGGTACAGAAAATAATCAAAAAGGCTAATGGAATGCTGGCCTTTATATCTAGAGGACTGGAATAGAAGTGGGTAGAAGTTATGCTGCAGCTGTACAAAGCCCTGGTTAGACCACACCAGGAGCACTGTGAGCAGTTCTGGGCACCACACATTAGGGAGGATATATTGGCCTTGGAGGGAGTTTACCAGAATGATACCTGGACTCTAAGGGTTAAATTACGAGGAGAGAGTACACAAACTAGTGTTGTATTCCCTAGAATTTAGAAGGTTAAAGGATGATTTGATCGTAGTTTTCAGGATATTAAGGGAAACAGATAGGGTAGATAGAGAGAAACTATTCCCGCTGGTTGGCGAGTCTGGGACTACAGGCATAGTCTAAACATTAAAGTCAGAGTGTTCAGGAGTGAGATTAGGAAACACTTCTACACACACCGGGTGGTAGAAGTTTGGAACTCTCTCCCGCAAACGCCAATTGATGCTCGATCAATTGTTAATTTTAAATCTGAGCTTGATAGATTTTTGTTAACCAAAGGTATTAAGGGATATGGGCCAAAGGCGGGTATATGGAGTTAGGTCGCAGATCAGCCATGATCTCATTGAAGGGTGGAACAAGCTCGAGAGGCCTACTTCTGTTCCTATGCTCCTATATAACAAAAAAAAGATCGGTCTACTTGCCCTGATGGCATTCACCTGTGAGTACTCACTAAATAGGCTCTGCACTCGCCCCTTGCTCATATATTTAACAGCACGCTGGTGTCTGGGATTGTCCGCATGAGCTGGAGAGGGGCTTATTACGGAAAATTACAGGCCCATTATTTTAACTTGGGTTATAGACAGAGTTCCTAGAAGGGATCACTCATCATCATAGGCAGTCCCTCGAGGTGAGGATGACTTACTTCCACGCCAAAAAAGGATGAATGCACAGGTGTTTCAATGAAGGACCTAATATTCCAGGTCCTGAACTGTATCCTGAAGGGTGGAAGATGCCTGTGCATGGATTTTATTAACGTGGGATGGCCGTTGTACACCAGCCACCACACTGCCTTGACAGAACTAGGTCTTGGTCCAATAGCAAGGATTATCCAAGACAACTGGATTCCTGCTCTCCTGCACGGACCTAGTGCGCACACATATCGTAGTGTGGGCTGCCCCTGGGCCCCTGGCCAAGAACTCACGCCTCTCCGGGATCACTAAAGATCCAGTATATGACCATCTTGACACAGAAGAGGTTATCAGAAAATCTCAACATGGCTTCTGGAAGGTTCCTGCCTCATCAACCTGGGTAAATCGTTTTGAGGAAGTCACTACATTCGTGGATGCAGGTAGTCCAGTCAACTTTGTGTATCCTGATTTTCAAGAAGCCTTCAACAAGGTGCCACACAATAGGCTATTAAATAAGGTGCAGTCCTGTGGGCTTAGCAGGCAGATTCTGGTTGGATAAGGAATTGGATCTAATCACCTTCTTGCCCAATCACACTGCCAGTCTATATCCCATTGCAGTCTCTTTCTTCAAAAGGGCCACTGTAATTAATGGCCTTCTTAGAATAGCAAGCACCTCCACATTCTTCTCAGCAAACACATAAAATGTTACTGCTTGCCCGCTCCTCAAATTAAGACCTCTTCAGCCTTCCAAAATGTATGGAAAAAATTCCGCATCCTGCCGTTACATAGAAGACTGAAAAGAATAAGAACCAGAATCGATAGACTATTCAAAAATCACCACCAATGCATCCACTATTTCTAGGGCCACTTCCTTAAGTACTCTGCGATGCAGACTATCAGGCCCCGGGGATTTATCGACCTTCAATCCCATCAATTTCCCTAACACAATTTTCCGCCTAATAAGGATTTCCTTCAGTTCCTCCTTCTCACTAGACCCTCGGTCCCCTTGTATTTCCGGAAGGTTATTTGTGTCTTCCTTCGTGAAGACTAGAACCAAAGTATTTGTTCAATTGGTCTGCTATTTCTTTGTTCCCCATTATAAATTCACCTGAAGCTGACTGCAAGGGATCTACGTTTGTCTTCACTAATCTTTTTCTCTTCACATATCTATAGAAGCTTTTGCAGTCAGTTTTTATGTTCCCGGCAAGAGGGTAGCTAATGTAACACCACTTTTTAAAAAAGGAGGGAGAGAGAAAACGGGTAATTATAGACCAGTTAGCCTGACATCAGTAGTGGGGAAAATGTTGTAATCAATTATTAAAGATGAAATAGCAGCGCATTTGGAAAGCAGTGACAGATTGGTCCAAGTCAGCATGGATTTATGAAAGGGAAATCACGCTTGACTAATCTTCTGGAATTTCTTGAGGATGTAACTAGTAGAGTGGACAAGGGAGAACCAGTGGAGGTGGTGTATTTGGACTTTCAAAAGGCTTTTGACAAGGTCCCACACAAGAGATTGGTGGGCAAAATTAAAGCACATGGTATTGGGGGTAATATACTGGCGTGGATAGAGAACTGGTTGGCAGACAGGAAGCAGAGAGTCGGGATAAACGGGTCCTTTTCAGAATGGCAGGCAGTGACTAGTAGGGTGCCGCAGGGCTCAGTGCTGGGACCCCAGCTATTTACAATATACATTAATGATTTAGATGAAGGAATTGAGTGTAATATCTCCAAGTTTGCAGATGACACTAAGCTGGGTGGCGGTGTGAGCTGTGAGGAGGATGCTAAGAGGCTGCAGGGTGACTTGGACAGGTTAGGTGAGTGGGCAAATGCATGGCAGCCGCAGTATAATGTAGATAAATGTGAGGTTATCCATTTTGGGGGCAAAAACATGAAGGCAGAATATTATCTGAATGGCGCCAGATTAGGAAAAGGGGAGGTGCAATGAGACTGGGTGTCATGGTTCATCAGTCATTGAAAGTTGGCATGCAGGTACAGCAAGCGGTGAAGGCGGCAAATGGTTTGTTTGCCTTCATAGCTAGGGGATTTGAGTATAGGAGCAGGGAGGTCTTACTGCAGTTTTATAGGTCTTTGGTGAGGCCTCACCTGGAATATTGTGTTCAATTTTGGTCTCCTATTCTGAGGAAGGACGTTCTTGCTATTGAGGGAGTGCAGGGAAGGTTCACCAGACTGATTCCTGGGATGGCAGGACTGATGTATGAGGAGAGACTGGATTGACTGGGCCTATATTCACTAGAGTTAGAAGGATGAGAGGGGATCTCTCATAGAAACATATAAAATTCTGACGGGACTGGGCAGGTTAGATGCAGGAAGAATTTTCCCGATGTTGGGGAAGTCCAGAACCAGAGGACATAGTCTAAGGATAAGGGATAAGCCATTTAGGACCAAGATGAGGAGAAACTTCTTCACTCAGAATGTTGTTAACCTGTGGAATTCCCTGCCGCAGAGAGTTGTTGATGCCAGTTCATTGGATATATTCAAGAGGGAGTTAGATGTGGCCCTTACGGCTAAAGAGATCAAGGGGTATGGAGAGAAAGCAGGAAAGGGGTACTGAGGTGAATGATCAGCCATGATCTTATTGAATGGTGGTGCAAACTTGAAGGGCCGAATAGCCTATTCCTGCACCTATTTTCTATGTTTCTAAGAAACTTATGAATTTCCAGTTACTGTGCACCTCAAAAACTGGACCACCCAAATCTTCCATGTGGGATCCTCGAGAGCGTCCTTCTCTACCCATCATTTCCTCGTCTATCCTCCTGCTCCACTTCTCTTTTTTGTCAACATTTGTTTAAAAAGGTGATCCAAATATGCTGCTGTCATGATAAAAGTATTAAAAATGTATCCCATGTTTCCTCTGGAACCTGCAGTTAATCCCGAGTTACACTGATCAGAAGGGCAGCAGACTGCAGCGAGATTCAGCGACCGGTCCCTAAAACTCCAGGCTAAAATTAGTTAGACAGAAACTAAATGAACTGATGCTGTTAAGCTGCAATTTTGACTTGTAGATTTTCCTACAAATATACCTTGTTTAAAAAAGCTGGACTTACACATCAATAAGGCCTTCACATATTTAAATGTCAATGTATTCTGCAGAAACCACACACGTCTACAAGAGAGAAACTACAACAGGAAAGCCACACGCTAAAATAAACTGCCGTTCTTGGGAAGATGAATTTAAGTTTGCAAATAGAGCAGAAATCAAATTCCCTGAGCAAGAGTGGTCGGCAGTACTCAAACCATCAACTCGTTCTGGATGATCTCTTCCAGGGATCAGATCAGCCACTGGATCAGCACATCTGGCTAATTGTTAGTTTCACCCTAGGCTAAAATTCACGTTTGTACATGCCAAGCATATCCAGTCAGGAATGTCTTCTTTATTTAAACAATCGGTCTTATATAAGCTGTTTTTTCCTAAAGACTGCTCCAAACTGCCAAACAGAAAATATTCTAATCACATTTGAACATTATGGCTGGTTTTACAACGACTACAACTTGTATTTATATAGCAACTTTAACATAGTGAAACGTCCCAGGGTGCTTCACAGGAGGATTATGAGATTAAAAAATTGACACCGAGCCGCATAAGGAGAAATTAGTGCAGCTGTCCAAAAGCTTGGTCAACAAGGTGGGTTTTAAGGAGCGCCTTGAAGGAGGAAAGAGAGACGGAGAGGTTTAGGGAGGGAGTTCCAGAGCTCGGGGCCCAGGCAACAGAAGGCACGGCCACCAATGGTTGAGCGATTATAATCAGGGATGCTCAAAAACGCAGAATTAGAGGAGCGCAGACATCTCGGGGGGTTGTGGGGCTGGAGGACATTACAGAGATAGGGAGGGGCAAGGCCATGGAGGGATTTGAAAATAAGGGTGAGAATTTTGAAATCGAGCATTGCTTAACCGGAAGCCAATGTAGGTCAGCGAGCATAAGGGGTGATGGGTGAGCGGAACTTGAGAGTTAGGACACGGGCAGCCGAATTTTGGATCACTTCCAGTTTATGTGGGTTGGAATGTGGGAGGCCAGCCAGGAGTGTGTTGGATTAATCAAGTCGAGGTAACAAAGGCATGGATGAGGGCTTCCGCAGCGGATGAGCTGAGGCAAGGGCGGAGACGGGTGATGTTATGGAGCTGGAAATAGGCGGTCTTGGTTATGCTGCGGATATGTGGTCGAAAGCACATTTCAGGGTCAAATATGATGATTCAGTCTCAGACAGAAGTTGGGGAGAGGGACGGAGTCAGTGGCTAGGGAACGGAGTTTGTGGCGGGAACGGAAGCAATGGCTTTGGTCTTCCAAATATTCAATTGGAGATAATTTCTGCTCATCCAGAATTGGATGTCGGACCAGCTGTCTGACAATTTGGGGACCATGGAGGGGTCGAGAGAAGTGGTGGTGAGGTAGAGCTGGGTGTCATCAGCGTACCTGTGGAAACTGACGCTGTGTTTTCGGATGATGTCGCCAAGGGGCAACATGTAGATGAGAAATAGGAGGGGGCCAAGGATAGATCCTTGGGGGACACCAGAGGTAACGATGGTTCTGGATAGACGACAAATTGCATTGCAATCTGGTGCGCCCTATGTACAAGAGCAGGCTCATCGACACCAGCCACTCCTCAGCAACACCGCAATATAGATGATGCATCACTGCTGTTCCCATATGAGCCAAGCATGACCCCAGGCTTCAGGTGTTGCCACCAGGACATTCTGGGAATCCACGTCGCTGGCCTGTCACAGCCCTCCCAACATTGGGAAGGTCCACAGTCACACAACAAAAGTCTCAGTTGTGACTTTTAAGCATCTGCATGCTTTTCTCCGGTGCTCAGAAATCTGAGTCAGAACGTAAAGGAGACAGATCGCACATAACCAGCAATCGCAGCACACGCTACAACCTGAGCCAGCCCGGCAAGGTAAAGGGTCCATTTCAGTTGAATCACTTCATTTAAAAACTCAGACTAATGAGACGCAATTCATGCTCTAGATAAAATGATGAACCAAAATTAATGGACTTTAAGAAAAATGGTCAAATAGCAAATACATACAAGAGCTGGTCAAATCCTTAGACAATGGGACTGCACCCTGCTACTCGTGGCCTTCCCCTCAGGTTGCCAAACATAAACGGGAGGACGTTACGTCTCGATCACGCGATTGGGAGCTCGATGCAGGTTCCAACTGATTTACAGGTCTGAGCTGCACATCCCTTACCCTGTCTAAACTCCAAGACCTCGCAGGGTAGCTACACCACTTGCCATTAAACATTTTATTTGACAGATTGCTTGTAACAAAATTGCAGCATTAAAGATCCCACTGCCAAGAATTCCAATTAAGGTTTGCAGCACTTTTGAAGTGGCTAGCAGCTATCTTCTGATCTCATTGTTCCTGGACTAAATTTAGGTGATTCAATTAAAGTTACAATCTCTTTTTACAAGCAGCTCTGAAAACAGCAAAATAAAGTGCTTATCCTTTCCTCCAGCCCTCGAATCATTCATCATCCGTGGCCAAGACTGCGTGGTGGGTGACTCGCTCCCAGCCTTCCGCCAATACCGCTGGGATTTAGCCGGCTGACATGTACTAATGCAGCTTGGGGTCACCACTCCGGATTGTGCCCAGCGCTGTGAAGCTCCTGCTCAGCAGCTCTCCACAGTAACACCACCTATATTAAAAGATAGAATTGAGCACTGCGTCGACATACTTTATGGTAGTGGTATCTCCATGGCACAGCATGCCAATGTTCTTATAATTGCCTTCAAAAAGAATGAATGGTGCAGATAAATTGGATTAGCACAAGGTCTCAGCGATGCTAAGACACAGGCAGCTCCAGAAATCTGAGCGTCTACAGCCCGCTACATTTAACTGCATCGATGAAATGTTACAGCTGTTAGCAACTCAAATATACCAGGCAGGCAACAAACATTACAGGGCACAAGCTTCCAGTCTCATAAAAAGTGAACAACCGTTACCCATGAAGCAAGGCAAAATTGAAGAAATGTACAGTGACACTGAGCGGATGTGCATCACGCATCATCACAGGATAAAAGCAGACCAATTCTCAGTTTCAGTACCCGATCTCTCAGTATCCACGATACAGCTTAAACCTCTATGGTCTATTAAAGCACGTTTTTACACACTATGCTAGAAATGACTGAGCTATCGTTAAACCAGTAAATCACTACTAAGATCTTTAGTTATTTTTCCACTGGTAAAGTTAAACATTTATATCCATCTTAAAAACACACCTGACGCTGAAGTTACGCAAAGTTTTGAAAGATGCAAGTTTTACATTTACCCCACAATGGACGCCGCTGATTTTCAAGAACAGCTTGGGCTACTTTCCCATTGCACTCAGTAACAGAGATCAATCAATAGCTGGGGAACCAGCCCGTGTTCCAGCACATGACCTTCGAAATGTCAGATCAGATATTCCACTTGCTACTAAACACTACGTGCAATAATCAGACCAGGCCCCTGATGGGCTCGAAACTCTGGCCATCCTCATCTTAGGTGAGTGGAGCACCGAGCGATTAAAGTGGCCAAAGGCAATACTGACTGTAATCCCCTGCACACAAATTCTGTATGGCAACTGGACAATTCGACAACCGTTTTCTAAATGTTGATGCCTTATTTTAAACCAATACATAGTATTTGTTAAAATGTTTAACATTAATATTTTATTACATTTTTAAAATGAGTGGAAATACTGTTAGAATACAATGAGCCTGAAGATTCTTTACAATGTGTCATTAAGCAAAGTACAGAGACCAAAGAATACTTCAATCCTAGTTTATCCTTTGTTCAAAATGACACCTACTCGGATTCCAGCTAAGAACGTAGTGAGGCTTTGACTGATGTTGGTTCCATCAGATGAGACTGCTGGGAAAGGGAAGGATGTGTGGAGGGGAACGAGAGACAACTGTTTATATTAGGTGTGCATACAGAATCTGACAACACAGTACCCATAGGGCACATTTGTGCGTTATAAAATCATCATGTTGATTATACTTGAAGAGGAAAAATGTGCAGGGCCGTCGGGAAAGGGCGGGGGGAGTGGGATTAATTGGATCGTTCTTTCACAGAGCCGGCACAGGAATGATCTCGTTCTGTAGTGTAAGATTCTATGTTTGTGTGTAACAGTGTAAAGAAAAAGACCTTGGCTGTTCTGCCTCCTCTTAGTCTAATGGAGGACTTGCCCCACTATGGGCTAGATTTTCCCCAAGCAGTTCTTTTGGCGCACTTAACCGTAAATGCGCTGACTTTGTGCGCTGGAAACGGCGCTGAAAAAATGTGCCCCCATTCTGGCCATTCTGCTGTGTGTCCCGGGTCCTGGCGTGGCCTTTCTCGTGGAGTGGGGGGTGTAGCTACAGTCCTGTGCAGCAAACACTGCCAGCATCTCTGCACATGTGCACTAGAGTGTGCGCGCATGTGCAGTAGCTCATCGCAGCCTGATGCTGTGTGGGAGGGGCTGAAGCACACCATCCCTATTCCGGGCCGAGTGGCCTGCCGCACACTCTGATATCGAAGGATCACATTGGAGTAATGGAGTCTGGAGATGATGAAGGGACATGAGTTTTAGTGGCAGATGGGCTGTGGCCCTATTGGCAAGGGCGGGGGAGCGGGACTAGCTGAAGTGAGCCGGCACGAGCTCGACGTGGCACTGACTTGGTGCAGAGCCAGGATGGCAAGGAGAATTCACAGGACACCGGAGAGGAGAGCATTGACAGCCAAAAGTGCCCAGTGTGCGAGATCATTTTCCTGCTCAACCTGGAGGACTTTGATTTTGAGCAGCACATTGTGAAGCACTTTGTAGCCGTTCCTCTCTCTCCCCCCTCCCCCCTCCCCCCTCCCCCCGCCCCCCGCCGACGAGACCAGCCTTTCCTCTCCCAACCCGGCCCGCTGCCTTCCCTGGCCGATTTCAACTAAAGGTAGGATTTAATACAATTTTTTAATTGTTGTTCAAATGTTTACCTATTTTATGTAATTAGTTGAACTTTTATATTGAATATTTGCTGCTTGGTGCAGGTCCTACCTGCGCCGATTTGTTAACTGCCCGCAAGGTTTTTCAGAGCTGGCCACATACGCTGACCTAAGTGGATTTGGAGTAACTTTTAGCTGGCCAAAGTGGCATAAATGGCCAAAGTGGAATAAGTGTCTGGGAACGCCCCCTTTTGAAAAAAAAACTGAAGTAAAAAGAATCTAACCTAAGTGACTTACCCTGGAGCAAACTTTGTTGGGGAAAATGACATTTTTTAAACTTACGCCAGAAAAAACTTACTTCAAAAAACTTGGAGGTCATGGGGAAAATCGGACCCTATGAACTGTAGGTTTAGAATGGATCGCCGTCCAAAACAATAGGTTCGAAAAGAAACTTAATTTTCCAAGCATAATACTTTTGCTGAAACAACTACAGTACGTCAGAGCTCGGAGATTGTTGAATTAGATAACCCATTCACTAAGCTTCAGAATCACCAAGGCTTGAGCATGGCTGCCATTTTTACATTATTTTTCAATTAGCCATATTGGTTTTATGAAGAGCTCTGCTGGGCAATCCAGAGCTCCAGTGTCGCATTCAATCAATAGCCGCAAAGAAACCCTATTATTGCAGAACCAAGTAGTCACTAAACAAAAAGCACTGATTCAAGGCATCAGAACACTTGACAAACTGAACCATGGCCAGGCTTTCACTGGTGGTTGGATTGTATCCTGCTTGCATTACACATTCCATTCTGGGGTGTATAGATTCAATTATAAAATTAATAGAAATCAACAAGATTAGCCTGTTCAGTGTACAGCAACAAACTTGCACGTCTGTCTCAGAGGCTCATTCCAGTACGAGAAAGAGAGAGAGAGAGAGAGACGGGTCGGGTTAAACGTGTGTCCAATATCACAGTAGTGTCAGGGATGACATCAAGCCCTAGCTGCTGCACAAGGCACAAACATCTAACAGCTGCAGCTTTGGTCAATAGAGACCACGTCCAGTCAATGCAACTGGAAACAATTCAACTGCGTGCTGCTCGCTGTGTGAAATGAAATGCTTTTA
The DNA here is from genome assembly GCF_044704955.1 of Pristiophorus japonicus. NCBI lineage: Eukaryota > Metazoa > Chordata > Chondrichthyes > Pristiophoridae > Pristiophorus > Pristiophorus japonicus. The sequence continues at coordinate 240,249,942 of NC_091984.1, read as the reverse complement.
GGAATTCTGTTACGGTGCACGAGATGTTACCCACCCCTCTCTTCCCCTTTGAAATTCTCCTGGAACAGTTCAGAATCTCAGGCAGGAAATGATCACTCTTGCTGTCTTGCAGAAAAATTCAAACTCTCAGCTTCATTTCCTCTGACATTACAAGCATGAAGCCAAGCCTCCGCCTGTGCAGGGTCTGTACACCTCTGCTCTCAGGCTGATGTGAAGTGCTGATTATTTTAGATTTCTTCTAAAGTCTCTCAAAGTGGCTGATACTTTGCTTGTAAAAGCCTATGACTCATTATAAGGGGCCATCATGTGGTCACTGTCGGAACTCCCATTTTAAATTGCACATCGGCTGAACTGGAGCAAAACTGAAGCCATGAGCTGCAGCCCACTCCTCACATACTGAATGAAGCCTTTTTACTTCCTAGAAATTCAAGTAATACTCATTTTTAAGATGTCCAAACTCTGAATTGAACAAAGCAAGTATGTGTTAGCTACTTATACATTCGGTAGGCAATTTATGCAAATGCTGATTATCACACAATAGTTAGGTTTTAAAAAAAGCTCAATTCAAGATATTGCTTTGTTATTTCAGCAGCGTTGGTTAAATACTGCATGTGTTTTACAGTTTGTGAAATGAACAGCAATCTTTTGTTAATCTTCATAACGCTCTCCTTTCCTTTACACAAAATAAGAGCAGAGCAAACTAAACATCGAGTGGTCAGGAGCCTGCTAGATGTTAATAAACAAAATATAAAGCAATGACGAGGGAAACGTGACCTTGGGTATTACAATTCACTTAGAAATTAAGTGGAGAAAATGAACAGAAGTGGAATCGAAATAAGCAGCAAGTGTTCATATAGGAGAGGAAAGCGTCCCAGGTTGAAAGGCACAGACAGCACACACCGAGCCAACAGTAAGGGTTCATAGATTTGAAAACCAGAAGACTGCTGTCTCCCCTGTACTCAATCCACAATACTCCTAAAGTTGTCTAACATGACAGTTTGTAAAAGAAAAAGTATTGAATTAAATTTCCCAAGGAATCAAACAGCTCTTCCTCGATAGTTCCCCTCTCTGAGGAAGAGGAACGCGATCATTTCTCTGCCAGGCTGTAAGAGAGAAGCCACAAAGAGCACTTTTGGCTAAAACTGAAAGGTTTTTTGTTCCAGGTAAATGATATTATTTACTTCATGGATCTCTCGAGTTGAGATCAGAATGGCTGCAACAACCCTCTGAGCATTTACTTCAACTTCAGTTTCTCCTCTAATACCAATGTGATTTTCATTCAAAAGCTTCCCAATCAATCTGACCAGGAACGATTGAATAATCAAAGCAATGCCTGAGTAAGCATGGTTCACATTACAGGTCTCAACCACTTTAGTGTGACCAAGTTATTTTAATTTTTGACTTGCTGACGTGACATATTGTGAGAGATAGTCAGCTCCTGTTCATTGCTGTAAAAGCAATTCACACTTAACCCCAGCCGTAATATATTCGACTATAGTAGGATAAATAAATTACCGTTAACACATTTGAAGCCTTGGTTACTCACACACCTTTATGGAACTGGAGGTGCTTCCCATTTTACATCCGCTGCCGGCTCCGAGCTCACCATTACTCTCCCATTATATGCAGTGGGGAAGAGGGATACAATCGTGCAAGCATGTCACTTCGACGGGAATACCACATTCAGAAAGAAAACTGATTCCCTTCTCTGCCGGAACCATCGGGCCAAGTTGCCATGGAGAAAGGTGCTGCTCAGTGGGCTGGAGGAGCCACAATATGCCAGCACAAGAAAACAACAGTTAAACAGCAGCAAGACACGTCTGACTGCAAGCAGACGCTTCCCTCAGCTCGACAGGAATGACTGCGCCCGTGATCTGTATGCAAGGCCAATCAGCAAGGCACGCAGCTGTTTACAATGCAAAAGCTCCTCCTCACCTATACTGAGGCACTTTAGTTAAAAGTATAGCCAGTAACTGCATTCTTCATTTAAAATCAAACAACTGGCCAAATCATAAAGTAAATAATGCCAGTTTAGTTAACGGGGCAATTTATTCGAAGAGGACACGGATTCTTTTCTCACTTGTAATTATTCAAATTCCACCTCCATGAGAAAACAGCCGGTTTGTGAAGAGAAGTCGTTAAATATCATACACATTGCATCAACCCGATCTCTACATATTCCAGTACTTTGATACTCAAACAGCAGTACTCGTTTCTGCTCCTGGACCCAGTGTTCCCCTGAAATGAATACCTAATGCATGGTTTTGTTATGATTGTTTTGCCATTAAATCACATACAGCACCTTATAAAATGTTAACGTGTCTCTGATCCTATCATGAGCGATAGCTCCTCGTGTAATACGCAACCACAAAGGACTGCTGCCTAAAGCCAAACTCACAGCAAGAGCAATGTGCAGCCTCCAATGAGCACCTTCTGTTACTTAGCAACTCACAGACGTGCTCTTGGTATCAGCAGGTTTAAATGGTCACCTTTCTAAAAAAATAAATGGGAACTGGTTGCAGTGATTGCTTTTTATAGCTTTAAACTGGTGGAGTTCCTCCTAATAACAGAAAATAACAGCAGTTCACACAAATATACATTGCAGGTCGCTCGTTGTCTGTTCTCAACTTCTTTACCTCCTTGAAGCTACTCAGCTGACACACCACCACAGAATGAAAGGGGGCAAGCAAAAGACTGCACCCGGAAGAGCAGAAAATGCCATGAAATATTAAAATAATAGTACAAGTATAGGAACACTCACCACACACTGTACGACTAGATTGCCGACAAGAATGGTGAAATTATCATTGGACAAAAAATAAACTGCAGGATTAACACCCAAACAATTTAAAACTTTTACTACAAAATACATGTTCAAGTTAACTATTTATAAAGCCACACAAATTAAAAATCACTGCTGCATATCTGGATTAGACGGAGATCTAGGTGTGTGGCTCAGCTCACAGTGCAGGACACCAAGAGCAAAAAAGAAGGAGGAGAGAAGAGAAGATCTTTCTTAGGGTTTGATTCAGCTGCATGTTTCCCTCATTTACTTATCCAGTTTCCTCTTAAATGGATCTATATTATTCAGAGAATTATAGAATGATACAGCCTCCACTTCAGAGGGCAATTGTTGTGGGACTGGAGTCACCAATAGGCTCAGCAGGTTTTCTTCCCTAAAGGACATTAGTGAACAAGTTGGGCTATTACAACAATCCAACAGCTTCATGGCCACTTTTACTGACACCAGCTTTTTACTTTCAGATCTTTTTGTGATCTGAATATCACATTCTCAAATTGTCATGTCCCGGTGTTAACTAGTTCAGTAACATAACCACTTCTCCACTGCCCTTACAGCAGATACAATAATGGCCTGGATTTCGAGAAGGGGGAAGGTATGGAGAGCGGGAGACTGTGCTTTCAATGTGGAGGAGGAAGGAGTGTGCGAGGAAGAGGAGGAGGAGGATGCGAAGAGGTGGTGGTGGTGGTGGGGGGGCGGAGAGCGCGTTGGGGGGGGGGGGGAGGGGAAGAGAGTGCGTATGTGTGTGGGGGGGGGGGAAGTGCGTGCGGTGTGGGGGGGGGGGGAAGTGCGTGCGGTGTGGGGGGGGGGGGAAGTGCGTGCGGTGTGGGGGGGGGGGAGTGCGTGCGGTGTGGGGGGGGGGGAGGGGAAGAGAGTGCGTATGTGTGTGGGGGGGGGGGGAAGTGCGTGCGGTGTGGGGGGTGGAGAGAGTGCGTGTGGTGTGGGGGGGAAGAGAGTGCGTGCGGTGTGGGAGGGGGGGTGGGAGTGCGTGCGGTATGGGGGGGGGAGAGAGTGCGTGTGGTGTGGGGGGGAAGAGAGTGCGTGCGGTGTGGGAGGGGGGGTGGGAGTGCGTGCGGTATGGGGGGGGGAAGAGAGTGCATGCGGTGTGGGGGGGGGGGGGAAGAGAGTGCGTGCAGTGTGGGGGGGGGGGAAGAGAGTGCGTGCAGTGTGGGGGGGGAAGAGTGCGTGCAGTGTGTGGGGGTGGTGGGAGTGCGTGCAGTGTGGGGGGGGGGGGAAAGAGAGTGCGTGCAGTGTGGGGGGGGGGGGGGGGAAAGAGTGCGTGTGGTGGGGGGGGGGGGGGGGGGGAGTGCAGTGTGGGGGGGGGGAAAGAGAGTGCGTGTGGTGTGGGGGGGGGGGAAAAGAGTGCGTGTGGTGTGGGGGGGGGGAAGAGTGTGTGCGAAGAGTGCGTGCAGTGTGGGGGGGGGGAAGAGAGTGCGTGCGGGGTGGGGGGGGGGGAAAGAGTGCGTGTGGTGGGGGGGGGGGGGGAGTGCAGTGTGGGGGGGGGGGAAAGAGAGTGCGTGCAGTGTGGGGGGGGAAGAGTGCGTGCAGTGTGCGGGGGTGGTGGGAGTGCGTGCAGTGTGGGGGGGGGGGGAAAGAGTGTGTGTGGTGGGGGGGGGGGGGGGGAGTGCAGTGTGGGGGGGGGGGAAAGAGAGTGTGCGGTGGGGGGGGGGGAAGAGTGCGTGCGAAGAGTGCGTGCAGTGTGGGAGGGGGAAGAGAGTGCGTGTGCAGTGTGGGGGGGGGGGAAGAGTGCGTGCAGTGTGGGGGAGGGGGGGAGAGCGCGGGGGGAGGGAGTGTGCAGGAAGCTGTATTTGCACCTTGAAGCAGACATGACTAAAATGTTGCTCTCAACTTTTCAAAACACATAGGAAGATAAAGCTAAGAAGCATTGAATTATCCAAACTGTCAGTCATTATTTGACATGACTGAGCTCACCAATGGTGATCAATCTGGAATCTGTATCCTCCAGAAATAGTATAACATTTGAACAGAGATTTGAACAGTCAATCTCCAGGTTGCTACCCCAGTACCATAATCACTCGGCTGCCTGTCGTCTGTCGTACTCCCTTCATGCATTCGGAGAGCCTCAGCGAAGGTGCCATACTGCTCGAGTGTCAGTAAATCCACACATGCCAGGTATCCACTCTCAGATGGGCAGTCTGTTGAGAGGGTACTTCATTAGGAAAATGGAATAAAAATTATTATTGTCAGTACCTCTAAAGTAGCATAAGTACATAAGAAATAGGAGCAGGAGTCGACCATTCGGCCCCTCGAGCCTGCTCCGCCATTCAATGAGATCACGGCTGATCTTCGACCTCAATTCCACTTTCCCGCCTGATCCCCATATCCCTCGATTCCCCTAGACTCTATCTATCTCAGCCTTGAATATTCAGAGACGCAACATCCACAGGCCTGGGGCAGAGAATTCCAAAGATTCACAACCCTCTGATTGAAGGAATGTCTCCTCATCTCGGTCTTAAATGGCCGACCCCTTATCCTGAGACTGTGACCCCTAGTTCTCAACACTCCAGCCAGGGAAAACAACCTCTCAGCATCTATCCTGTCAATCCCCTTCAGAATCTTGTATATTTCAATGAGATCACCTCTCATTCTTCTAAACTCGAGAGAGTATGGGCACAACCTACACAACCTCTCAAGCATGGGCGGAGGTTGGCTTCTCGCTCTCAGTCAGGAATGGTGAAGGCATGTTTCGGAAAATGATACAAGATCTATCCAGCCAGATCCAGGATGCTAATTACGTCTACATCTTTGGCCTTGTTCTTATGTTGTTAATTCATCAAGAATGTAAGAAGCAAACCGATAATACTCACTGATTGTGGGAACGCACCCAGATTCAAGACTTCAGTGTACGCACATCCAGTTGGATACTGGTGCTCTAACTACAAGTCTTGATGGCCAAAAATCTGAATTAAATTCTGTTTAATAATTTGGAGAAGTCAAATATTCACACCAGCTCGAGTCAATTATCTTCTGTATGGAGCATGCACTGCAAGTGTAAAGTATTGTTACTCTCATACAAGGACATGTAACTGCAGTAGTTTAATAATGTAGGGCAGCACTGGAAGCACTCGCAATTTAATTAGTTTATTGATTTCACACAATTATTGTAATGCACATGATTCACAAGGATGGTGGGGGAAGTGAGTGAGAGAGAGAGAGAGAGAGGGAGATAAACAGAGAGAAAGAGAGACAGAAATTGATTGTGTTTTTCACTGACAAAGGAAACAAGCAGCTTTTTCGTCACCTTGATTGGATGTCCCACTTTTGCGCACAAATTACAAAAATATCTATTCCAAGCAGCAAGTGCAAAGTGAGAGCCCATCACAAAATTAAGGATGTTTTGCTGCCACTTGACTACACGGTAATTTACAAACACTGGCGCACTCACTGTATAAAATATGTCTTGAATTAACACCTTTTAAATTTAGATATTAAACAGGTTAGTCATTCCAGAAAAGTCAAATACTTCATAATAACCAGAGTCTGAAGAGGGTTTAATCTCCAAGTTCCGATAACACATGTACAGTTTGATTAACACTGGAATTGTGAATCATTTCACGAGCCATAGTTATAACATATAAGTAATTGTCCTCAGTAGTCTCGGCACTGCTATTAACTATTGAAATTACGCAGTGAACAGAAAGGTATATGGGTAGGAATCTCTAAGGAAAGGTCAACGTATTTAACACAACTTTTACCATGTTCATACCACTTATTTTAAGATCATAGCAATTACATTCTTTAGATGCATTGTTCAGTATAAAAACAGAAAAATACCAACACAAAAAACTGCTGCCTTGAGCACGTAATCGGGGCTGCTGCTGCAGCAGTGCTCAGGGAGTGCTGCATTGTCAGAGGTGCCAACTTGCAGATGAGAAATTAAAATGAGGGCTATTCAGGTGGATGTAAAAGACCCCATGGCATTATTTGAAGAGCAGGGGAGTTTTCCTGGTCCTGGCTAAATTTATCCCTGAACCAACATCACTAAAATAGGTATGCGGTCATTTATCTCACTGCTATGTCAAAAGTAACTTATCGGCTGTGACACATGTTGGTACACCCAGAGGATGTGAAAGGTGCTATATAAATGCAAGTCCTTTCTTCAGATTAGCTTTGAGCATCAGGGATCAACTAGTTAGGCAGTGAATCTCCAATATATGTACAAAATGCAAAATGTACACAAATGTTGACATTTACCTGCCAGAATAATTTTCTAAATACTTCTAATGCTAAGCACATTAAGGAATTTCCACCACAGTGGGGCACTTGTTAATTTGCTGTATTCCAGGTATTCATTAAAGAGGCTAAAGCCAAATACTGCAGATGCTGGAAACTTGAAATAAAAACAGAAAATACTGGAAATACTCAGCAGGTCAGGCAGCATCTGTGGAGAGAGAAACAGAGTTAACGTTTCAGGTTGATGACCCTTCTTTCTGTAATGTATGTAATGCCTGGGTTTACCTGCCACCAGAGGGAGCGACCATCAGAGGTCATTGGGCCACAGACACACATGTGCAGCCCTTGTATATAAAGAAAGCCTCCATGTTTAATCCTCACTTTAAGAGCTAATAAAGTAGAGTCAGGTGGCACCTGATTGAGTTCACGGTACTAAGCCGATCGAGTTATTGCATACTCAACATTTGGCAACGAGGCACAATACGAACTTTCACGGATAAAACAAAAAAATGAGCTCTATTGGAATCCTGGAGTGATTTGTGGAGGGCGAAGACGGAGGATTTTACAGATCGCCTCAACCAGTACTTCGTGGCCAACAAGATGGATGAAGACGCTGTGCAGTTAGGCGCAGGGCGGTTTTCCTCACGGTGTGTGATCCAAAAATCTATGGGCTCAAAGAATATGCTCTCACCTGCCGTCCAACGGAAAAGACCGATGAGGAATTGTGTGCTCTGATTTGGGACCATCTCAAACCTAAAGAAGGCATCATTATCTTGAGATATCGCTTTTACAAACATGTTCGTTCTGAGGGCCAGGACATGGTGGAATTTGTTGCCGACCTGAGACATCTCGCTGGGCCGTGTAAGTTTGGAACCGCGGTGGAAGACACGCTGTGCGACGTCTTTGTAATAGGCATAAACCACGAGGGGATCCTGCGGAAGCTGCTGGCTGCAGAAACGCTGAATCTCAGCAGGGCCATCACGATCGGCCAGGCTTGCCTGACCACGATAGTACAAAGCAGATATCCTCGCAGAATCGGAACTCCACGGCAAGTACTGTGCACCAGATTGTGTCGTCGGTTGGCAGAGCTGCACCTGGCAGGGCCTACCGGACTGTGTTTGCGAAACCTGTAGCTGCTCAAAGTCTGCCATTGGGCACGAATCCGATTTCACTCTGTTGGCGTTGTGGGGGCAATCATCGGCCTCATCAGTGCTGTTTCAGATAGTATATTTGTAAAGGCTGTGCGAAAATTGGGCACCTTCAGCGGGTGTGTCCACAGCTCAGCAAGCGTGCTGCAACACATCACGTGGATGATGATGACCAATCCAGAGTGGATCCGGCAATACAACCCGAGATACCAAAGGAGGAAGTGTATTGTGTACATTTGTTCCTGACAAAGAGCCAACCGATAAAGATTGAAGTAAAATTGAACGGTGTACCGGTATCTATGGAATTAGACACGGGTGCAAGTCAGTCAATTATGAGCCAGAGGACTTTCGAAAAGCTGTGGAACACCAAGGCCGTGAAACCCAAGCTGAGTCCAGTAAATATAAAATTGCGTACCTACACCAAAGAGCTCATACCAGTGATTGGCTGTGCAGCAGTCAAGGTGTCGTACGATGGGGCGGTTCATGATCTAATGCTGCGGATCATTCCAGGCAATGGTCCAACGCTGTTCGGCAGGAGTTGGCTCAAAAAATAAAGTGGAACTGGAACAATATTAAAGCTTTGTCATCAGTGGATGACACTTCATGTGCTCAAATGCTGAGCCAATTTCCCTCGCTGTTTGAACCAGGCATCGGCAATTTCACGGGAGCAGATCCATCTGGACTCGAATGCAAGACCCGTCCATCACAAAGCCCGGGCGGTCCCGTACATAATGAGGGAGAAGGTCGAAATCGAACTGGACAGACTCCAACATGAAGGGGTCATTTCACCGGTCAAATTTAATGAATGGGCTAGTCCCATTGTTCCTGTGTTAAAGAGTGATGGCATTGTCAGGATTTGTGGAGATTACAAGGTTATAATCAGTCGAGTTTCAAAACAGGATCAGTACCCGTTACCAAAGGCTGATGACCTGTTTGCAACGTTAGCCGGTGGAAAGTCGTTCACCAAATTGGATCTGATGTCGGCCTATATGACATAGGAGCTTGTCGAATCATCAAAGAAACTTACGTGCATCAATACGCATAAAGGGCTGTTCATTTACCACAGGTGTCCTTTCGAAATTCGTTCGGCTGCTGCCATATTTCAGAGAAACATGGCGAGTTTACTGAAGTCCGTCCCGAGAACCGTGGTGTTCCAAGACGACATTCTGGTCACAGGTCGTGACACTGCCGAACACCTGTACAACCTGGAAGAGGTTCTATGTCGTCTGGACAAAGTGGGGCTCAGGCTGAAACGTTCAAAGTGCATCAAAGTTGAATTCCTGGGAAGGAAGATTGCTGCAGACGGCATCAGGCCTACGGACTCGAAAACAGAGACCATCAAAAATGCATCCAGACCCCAGAATGTGACGGAGCTGCGTTCGTTCCTTGGTCTTCTTAACTACTTGGGTAATTTCTTACCTAAATTGAGCACATTATTAGAGCCACTGTACATGCTGCTCAGAAAAGGCGACAACTGGGTTTGGAGTATATTTCAAGACAGGGCCTTTGAGAAGGCTAGAAATCTGCTTTGGTCCAACAAATTGCTGGTACATTATGACCCATGCAAGCATTTAGTATTGGTCTGCGACACTTCATCGCATGGGGTTGGTTGCATGCTCCAACAATCCAACGAGTCGGGCAAACTACAACCTGTTGCATACGCGTCGAGAAGCATGTCTAAAGCGGAAAGAGCCTACAGCATGGCAGAGAAAGAAACTTTAGCCTGCGTATATGGGGTTAAAAAGATGCATTAGTATCAGTTTGGGCTTCGTTTCGAGCTTGAAACCGATCACAAGCCGGTCATATCTGTGTTTTCAGAGCATAGAGGTATCAATACCAACGCATCGTCCCGCATCCAGAGGTGGGCGCTGACATTATCTGCCTATGATTATGTCATAGACCTGGCACTGAGAATTGTGCCGATGCATTGAGCCGTTTACCATTGCCGCCGGAGGTGGAAACCCCACAGCCCACAGACCTACTGTTGGTCTTGGATGCCTTTGAAAGTGAAGGGTCGCCTGTCACTGCTCAACAAGTTAGGACCTGGTCCAGCCAGGATCCGATCTTATCGGTTGTAAAACGTTGTGTCCTTAGCGGTGATTGGTCGGCCATTCCCAGGGAAGTGTGTGATGAGACCAAACCTGACAACCGCCGCAAAGACGAACTATCCATTCAATCTGATTGTTTGCTATGGGGTAATCGTGCTGTTGTGCCCAAGAAAGGCAGGGAGAGATTTAGAAACATAGAAAATAGGTGCAGGAGTAGGCCATTCGGCCCTTCTAGCCTGCACCACCATTCAATGAGTTCATGGCTGAACATGCAACTTTAGTACCCCATTCCTGCTTTCTCACCATACCCCTTGATTCCCCTAGTAGTAAGGACTTCATCTAACTCCTTTTTGAATATATTTAGTGAATTGGCCTCAACAACTTTCTGTGGTAGAGAATTCCACAGGTTCACCACTCTCTGGGTGAAGAAATTCCTCCTCATCTCGGTCCTAAATGGCTTCCCCCTTATCCTTAGACTGTGTCCCCTGGTTCTGGACTTCCCCAACATTGGGAACATTCTTCCTGCATCTAACCTGTCTAACCCCGTCAGAATTTTAAACGTTTCTATGAGGTCCCCTCTCATTCTTCTGAACTCCAGTGAATACAAGCCCAGTTGATCCAGTCTTTCTTGATAGGTCAGTCCCGCCATCCCGGGAATCAGTCTGGTGAACCTTCGCTGCACTCCCTCAATAGCAAGAATGTCCTTCCTCAGGTTAGGAGACCAAAACTGTACACAATACTCCAGGTGTGGCCTCACCAAGGCCCTGTACAATTGTAGCAACACCTCCCTGCCCCTGTACTCAAATCCCCTCGCTATGAAGGCCAACATGCCATTTGCTTTCTTAACCGCCTGCTGTACCTGCATGCCAACCTTCAATGACTGATGTACCATGACACCCAGGTCTCTTTGCACCTCCCCTTTTCCTAATGTGTCACCATTCAGATAATAGTCTGTCTCTCTGTTTTTACCACCAAAGTGGATAACCTCACATTTATCCACATTATACTTCATCTGCCATGCATTTGCCCACTCACCTAACCTATCCAAGTCGCTCTGCAGCCTCATAGCATCCTCCTCGCAGCTCACACTGCCACCCAACTTAGTGTCATCCGCAAATTTGGAGATACTACATTTAATCCCCTCGTCTAAATCATTAATGTACAGTGTAAACAGCTGGGGCCCCAGCACAGAACCTTGCGGTACCCCACTAGTCACTGCCTGCCATTCTGAAAAGTCCCCATTTACTCCTACTCTTTGCTTCCTGTCTGACAACCAGTTCTCAATCCATGTCAGCACACTACCCCCAATCCCATGTGCTTTAACTTTGCACATTAATCTCTTGTGTGGGACCTTGTCAAAAGCCCTCTGAAAGTCCAAATATACCACATCAACTGGTTCTCCCTTGTCCACTCTACTGGAAACATCCTCAAAAAATTCCAGAAGATTTGTCAAGCATGATTTCCCTTTCACAAATCCATGCTGACTTGGACCTCTTTCCAAATGCACTACTATGACATCCTTAATAATTGATTCCATCATTTTACCCACTACCGATGCCAGGCTGACCGGTCTATAATTCCCTGTTTTCTCTCTCCCTCCTTTTTTAAAAAGTGGGGTTACATTGGCTACCCTCCACTCCATAGGAACTGATCCAGAGGCAATGGAATGTTGGAAAATGACTGTCAATGCATCCACTATTTCCAAGGCCACCTCCTTAAGTACTCTGGGATGCAGTCCATCAGGCCCTGGGGATTTATCGGCCTTCAATCCCATCAATTTCCCCAACACAATTTCCCGACTAATAAGGATTTCCCTCAGTTCCTCCTCCTTACTAGACCCCCCGACCCCTTTTATATCCGGAAGGTTGTTTGTGTCCTCCTCAGTGAATACCGAACCAAAGTACTTGTTCAATTGGTCCGCCATTTCTTTGTTCCCCGTTATGACTTCCCCTGATTCAGACTGCAGGGGACCTACGTTTGTCTTTACTAACCTTTTTCTCTTTACATATCTATAGAAACTTTTGCAATCCGTCTTAATGTTCCCTGCAAGCTTCTTCTCGTACTCCATTTTCCCTGCCCTAATCAAACCCTTTGTCCTCCTCTGCTGAGTTCTAAATTTCTCCCAGTCCCCGGGTTCGCTGCTATTTCTGGCCAATTTGTATGCCACTTCCTTGGCTTTAATGCTATCCCTGATTTCCCTTGATAGCCACGGTTGAGCCACCTTCCCTTTTTTATTTTTACGCCAGACAGGAATGTACAATTGTTGTAGTTCATCCATGCGGTCTCTAAATGTCTGCCATTGCCCATCCACAGTCAACCCCTTCAGTATCATTCGCCAATCTATCCTAGCCAATTCACGCCTCATACCTTCAAAGTTACCCTTCTTTAAGTTCTGGACCATGGTCTCTGAATTAACTGTTTCATTCTCCATCCTAATGCAGAATTCCACCATATTATGGTCACTCTTCCCCAAGGGGCCTCGCACAACGAGATTGCTAATTAATCCTCTCTCATTACACAACACCCAGTCTGAGATGGCCTCCCCCCTAGTTGGTTCCTCGACATATTGGTCTAAAAAACCATCCCTTATGCACTCCAGGAAATCCTCCTCCACCGTATTGCTTCCAGTTTGGTTAACCCAATCTATGTGCATATTAAAGTCACCCATTATAACTGCTGCACCTTTATTGCACGCACCCCTAATTTCATGTTTGATGCCCTCCCCAACATCACTACTACTGTTTGGAGGTCTGTACACAACTCCCACTAACGTTTTTTGCCCTTTGGTATTCTGCAGCTCTACCCATATAGATTCCACATCATCCAAGCTAATGTCCTTCCGAACTATTGCCTTAATTTGCTCCTTAACCAGCAATGCTACCCCACCTCCTTTTCCTTTTATTCTATCTTTCCTGAATGTTGAATACCCCTGGATGTTGAGTTCCCAGCCCTGATCATCCTGGAGCCATGTCTCCGTAATCCCAATCACATCATATTTGTTAACATCTATTTGCACAGTTAATTCATCCATCTTATTGCGGATACTCCTTGCATTAAGACACAAAGCCTTCAGGCTTGTTTTTTTAACACCCTTTGTCCTTTTAGAATTTTGCTGTACAGTGGCCCTTTTTGTTCTTTGCCTTGGGTTTCTCTGCCCTCCACTTTTCCTCATCTCCTTTCCATCGTTTGCTTTTGCCTCCTTTTTGTTTCCCTCTGTCTCCCTGCATTGGTTCCCATCCCCCTGCCATATTAGTTTAAATCCTCCCCAACAGCGGGATTTACACAGTACCCATCCCGGTATTGTGATGAAAGCCATTGCCAGGTTTCACGTTTGGTGGCCTGGCATTGACTCTGATTTGGAGTCATGTGTGCATCAGTGCAACACTTGCATGCTGTTAAGCAATGCACCAGTGGAATCTCCGCTAAGTCTGTGGTCGTGGCCATCCAAACCATGGTCGAGGATTCACATCGACTATGCAGGTCCTTTCCTGGGCAAAATGTTTTTGGTGGTGGTGGATGCATATTCCAAATGGATAGAATGTGTAATCATGTCATCCAGCTCATCCACAGCCACCATTGAGAGCCTTCGTGCCATGTTTGCCACCCATGGTCTGCCCGACATCGTTGTGAGCGACAACGGATCATGCTTCATGAGTTTGGAGTTTCAAGAGTTTATGAGACTCAATGGTATCAAGCATGTAAGGTCAGCACCATTCAAACCCACGTCCAAACCATCAAGCAGAGCCTGAAATGCGTAACTCGCAGTTCTTTGCAGAGTCGCTTGTCACACATACTGCTTAGTTACAGGACGAGACCCCACACGCTTACCGGGGTCCCCCCTGCTGAACTGTTGATGAAGAGAAGTCTCAAGACCAGGTTCTCGCTTGTCCACCCTGATCTTAATGAACACGTCGAAAACCGACGTCAACATCAGCACTGCCGTGTCATGCGACATCTCTATTAATGATCCTGTGTATGTGCTAAATTATGGTCAAGGCCCCAAGTGGGTCACTGGCACTGTTACGGCCAAGGAGTGTAAACAGGGTGCTTATTGTCAGACTCACTAATGGGCAAACATGCAGGAGGCACATTGATCAGACGAAATTGCAGCACACAGACAAACCGGAACAGCTTGAAGAAGACTCCTTCAATGACCAAACGATTCATATTCAGCCATCAGAAGACCCTGCTGTTGTCAATGAATCTGGACCTTCAATCCCCGACATGGACACTGCCACTCCTATTAGACCGGCTACCCAGCCTCAAGTCATGAATGACTCAGAGCTCACCCAGATCTGGAATTGAACTGAGACGATCAACTAGGGAGCGGAAAGCCCCAGACCGTCTCAATTTGTAAATAGGACTGATACCAAGATCTTGCGGGGGGGAGGGGGAATGTATATGCCTGGGTTTACCTGCCACCAGGGGGAGTGACCATCGGAGGTCATTGGACCTCAGACACACACGTGCAGCCCTTGTATATGAAGAAAGCCTCCATGTTTAATCCTCACTTTGAGAGCTAATAAAGTAGTCAGGTTGCACCTGATTGAGTTCACAGTACTAAGCCTATTGAGTTATTGCTTACGCAACACTTTCTCAACAGATGCTGCCTGACCTGCTGAATATTTCCACCATTTTTTGTTTTTAATGCCGTCATTTCATGAGGGGTTGGGATCACATTGCGAGTTTCTGTTTCACACATAACCTCACAATATTCCAATGTTCTCACAGTGTAACATGCACATTTTTAAACAATTATATTCCATCCAACAGCAGGGAGAAAACTTAGACAACTTTAGTGGCGATGATTCCCTCAAAATATATTTGTCACAAGTGATGCACTTTATCATTACCACTGTGAACAGTCAAGTTGGACAACAGCAAAGCTTTCTGATTTAGCTCAATAACTGTCACCAAGGCAAAATTATAACTACATTGTTCATTGTTGTGACTTGATTGGCAGACAAAATAGATAGAAACATAGAAATTAGGTGCAGGAGTAGGCCATTCAGCCCTTCGAGCCTGCACCACCATTCAATAAGATCATGGCTGATCATTCAACCTCAGTACCCCTTTCCTGCTTTCTCTCCATACCCCTTGATCCCTTTAGCCGTAAGGGCCATATCTAACTCCCTTTTGAATATATCTAACGAACTGGCCTCAACAACTTTCTGTGGTAGAGAATTCCACAGGTTAACCACTCTCTGAGTGAAGAAGTTTCTCCTCATCTCGGTCCTAAATGGCTTACCCCCTTATTCCTAGACTGTGACCCCTGATTCTGGAACTCCCCAGCAACGGGAACATTCTTCCTGCCTCTAACCTGTCCAATCCCGTCAAAAGTTTATATGTTCACCAAGGCTTTGTACAATTGCAGTAAGACCTCCCTGCTCCTATACTCAAATCCTCTAGCTATGAAGGCCAACATGCCATTTGCCTTCTTCACCGCCTGCTGTACCTGCATGCCAACCTTCAATGACTGATGTACCATGACACCCAGGTCTCGTTGCATCTCCCCTTTTCCTAGTCTGTCACCATTCAGATAATATTCCGTCTTCCTGTTTTTGCGCCCAAAGTGGATAACCTCACATTTATCCACATTATACTGCTTCTGCCATGCATTTACCCACTCACCTACCTTGTCCAAGTCACCCTGCAGCCTCTTAGCATGCTCCTCACAGCTCACACCGCCACCCAGCTTAGTGTCATCTGAAAACTTGGAGATATTACACTCAATTCCTTCATCTAAATCATTGATGTATATTGTAAATAGTTGGGGTCCCAGCACTGAGCCCTGCTGCACCCCACGTCACTTCTGCCATTCTGAAAAGGACCTGTTTATTCCAACTCTCCGCTTCCTGTCTGCCAACCAGTTTTCTATCCACGTCAATACATTACCCCCAATACCATGTGCTTTAATTTTGCACACGAATCTCTTCTGTGAGACCTTGTCAAAGTCTTTTGAAAGTCCAAATACACCACATCCACTGCTTCTCCCTTGTCCACTCTACTAGTTACATCCTCAAAAAATTCTAGAAGATTTATCAAACATGATTGCCCTTTGATAAATCCATGCTGACTTGGACCGATCCTGTCACTGCTTTCCAAATGCGCTGCTATTTCATCTTTAATAATTGATTCCAACATTTTCCCCACCACTGATGTCAGACTAAACAGTCTATAATTCCCTGTTTTCTCTCTCCCTCCTTTTTTAAAAAGTGGGGTTACATTAGCTACCCTCCAGTCCATAGGAACTGATCCAGAGTCAATAGAATGTTGGAAAATGATGACCAATGCATCCACTATTTCTATGGCCACTTCCTTAAGTACTCTGGGATGTAGCCTATCAGGCCCTCGGGATTTATCGGCCTTCAATCCCATCAATTTTCCAAACACAATTTCCTGACTAATAAGGATTTCCTTCAGTTCCTCCTTCTCACTAGACCCTCGGTCCCCGAGTTCATCCAGAAGGTTACTTGTGTCTTCCTTTGTGAAGACAGAACCAAAGTACTTGTTCAATTGGTCTGCTATTTCTTTGTTCCCCATTATAAATTCACCTGATTCTGACTGCAAAGGACCAACGTTGATCTTCACTAATCTTTTTCTCTTCACATATCTATAGAAGCTTTTGCAGTCAGTTTTTATGTTCCCTGCAAGCTTCCTCTCATACTCTATTTTCCCCCTCCTAATTAGACCCTTTGTCCTCCTCTGCTGAATTCTAAATTTCTTCCAATCCTCAGGTTTGCTGCTTTTTCTGGCTAATTTATATGCCTCTTCCTTGTATTTAACACTAACCCTAATTTCCCTTGTTAGCCACGGTTGAGCTACCTTCCCCATTTTGTTTTTACTCCAGACAGGTATGTACAATTGTTGAAGTTCATCCATATGATCTATAAATGTCTGCCATTGCCTATCCACCGTCAACCTTTTAAGTATCATTTGCCAGTCTATCCTAGCCAATTCACGTCTCATACCATCGAAGTTACCTTTCCTTAAGTTCAGGACCCTAGTCTCTGAATTAACACAGTCTCTCCCCATCCTAATAAAGAATTCTACCATATTATGGTCACTCTTCCCCAGGGACCTTCGCACAACAAGATTGCTAATTAGTCCTCTCTCATTATACAACACCCAGTCCAGGATGCCCAGCTCTCCAGTTGGTTCCTCAATATATTGGTCTAGAAAGCCATCCCTAAACACTCCAGGAAATCCTCCTCCACCACATTGCTACCAGCTTGGTTAGCCCAATCTATATGTAAATTAAAGTCGCCCATGATAACTGCTGTACCTTTATTATATGCATCCCTAATTTCTTGTCTGATGCCATCCCCAACTACTACTACTGTTTGGTGGTCTGTACACAACTCCCACTAGTGTTTTCTGCCCTTTGGTATTCCGCAGTTCTACCCATAGAGATTCCACATCATCCAGGCTAATGTCCTTTCTTACTATTGTGCTAATTTCCTCTGTAACCAGCAACGCTACCCCACCTCTTTTTCTTTTCTATCTATCTTTCTTTCCTGAATGTTGAATAACCCTGGATGTTGAGTTCCCAGCCTTGGTCACCCTGGAGCCATGTCTCCGTAATCCCAATTATATCATAATTGTTAATAGCTGCCTGCGCAGTTAATTCATCCACTTTATTAAGAATACTCCTCGCATTGAGGCACAGAGCCTTCAGGCTTGTCTTTTTAACACTCTTTATCCCTTTAGAATGGGGACATCCACTTTCAAAGCTGCTCAACCCCTTAATACTTCTCTCTTTATGTTTATTTCTGTTTCTACTCTATTTTCTGTCGTGAACCAATCCTCAATCCATGCTAATATATTACCCCAATCCCATGAGCCCTAATTCTGTGCAATATCATCATCATCATAGACAGTCCCTCGAGTCAAGGATGACTTGCTTCCAATTTCACCCAAGTACTGCGTTCAAATTCCTATTTGAAATCTATGTATTTGTTTCATACAACTGTTTTTGCTCAATTATATATCCATCCTGCCAAAGGTTTCATACATTGTAGACAATTATTTAACCGCAAGATAATTTAATTCCCAATAGCTCCCTAAAACATGAAACTTTGATCTGACTAGTTTCATCAATTAGCAATAAAAACAGTTATGAGTAATTAAGAACATTTTCATTTCTATGCAGATATAAAAGGGTTATGGAAAGGGTTAAATCTGCACAAACTACCATTAGTGAATGCCAGTTCTGATCATTAGCAACACTTACAGCACAGCACTCTCAACCAATGCCACAATTCACTTTTCGTAACAGTGTTAAGAAAATGGACTTGGGAAAGTGAACAATGTAAATCAGGAGTATTAATTGCATCGGATCTTAATTTTACACTTTCTTCTTGGATCTCCTGGACTGGTATCGATCGCCTGAGGGGGACGGAAAGGAATTTTCCAGATTCCACACCTCACCCCCACCGACCCTGTTTTTTTGCCTCTCCCAGGAGATTACATGGTTGCCAAGTGGGTGGTTCAGGTTTGAGTGTGCCAGGGAAAAGACACTTGGGACATACCGTCAGTAAACCGGAGCAGGTAACCAAGCAGTAATGAAGTTATGCATCAGTCATCTTGGTCAAGCTCTTGAATGAATTCAACAAGTCTGTAAAGTCCCTGTGAATCACTGAGATTGGGTGAACATAAGAACATAAGAATTAGGAACAGGAGTAGGCCATCTAGCCCCTCGAGCCTGCTCCGCCATTCAACAAGATCATGGCTGATCTGGCCGTGGACTCAGCTCCACTTACCCATCCTCTCCCCATAACCCTTAATTCCCTTATTGGTTAAAAATCTATCTATCTGTGACTTGAATACATTCAATGAGCTAGCCTCAACTGCTTCCTTGGGCAGAGAATTCCAGAGATTCACAACCCTCTGGGAGAAGAAATTCCTTCTCAACTCGGTTTTAAATTGGCTCCCCCGTATTTTGAGGCTGTGCCCCCTAGTTCTAGTCTCCCCGACCAGTGGAAACAACCTCTCTGCCTCTATCTTGTCTATCCCTTTCATGATTTTAAATGTTTCTATAAGATCACACCTCATCCTTCTGAACTCCAACGAGTGAAGACCCAGTCTACTCAATGGGTGGTGGGGCGGTGTCAGCACGGAGGGGTGGAAAGTGACCGACTGCCTGGTATAATCACTGTGAAATGGAAAGCTTGGTTTGTCATCTCATGTAGTTCCGAACAACTGCATCAATGGTCTTGAAGTTTCACGTTGGCTTCAATGAGGAACATTCCAACTGAAATTGACCAATATTGCTCGACAGGACAGAAACCTGGTATAACCAGACTTTCCCACCTCCAATGCCAATACAGGCACAAGTACATAATGTGTTCCTCCCTCTTTCCTATCTCTAATTGTAATATATAGCTCCACCTAGTGGACTACTGCTCCACCTAGTGGACTACTGTGGTAATGTAGCCACTTTGTTTACAATAATAAAAAGGAGTTGTTGGATGATTCCAGCCAAACAACACAGAGACTAGAGAGCTCCTTAGTTTGCAGAACATCTAAGAATCCAAGGTAAATTACAAGCACACTTGGCTGAACTGCCAGATTCCAGATGGCCGCGCCTACAGAAACAATAGGGCGCTTGGATGCGTTTTAACACACTTTCGGGGCGAATGTGGAGCGGCTAGATATGTCTTTCACCGCAAATAGTATCGTCAAAATCCTCAATGAAACTGTTGTGTATCTGTAAAGCATGCACTCCCATGTTCCGCCACCAGGGAGTGCATCCCCTGAAGTCCCAAGGGATCCCAGCATCCCTTGGGAGTACTGTATATAAGCCGACCCCTAAGGCCTGTTCCTCACTCTGGAGTGTCTTAATAAAGACTGAGGTCACTGTTACTTTAACCTCCCGGTGTGCAGTCTCATCTGTGTTAGGAACACAATAGAAACCAGTAATAGGGTGGTTTTAGAAAGAAAACGCAACCACTGCTGTTTACAATAAAAAGGAGTTGAAGCCATCTTGTAAATACAGTGTGTTGTGATGTCATAGAGAATATACCATATTTGGCGACGTAGGATCGGATACCTGGTTACCCGAGCTGAAACTTTTGTTGGTGGATGATTCCAGCCAAACAACACGGCTATTTTCCTGAATGAAGCAGGCCCTGAGGTGTATGAAACCCTGAAAAATGTGCTTGCTCCCGTCAAGCCAAAGGACACATCACTTACGGATTCTAAGCAAGTTAGAACAGCATCATCATAGGCAGTCCCTCGAAATGAGGATGACTTGCTTCCATGCCAAAAAAGGATGAGTTCACAGGTGTTTCAATGAAGGACCTAATATTCCAGGTTCTGAACTACATCCTGAAGATTGGAAGATGCCTGTGCGTGGATTTTTTTTTAAACGTGTGGTGGCTACTTGACAGAGCGAGGTCTTGGTCCAGTGGCAAGGGTTATCCAAGACGACTGGAGACCTGCTCTGCTGCACAGACCGAGTGCGCACACATATCGCAGTGTGGGCTGGCTCGTGCTGCCCCTGGGCCCCGGCCCTGATCTCGCACTTCTTCTGGGCCCCGATCACATCCCTCCACAGTCCCTCGCCGCTCCTGCTGTACCTGCCCACGCTCCAATCACTAACCTGGACCTTGATGACGTCACTCTTCGCTGCCGTCGCCCTCCTGCACCAGCTCGCGCTGCTCCCTGAAGTGGTATACCTCCACGCTGCTCCCGGGCCGCCGCTTGGCGCTCTTTTTATGGCTCCGACCTGCAGCTGGTGTTCTCACTTGGAACAGCACTACAGTCCTGAGCCCCTGGAAATTGCTAAAAGTTATCGTTTTGGAATAGGAAATCAATTACCTGACAAGAGTATCAGTGAGTACATTGTAGCATTAAAAAAGTTATCCATTCACTGTCATTTTGGAAACTTTCACGACCGAGCATTGCATGACCGCATTGTTTGTGGGATGAAAAATGAAGCGATCAGAATAATGTTGCTGACAACCCGTAACTTGACTTTTGATTTTGTCAGACAGCTATGTCAATCGATATGGCCGACCAATATTCCCAAGAATTTCGTACCATTTGCAGTCGTCAGAAGGTTAAAAGTAAAAGTCAGGTGGGCCCCAACAGGTGACGGTAACAGAGCATTGAAGTTATGTTATCGGTGCCTGGGACAGCACATTGTTCAAAGTTGTCCATATGTGAAGGCAGAGTGTTTCTTCTACAGGAAAACTGGACATCTTGCGAAGGCATGCCGACTGAAGAGGAAACTAGCTTTCAAGACTATAAGTAGAAATCCCCAGAGACTACATAGCATAGAAGCATAGAAACAGGATGAGGAGATACACGTCATCAGGAGCACGAGGTATCGAACAGCGATTCGAAAAGTATCATCCAAGTAGATGTTGCAGGAACCAGGATACCCATGGAAATCAACACTGGCGCATCTGTGAGATTAGTACTGGAATCGCTATACCTCGACAAATTGAGTGATTTTCCACTGGAGAAGTCAAAGATAGAGCAGCGAGGCTACACAGGAGCGCAAATTCCTATGGTAGGTTATATCACCGTACCAGTGAAATACAAGGATCCATTTCCGAGCTTGCCTCTATTAGTGGTGGCAAGAGACAAGCCTGCCTTACTAGGTAGAAATTGGTTGGGATCACTGAAGCTGGATTGGAATTAGATTTTGTGTGTTGAAACGAGATTTGCATTGAAGGGTGATGTTATCAAGAAGTATCCGAAGGTGTTCTGTGAAACAGGCAGTCCGATCCAAGGCTTCAATGCGTGTGTCAGGGTACAGAAGGACGCTAGACCAGTTTACTGCAAGCCACATCCCGTACCATATGCACTCAAGGAGAGAGTTGAGCAAGAACTCAAAAGACGAGAGACTGAGAACATTATCGCCAAGATAGATCTATGTAATTGGGCTACACCCATTGTTGTTGTACCTAAGTCAGATGGTAAGGTAAGATTGTGTCGTGATTATAAAGTAACCGTAAACCAAGTTTAAGGGGATAATCTCCCCTATACATTGCTTAATGTAGAAAATTTGTTCACAATGCCGACAGATGGCCAGATCTTCTCACAAATGCCTACTTACAACTGGAGCTAGATGAGGAGTCCAGGTCATGTTTGACTATAAATATTCATCTAGGCCTATATCAATTTAATAGGCTATCATTTAGAGTGTCTTCCACCCCCGCCATATTCCAAGGGATGATGAACCAGATTTTGCAAGGCATTGAAGGGGTAGTATGTTATTTAGATGACATACTAATTTAAGCACCAAACAAACAAATCCATAATAACGTATTGAATGAAGTGCTCAAACGACTAGAAAAGCATAGAGTACGAGTGACTGCTCGCAAGTGTGAGTTATTTCAAAACTCAGTGGAGTACTTAGGGCACAGAGTAGACAAATATGGTTTACATCCAACCAAGGGAAAGCTGGATGCAATTAGAAATGCACCCACTCCCAAGAATGTCACTGAACTTCGATCATTTTTGGGTCTTTTGAACTATTATGGAAAGTTCCTACCAAATTTGGCTACAGTATTACATCCACTGAATGAACTATTGAAAAAACAGGTCCATTGGAAGTAGTCAGAAGAATGCGATGCAGCATTCAAGGAGTGTAATAGCCAGTTGGTAGATGTGGAAATGTATTTTTATCTAAGCTGATACCATACGGTATTTGTGTGCCCCTTGCAATATATTACAAGAGGGAGTCCTGGTCCTTCCAGAACTTTCTACATAAAATCAGTCAGCTTGCGTAAACAGCTAAACCTGGTTGGAGATGGCTGATGGCCAGCAGACAGCTAGGAGACAAGTCATGCTGAGACAAGCACCCCCCCCCCCCCCATGGTGCTCTCCTATTGTCTACACCACAAGAGTTCCATGTCACCCCACCCTTTTCTATGTACTCAAACCACCAGCCACTATCTCTTGTAGAGACCTCATCCTTTTGATGTAAACGATAAACTGACCAGGAAATTGAACAATCCTGACACAATACAAGACAGGTGATAGCCCATTACCTCATTCTCATGGAGTAATGGCCGGCCGGCCAATTGATAATCCTGACAAAAGGAAATATCTGTAAACCATGTCAGGACCAGGATATAGTAATTAACTCTTTATCTGTATTCACTGACTGCAAGACAGAGCAATACACAGGGAGAGGCCATAACTTGGGTTTTACTGTATAAATATCTTGTGAAACTGTACCAGTTCGGAGGTGTTCACTTAGCCCTTGACTGAGTGTCACCTGACCCTTGCTAGCAAACGAATTAAAGAAACTTCTGCCGGAGCTGTAAGTGTCGGAGTCATTCTTTTCGGAGGTCGAGATTTCGACATAGAGAGCACCATGTCAGTTCACTATGACAAATCTAAGGAGATCAAGCTAGCATGTAACGCCTCTCTGTTTGGAGTTGGGGCAATGATCTCTCATGTATTAAGTAGTGGGGAGGAGAGACCTATTGCTTTTGCTTCACGCACTCTCAGTGCCAGTGAGAGTAATTACGCGCAAATCGGAAGGGAAGCTTTGGCATTAATTTTTGGGGTCAAGAAGTTCCATAAATACTTGTATGGTCGTAAGTTTGCCATCGTTAAGGACCATAAGCCCCTGACAGCATTCCTGCATCCAAAGTCCCCAGTTCCAACCTTAGCTGCAGCTCGAATGCAGAGATTGGCTTTGATTTTGTCAGCATGTGCGTATGACATTGAGTACAGACGATCAGCTGATCACAGCAATGCTGATGCTATTTCTATCACAAGTTACACCCAATAGGAAAGAAGTGTTCTATTCTTCATACATTGATGAACTGCCAGTCACAGCTGAAGAGATTAGTAGAGCACCCAAAAGTGACCCAGTTATGTCAAAGGTGTATGATTACATAGCAAATGGCTGGCCAAGCCAGGTATCAGAGAAAGATATTCATCCATTCTTCATGCGTAGGAATGAATTATCAGTCGATAAAGATTGTATCATGTGGGATGCAAGAGTGGTTATCCCAAATAAATTCAGGTCCAAATTATTAGGAGATCTTCATGATCAGCACCTGGGAATGTGCTTGACCAAGAGTTTTGCACGCAGTTACTTATGGTGGCCAGATCTAGATAAAGATATAGAGTACATCGTTAGTCAGTGTACAACATGTCAATCAGTAAGCAAGAAATCATCATCAATACCATTACAGCCATGGTAATGGCCTCCCAGGGTGTGGTAAAGGTTACATATAGATTTTAAATGAGCTAAAAGAACAGCAATTGTTTATCGTGATTGATAGCCATTCGAAGTGGGTAGAGGTGTTTCCAATGCGGAAAATAACTAGTAAAACATTAGACAACTTGCCAAGATTATTTTCTTCATATGGCCTCCCAGAAGAAATTGTGTCTGATGATGGACCACAATTTTGTTCGAAAGAATTTGCACAGTTCACGAGCAGAAATGGTGTGAAACATACCAAAATTCCACTGTACCACCCTGCTTCAAATGGTGCAGCAGGGCGCTCACTACAAATTGTAAAACGTGCCCTCAACAAATAAATGTTGGATCAAAATCCAAAGCAACGGCAGTTGTCATTGGAGCACAAATTGGCTAATTTTATTAATTGTGGTAATACTCCTTATACAACTACTGGTCGAACACCAGAAGCGTTCTCAAACAACAGCCACGAACCAGATTTTCGTTGGGGGAGAATGTTGGAATCAATTATTAAGGATGAAATAGTAGCGCATTTGGAAAGCAGTGACAGGATCGGTCCAAGTCAACATGGATTTATGAAGGGGAAATCATGCTTGACAAATCTTCTGGAATTTTTTGAGGATGTAACCAGTAGAGTGGACAAGGGAAAACCAGTGGATCTGGAGTATTTGGACTTTCAAAAGGCTTTCGACAAGGTCCCACACAAGAGATTGGTGTGCAAAATCAAAGCACATGGTTTTGGGGGTAATGTACTCTCGTGGATAGAGAACTGGTTGGCAGACAGGAAGCAGAGAGTCGGGATAAACGGGTCCTTTTCAGAATGGCAGGCAGTGACTAGTGGGGTGCCGCAGGGCTCAGTGCTGGGACCCCAGCTATTTACAATGTACATCAATGATTTGGATGAAGGAATTGAGTGTAATATCTCCAAGTTTGCAGATGACACTAAACTGGGTGGCGGTGTGAGCTGTGAGGGGGACGCTAAGAGGCTGCAGGGTGACTTGGACAGGTTAGGTGAGTGGGCAAATGCATGGCAGATGCAGTATAATGTGGATAAATGTGAGGTTATCCACTTTGGGGGCAAAAACGCAAAGGCAGAATATTATCTGAATGGTGGCAGATTAAGAAAAGGGGAGGTGCAACGAGACCTGGGTGTCCTGGTTCATCAGTCATTGAAAGTTGGCATACAGGTACAACAGGCGGTAAAGAAGGCAAATGGTATGTTGGCCTTCATAGCTAGGGGATTTGAGTATAGGAGCAGGGAGATCTTACTGCAGTTGTATAGGGCCTTGGTGAGGCCTCACCTGAAATATTGTTTCAGTTTTGGTCTCCTAATCTGAGGAAGGACGTTCTTGCTATTGAGGGAGTGCAGCGAAGGTTCACCAGACTGATTCCCGGGATGGTTGGACTGACATATGAGGAGAGACTGGATCAACTGGGCCTTTATACATTGGAGTTTAGAAGGATGAGAGGGGATCTCATAGAAACATACAAGATTCTGACGGAACGGGACAGGTTAGATGCGGGAAGACTTTTCCCGATGTTGGGGAAATCCAGAACCAGGGGACACAGCTTAGGATAAGGGGTAGGCCATTTAGGACTGAGGTGAGGAGAAACTTCTTCACTCAGAGAGTTGTTAACCCGTGGAATTCCCTACCGCAGAGGGTTGTTGATGCCAGTTCATTGGATATATTCAAGAGGGAGTTATATATGGCCCTTCCGGCTAAAGGGATCAAGGGGTATGGAGAGAAAGCAGGAAAGGGGTACTGAGGGAATGATCAGCCATGATCTTATCGAATGGTGGTGCAGGCTCGAAGGGCCTACTCCTGCACCTATTTTCTATGTTTCTATGTTGTTCAAACCAAACTTGGCACAGTCAGTAGAAGAGAAACAATTAAGACTGAAAGAGAATTATGATAGAGATAGAGTAAGAGAGAGAAGTGTGAAATTAAATCAGAAGTAGAGAGTGAAGAACCATCACCATAAATGGTTAAAGTGGTTACGAGGAAGAGTAGTGGTCCTCGCACATATTTGGTCAAGATGTTTGATCATGGACAGGTTAGGTTTGTTCACATTGATCATATTTTACTTACAGATGTGGAAGGAGTTGAAAGGATGCGATTATTTCTGACTGATCAAATAGTCTTATTATAAGTACAGTACCAGTAGCATATCCTACATCAAATGTACTGGAAACAAGTCCAAGAGAAAGTCAGAATTTAAGTCCGAGTCCGAGTCAGGCAGACAAACGGTCTGAAGTTGAAGAGAGTTCAAATGTAAATCAAGGGGACAAATTCGCCTCAGGATCAGCCTAAAATGAGTCTAAGTTCGACACCATGTTTGGAAAGTTCTGTTCGAGAGTGAAGGTATCCTCTTTGAAACAGAAATCCAGTGGTTAAATTTGATTTGTAAATATGGCAAAATAAGTCCATATCTTTTTTTATGTATAACCATGCAAGTTATGTATGATGTTTGTTTGTTATAATTACTTCTTCATTAAGGAGGGAGAAATGCAATATATATAGAGCTCCACTGTGGTAATGCAGCCATTACTGTTTATAATAATAAAAAGGAGTTGAAGCCATCTTGTAAATACAGTGTGTTTGTGATGTCTTAGAGAATATACCACAGTAATCTCCCCCATCAACTACCTCCCCCCTACCCCAGAGATATCCAATTCTGGCCTCTTGAGAATCCCCGATTTTAATCGCTCCACCATTAGCGGCCGGGCCTTCATCTTCCGAGGCCCTAATCTCTGGAATTCCCTCCCTAAACCTCTGCGCTTTCCCACCTCACTTTCCTCTTTAAGACGCTCCTCAACATCTACCTCTTTGACCAAGCTTTTGGTCATCTGCCCAAATATCTCCTTAACTGGCTCGGTGTCAAATTTTGTTTTGAAACATTCCTCTGAATGGGTCTGGGAAGAGACAATTGACCCTCATTGTGAGCACTCATTGAGGAAATGGGCCCTAAAGGTGGGTTACATTTCTCAATAGTGTGAAATAAACATGCTGGTAGATTTCTGCATGTGTCAAACACCCAGCTGATCGAAACAATCTGCATTACGTTAAAGGCACTATATTTGTTGTTGTTCCCCCTCCCCAACTCTGACCAAATTACATTTTTAGAGCAATTACCTACGAACAGGAGAGTTTAATAAAAACACTAAGCTTTCTGTAAAATAAAATAATCATGACTGACAGACACGTGGCATATACAAGATACATGGCAAATTAGACTAACTTTAACAGTCAGCCTTATACATTCATACAAACTATTATTTTATGTGGATTGAGGAGCAGCAATGATGATGCTGTTGGAAAATCGATTTTCCTTCTCTCAATGCTACTAGTAAATAGTGAGATTCAGTCTGTGCAATCAGAAGATTCATCGAGCTAATACCGTCATGTGCTTTCTGTTTTCATCAACCGAATGCTACTTACACCACATGCCTCTGCTGGATATCGTTAAGAGGATATCACAGGTCCACCTGGCTGTGGTCAATAATGAGATCATCTGCTTTAGTACTAATTTTACAATGCAAACCCGCTCAATGCCTCTCGCTACATTCACCAGAGCAGCAGTACAACAAAATACACTCACGTTGAAAAATATAATCGCCCCACATAATGAACTCTTCCTGCAGTTTCTAGAATACAATGTACCTTCCATGCTCTTGTATTATTTACAATAAATATAACTTTAATAATGCAATAAAAGGATGGAAATGTATAACTCTGTAAAGCATGGTTTAAAGCTCCTGGTGCAGATTGTTTCGATCAGCTGGGTGTTTGACACATGCAGCAATCTACCAGCATGTTTAAGAGTTCTTATTTCAGACCACTGAGAAATGTAACCCACCTTTAGGGCTCATTTCCCCAGTGAGTGCTCACAATGAGGGTCAATTGTCTCATCCCATGCCCATTAAGCTCAGATATTCCAGATTCATTTTATGAATAGTAGGAAACGGTTTTGTTAAACCTACACCCCTAGGTGTAGAGGGGAGAGGGGTGTGCGTGTGGGGAGGGGAGCAGAGAGGAGGACGTGCAGGTGGGGGGAGGGGAGCAGAGAGGAGGACGTGCAGGTGGGGGGAGGGGAGCAGGGGGAGGGGCATGCGGGTGGGGGAGGGGAGCAGAGAGGAGGGCGTGCAGGTGGGGGGAGGGGAGCGGGGGGAGAGGGGCGTGCGGATGGGGGAGGGGAGCAGGGAGAGTGGCATGCGGGTGGGGGAGGGGAGCAGGGAGGGGAGCAGAGAGGAGAGCGTGCAGGTGGGGGGAGGGGAGCAGGGAGAGGGGCATGCGGGTGGGGGAGGGGAGCATGGAGAGGTAGCAGGTGTCCTCAACAAGGCTACTGATGAATCAAAGATCAGCGAAAGAGTCAGAAGAATAGCCCACCGCCTGGCTGTATCACACAGCGAAACAGGATAAAGCGGGGATACCTGGGCAATGACAGGCAGCGAGGCGAAGGGAGGAAGTCTGGGCCAATGAAGGGAAACATAAGAACATAAGAAATAGGAGCAGGAGTCGGCCATATGGCCCCTCGAGCCTGCTCCGCCATTCAATAAGATCATGGCTGATCTGATCATGGGCTCAGCTCCACTTTCCTGCCCGCTCCCCATAACCCTTTACTCCCTTATCGGTTAAGAAACTGTTCATCTCCGCCTTAAATATATTCATTTATCCAGCCGCCACAGCTGTCTGGGACAGAGAATTCCACAGATTTATAACCCTCAAAAGAAATTCCTCCTCATCTCAGTTTTAAATGGGCAACCCCTTATTCTACAACTATGACTCCTAGTTCTAGATTCCCCTATGGGTGGAAACATCTTTTCTGCATCTACCTTGTTGAGCCCCTGTGGAAATATCAGAAAGGATTAAGAAGTTAGTTCAGACCTGGGGTCTAAAAAAACTAACAAGCTCTCTTGCACAAAAAACAAGCAGGCGTTAACCTCAGGGTCAATGAGATAAGGGATAAAGTAGAGTTGTAAAATCATCAGGGAAAATCACGGGATAATAAAGCCAAATACTGAATGCCAATTAAAAAAGTTCCAGCAATTGCTAATGACCGAACAAAAGGTCAGGCTAGGAATAACAGATTGAAGACCAACGGACAGGAGGGAGTTACCCACCCTCACAGGACCAGTTGTGGCCACAGCAGGGGGGTGATAACAAAGAATTCCATGGATCAAAATAATGTTCGCACACGGGAAGGGAGACTCCCGACTTGGTAATAACTTTTGGAGGCAAGAGACAAGTTGAGATAACAGCAGAATATCTATATATCTTGTAGAAATAAGCAGGCAATCAGTAGCAACTCATATGGTTAACAAAGGGACAAAAAAGGTAAAAAGACAGACAAATTTGGACAGTCTGGAGCGAGAACCCGGGACCAACACTCGACAGAAGCAGGGACCAGGGAGCGAGCCTTGAAGGAACAGTGTCAGGATCAGATTGATCACCCGGACGAATTGGGTAACTATGAGAGAGTGTTGAGTTAAACAGAGTATTTTGAGCGGCAAGGAACATCTTTGGAATGCCTTTTCTGCAGAGGTAAACAGAGTTGAATAGAGTATAAGTGGTGAGTCTTGTACTTCTTCTGTATCGGAGAATTATAGAGTATAAGTAGTGAGTCTTGTACTTTTCCTGTATTAAACGAACATTAACGATACTGTCATTTGTCTAGTGCGTAATTTGGTATTTAACTCAGGAACCGTCGCAGGCAACTACTAGTCACATGACTAGCGAAATTGTCGCTTGCGCAACAGCCCCCTCATTATCTTGTGTGTCTCAATAAGATCACATCTCATTCTTCTGAACTCCAATGAGTACAGGCCCAACCTATCTTCATAAGTCAATCCCTCCATCTCAGGAATCAATCGAGTGAACCTTCTCTGAACTGGTTCCAATGCAAGTATATCCTTCCTTAAATCAGGAGACGACAACTGTACGCAGTACTCCAGGCGTGGCCTCACCAATAGCCTGTACAGTTGTAGCAGGACTTCTCTGCTTTTATATTCTATCATAGAAAATAGAAACATAGAAAATAGGTGCAAGAGCAGGCCATTCGGCCCTTCGAGCCCGCATCACCATTCAATATGATCATGGCTGATCATGCAACTTCAGTACCCCACACCTGCCTTTTCTCCATACCCTGATCTCTTTAGCCGTAAGGGCCACATCTAACTCCCTTTTGAATATATCCAACGAACTGGACTCAACAACTTTCTGTGGTAGAGAATTCCACAGGTTCACAATTCTCTGGGTGAAAAAGTTTCTCCTCATCTCAGTCCTAGATGGCATACCCCTTATCCTTAGACTGTGACCCCTGGCTCTGGACTTCCCCAACATCGGGAACATTCTTCCTGCATCTAACCTGTCCAATCCCATCAGAATTTTATATGTGTCTATGAAATCCCCTCTCATCCTTCTAAATTCAGTGAATATAAGCCTAGTCGATCCAGTCTTTCTTCATAGGTCAGTCCTGCCATCCCGGGAATCAGTCTGGTGAACCTTCCCTGCACTCCCTCAATAGCAAGAATGTCCTTCCTCAGATTAGGAGGCCAAAACTGTACACAATATTCCAGGTGTGGTCTCATCAAGGACCTGTACAACTGCAGTAACACCTCCCTGTTCCTATACTCAAATTCTCTCGCTATGAGGGCCAACATGCCATTTGCCTTCTTCACCGCCTGCTGTACCTGTATGCCTACTTTCAATGACTGATGTACCATGACACCCAGATCTCGTTACACCTCCCCTTTTCCTAATCTGTCACCATTCAGATAATATCCTGCCTTCCTGTTTTTGTCACCAAAGTGGATAACCTCACACTTATCCACATTATACTGCATCTGCCATGCATTTGCCCACTCACCTAACCTGTCCAAGTCACTCTGCAGCCTCTTAGCATCCTCCTCACAGCTCACACCACCACCCAGTTTAGTGTCATCTGCAAACTTGGAGATATTACACTCAATTCCTTTGTCTAAATCATTAATATATATAGTAAATAGCTGGGGTCCCAGCACTGAACCTTGCAGTACCCCATTCTGTAAAGGACCCGTTTATTCCCACTTTTTGCTTCCTGTCTGCCAACCAGTTCTCTATCCACGTCAATACATTACCCCCAATTCCATGTGTCCTAATTTTGCACACTAATCTCTTGTGTGGGACCTTGTCAAAAGCCTTTTGAAAGTCCAAATACACCACATTCACAGGTTCTCCCTTATCCACTCTAAAAGTTACATCCTCAAAAATTTTTTAGAAGATTTGTCAAGCATGATTTGCCTTTCATAAATCCATGCTGACTTGGACCGATCCTGTCACTGCTTTCTAAATGCGCTGTTATTACATCTTTAATAATTGATTCCAGCATTTTCCCCACTACCGATGTCAGGCTAACCGGTCTATAATTCCGTGTTTTCTCTCTCCGCCTTGCAATAAAGGCCAACATTCCATTTGCCTTCCTGATCACTTGCTGTACCTGCGTACTAACCATTTGTGTTTCATGCACAAGTACCCCAGGTCTCGCTGTACTGCAGCACTTTGTAAATTTTCTGCATTTAAATTATAATTTGCTTTTTTATTTTTTCTGCCAAAGTGGATAACCTCACACTTTCCCACGTTATACTCCATCTGCCGAAATTTTGTCCACCCACTTAGCCTGTCTATATCCCTTTCCAGATTTTGTGTACGCTCCTCACAATTTGCTTCCGAAATCCAGAGTTCTGGAATCTGGAACGATCGGTTGCAGGGTCCTCCGGAATCTGTAAAATGTTCCTGAATCCGGGCCCGCCAACCCTGGGGTCCCACCACTGCCCTTACCTTGGGGCCTCCTCACCAGCCCGCCCGAACACCTCCTCCCCGACGGGCCCCACCCGAATAGCTCCACCACGGCGGGGCCCCACCCGAACACCTCCTTGGCGGCGGAGCCCGCCTGAAGAGCTCCTCTATGGCGGGGGGCCCGCCCGAACAACTCCTCCTCGGCGGGCCCTCCCGTAAAGCTCCTCTTTGGCATGGCCTGCCTGAACAGCTCCTCCTCGGCGGTGCCCACCTGAACAGCTCCTTGGCGGCGGGACCCTGCCAGACGACCTCATTGACGGCCCTCATCCTCTGCGGGACCCCTCCCCGCCGCCACCACCCCCCCCACACCCCTTTCTGATGTTCCGAAATCGAGATATACCCGAACCTGGGCTCGGATATTTCTGGATTCGTGACGTCAGAAATACGATGCAAAGTCCGGAAAAAGGCGGATTACGGAACAACCTAGTTTCCAAGGTTTCCGGATTCTGGACACTGCACCTGTATCGTCAGCAAACTTGGCGACATTACACTCGGTCCCTTCATCCAAATCATTCATATAAATTGTAAATAGTTGAGGTCCCAGCACCAATCCCTGCGGCACCCCACTAGTTAGTTTGCCAACCGGAAAATGACCCATTTATCCCGACTCTCTATTCTCTATTAGTTAGCCAATCCTCTATCCATGCTAATATATTACCCCCAACCCCGTGAATTTTTATCTTGTGTCGTAACTTTTTACGTGGCATCTTATCAAATGCCTTCTGGAAATCCAAATACACCATATCTACTGGTTCCCCTTTATCCACCCTACTCATTACATCCTCAAAGAACTCCAGAAAATTTGTCAAATGCGATTTCCCTTTCATAAAACCATGCTGACTCTGCTTGATTGAATTATGATTTTCCAAATGTCCCGCTACTGCTTCCTTAATAATGGACTCCAACATTTTCCCAATGGTAGATGTTAGGCTAACCGGTCTATAGTTTGCTGCTTTCTGTCTGCCTCCTTTTTTTTCCTTTTTTTTTCTTTTTTAAAAAAAATAGGGGCATTACATTTGCGGTTTTCCAATCCGCTGGGCCCTCCCCGGAACCCAGGGAATTTTGGTAGATTACAACCAATGCATCCACTATCTCTGCAGCCACTTCTTTCAAGACCCTAGGATGTAAGCCATCAGGTCCAGGGGACTTGTCCACCTTCAGTTCCATTATTTTACCAAGTACTTCTTCTTTAGTGATGGTGATTGTATTACGTTCCTCCATCCCTATAGCCCCTTGATTATCTATTATTGGGATGTTTTTAGTGTCTTCTACTGTGACTTATTTGTTCAAAGTTTCTGCCACTTCCCTGTTCCCCAGAAATCGGCCCCTCGAGCCTGCTCCGCCATTCAATAAGATCATGGCTGATCCGATCCTGGCCTCAACTCCACTTCCCCGCCCGCTCCCCGTAACTCACCTATTGCAAGCCCAGGATCAGTTACAACGAGAGCAGCTCATCAGGAAAGTGAAGTGAGCTCAAGAGATTTAGGGTGGAATATTTTTATGATTTTTCTTGTTCTGAGGGTTCTGTAGTTAGTTTAATCAAGGTGAGGTTTGATTTTTTTAACTCTATGTTCACTTTCTGTCTGTAAAATGAAGCAGCTTAAAGCAGTATCCAGTCACATCTCACTAAAGTATTTGAGTCTGCCTTCAGAAAGATTAGAGGTGATCAGACGAGGGCATGCAAATAAGACAGGATATCAAGTTTGGATCACAAGGGGGCCCTACTGTTACACCTCGGAGCCATGCTATTGTATAGTTATTATGGGCACACCCCTGAACATAGGACAGACCGCTTATGGGAGTGAGCACAGTGTACCTAAAGATAATAACTACAGCAAACTCGAATCTCACCTCGAAAATACATGGTTAAATTAAATACAGCCAGTAGAAAAGCAATTTACAGTTGACTAATTTAATAGTGCTCTTTGAAGAATCTATAAAGTATGTTGTTAAAGGAAATGCAGTGGATATTGCAAATATGGGTTTTCAGAAAACGTTTGAAAAGGTGGCACATAGGAACCTTGCTGATAAAATTAAGGCACATGGTATTGAACAGAGTGTGGAAGCATGGGTAGGAAGTTGGTTATAGAACAGAAAGTAAAGTTGTAGTTAACTGCAGAATGTAAGGATGTAAACGGTGGTGTCCCCCAAGGGTCACGGGCAGTGTCAGGACTGTATTAGTCTCAATGTATACAAGTGATCTAGACTCGAATATCGACTGCACAATTCTTCAGGTCAAGGCCATGGAGAGGGTGCGGAAGAGATTCACTATGATACCAGGAGAGCTTTTATTATGACACTGGGATCAAAGCAAAGAAGATTGAGTGGAGATCTGTGTCAACTTATGAAGGTTTTGATAAGGCAAATAAGGAAAAACAACATCCACTAATCAGTGAATCAGTAAACAAAAGTCATAAACTTAGGATCACCAAAAGGAAATTTGTGACTGGCACAATGCGGGTCTGGAAATGGTTACCCAATTCACAAACCTTGTGACAGAAATGACAAGTGAACAAATGTCAGAATAGCCATGGTAATTCAATCCTTCAGTGAAAATGGCAACACTAAACCGAGCATTAAGCTCCATTTATCAAGTACCCTGATCCGCCCATCACACAAGGCCACACCTACAAGCGCTGGACTCAGAAAGGCAAACTAGAAAAGAAAAAGAAAAAGTCTTGCATTTATACAGCGCCTTTCACGACTACCAGATGTCCCAAAGCGCTTTACAGCCAATGAAGAACTTTTGAAGTGTAATCACTGTTGTAATGTGGGAAATGTTCCAATGTTTGAACTCTGCTTGGTTTAAGGAATCCCCAATATTGCTTTTCCCCTACATTGCTTCTGAGCACCTAGTATGAATAGCCCTCCAGTATGGCTCAGAGACTTGGACCATATACAGTAGACACCTCAAATCGCTGGAGATCCTGCAAATCTCCTGGGAGGACAGACGCACCAATTGCCAGTGTTCTCGATCAGGCCAACATCCCCAGCATCGAAGCACTAACCACACTCGACCAGCTCCGTTGGGCGGGCCACATTGTTCGCATGCCTGACACAAGACTCCCAAAGCAACGCTCTACTCGGAACTCCTACACGGCAAGCGAGCCCCAGGTGGGCAGAGGAAACGTTTCAAGGACACCCTCAAAGTCTCCTTGATAAAATGCAACATCCCAACCGACACCTGGGAGTCCCTGGCCAAAGACCGCCCTAAGTGGAGGAAGAGCATCCGGGAGTCTCGTCACCGAGAGCGTGCAGAAAGCAAGCGTAGACAGCGGAAGGAGCATGCAGCAAATCAGACTTCCCACCCACCCTTTCCCCTCGACGACTATCTGTCCCACCTGAGACGGAGACTGTAATTCCCGTATTGGACTGTTCAGTCACCCACTGGAACAGTCACCTACTGGAACTCACTTTGAGAGTGGAAGCAAGACTTCCTCGATTCCGAGGGACTGCCTATGATGATTGTTATATATGTAAACTTGTATTTACTCTGTACCGCCACCAGAGGGCTCATCCTCTGGAGTCCCAAGGGATCCCATAATCCCTTGGGAGCACAGGTTATTTAAGGAGGCCTCACAGGTTGGAGAGGCACTCTGGAGACCTGCAAATAAAAGACTAAGGTCACACTTTACTTTGAGCTCACAGCGTTCAGTCTGACTCTTTCTCCATACATAACAACTGGCGACGAGATACAGATAGCGAACCCAAAGATGCAGAGAACAGTGGGCATCCTGGAGAAATTTTTGGAAGGAGATGATTGGGAAACTTTTGTGGAGCGACTCGACCAATACTTCGTGGCCAACGAGCTAGATGGGGAAGAGAACGCTGCCAAATGAAGGGCGATCCTCCTCAGCGTCTGTGGGGCACCAACATATGGCCTCATGAATCACCTGCTCATTCCAGCAAAACCCACGGAAAAATCGTACTACGATTTGTGCACACTGGTCCGAGAGCATTTGAACGTGAAGGAAAGCGTTCTGATGGCAAGGTACCAGTTCTACACCTACAAAAGTTCTGAAGGCCAGGAAGTGACGAGTTATGTCACCGAGCTAAGACGCCTTGCAGGACATTTGGAGCACATGCTCAGAGACTTTTTCGCACTTGGCATTGGCCACGAAACCATACTTCGTAAACTTTTGACTGTAGAGACCCCAACCTTGAGTAGGCCATAGCGACAGCCAGGCGTTCATTGCCACCAGTGACAATACTAAGCAAATCTCTCAGCACACAAGTGCTGCTACAAATACTGCGAACAAAGTGATGTTTTTTTCGAATCGTAATGTACAGGGCAGGTCACACGTACCTGCAGCTGCACGTCCGCAGACGTCTCAGAGTCCACCATCAAGGGTGATGAATGCAAGGCCATTAACACCTTGTTGGCGCTGCGGGGGTAATCATCATTTCCATTCATGCCGATTGAAAGGGTAAGTTTGCAAGGGCTGTGGAACAATGGGACACCTCGAATGAGTGTGCAGGCGAGCTGCAAATCCTGTTAAATCTGCAAAGCACCATGTTGCAGAGGAGGAGAGAGCCACGGAGGATCACGACGAACCAGAGCCTCAGACCGAGAAGGCAGAGGTACATGGGGTGCACACATTCACCACGAATTGTCCCCCGATAATGCTGAATGTTGAACTAAATGGACTCCCAGTGTCAATGGAGCTGGACAAGGGTACGAGCCGGTCCATCATGGGCAAAAAGACTTTCGAAAGAGTGTGGTGCAACAAGGCCTCAAGGCCAGTCTTAATTCCAGTTCGCATGAAACTAACAACTTACACAAAAGAACAGATTCCTGTGATCGGCAGTGCTACCGTAAAGGTCTCCTACGATGGAGCAGTGCACAAGCTACCACTCTGAGTGGTACTTGGCGATGGTCCCACGCTGCTCGGCAGGAGCTGGCTGGGAAAGATACGCTGGAACTGGGACGACGTCAGAGTGCTATCGCCCGCTGACGACACTTCGTGTGCCCAGGTCTTAAACAAATTTCCTTCGCTTTGCAAACCAGGCATCGGGACATTCCAAGGAGCAAAAGTGCAGATCTACCTAATTCCGGGGGCGCGGCCCATCCATCACAAGGCGAGAGCAGTACCGTACATGATAAGAGAAAGGATAGAGATAGAGCTAGACCGGCTGCAAAGAGAGGGCATCATTTCACCGATTGAGTTCAACGAGTGGGCCAGTCCAAACGTCCCAGTCCTCAAGGGAGACGGCACCGCCAGAATCTGTGGAGATTACAAAGTAACTATCAATCGTTTCTCCCTGCAGGACCAATACCCACTATCAAAGGCCAACGACCTCTTTGCAACGCTGGCGGGAGGAAAGACGTTCACGAAGCTGGATCTGACTTCAGCCTACATGATGCAGGAACTGGAAGAATCATCGAAGGCCCTCACCTGCATCAACACACACAACAGATGCCCGTTTGGAATCCGATCAACGGCGACGATATTCCAGAGAAACATGGAAAGCTTACTGAAGTCGGTCCCCCACACTGTGGTCTTCCAGGATGACATCTTGGTCACAGGTCGGAACACAGTCGAGCATCTGCAGAACCTGGAGGAGGTTCTTAGTTGACTCAACCGCGTGGGGCTCAGGTTAAAAAGCTCAAAGTGCGTTTTCCTGGTGCCTGAAGTGGAGTTCCTGGGAAGGAGGATTGCGGCGGACGGCATCAGGCCCACCAACGCGAAGACGGAGGCAATCGAGAATGCACCGAGGCCACAGAACGTGACGGAGCTGCGGTCGTTTCTGGGACTCCTGAATTACTTTGGTAACTTCTTACCGGGTCTCAGCACACTGTTAGAATCACTGTCTTACTACGAAAAGGGGATGAATGGGTTTGGGGCAAAAGCCAAGAAAATGCCTTTGTAAAAGCGAGAAAATTGTTATGCTCAAACAAATTACTTGTGTTATATGATCCATGTAAGCGTTTGGTACGAGCATGTGAAGCATCGTCATATGGCGTCGGGTGTGTATTGCAACAAGCTAATGATTTCGGGAAACTGCAACCGGTTGCTTATTCATCCAGGAGTCTGTCTAAGGCTGAGAGAGCTTACAGCATGATTGAAAAAGAAGCGTTAGCGTGTGTGTATGGGATAAAGAAAATGCATCAATACCTGTTTGGGCTAAAATTCGAATTGGAAACTGACCATAAGCCATTTATATCCCTGTTTTCCCGAGAGTAAAGGGATAAATACCAATGCATCGGCCCGCATCCAGAGATGAGCGCTCACGTTGTCCGCATACAACTACGCCATCCGCCACAGGCCAGGCACAGAAAACTGCGCCGATGCTCTCAGTAGGCTGCCATTGCCCACCATGGGGGTGGAAATGGCGCAGCCCGCAGATCTACCATGGTTAAGGAAGCATTTGAGAGTGAGCAATCACCTGTCACTGCCCGGCAGATCAAAACGTGGACAAGCCAGGACCTCTTACTATCTCTAGTCAAAAGCTGTGTGCTTCACGGGATCTGGTCCAGTGTCCCAGTGGAAATACAGGAAGAGATAAAGCCATTCCAGCAGCGGAAAGATGAAATGTCTATACAAGCAGACTGCCTTCTGTGGGGCAATCGAGTAGTGTTCCCCAAGAAGGGCAGAGACACCTTCATCAATGACCTCCACAGTACCCACACAGGCATCGTAATGATGAAAGCGATAGCCAGATCCCACGTGTAGTGGCCCGGTATCGATGTGGATTTAAAGTCCTACGTTCACAGATGTAATACATGCTCGCAGTTAAGCAATGTACCCAGGGAGGCGGCGCTAAGTTTATGGTCTTGGCCCTCCAAACCGTGGTCTAGGGTACATGTCGACTATGCAGGTCTGTTCTTGGGTAAAATGTTCCTAGTGGTTGTAGATGCGTACTCCAAGTGGATTGAATGTGAGATAATGTCGGCTAGCACGTCCGCTGCCACCACTGAAAGCCTGCGGGTCATGTTTGCCACTCACGGCTTACCCAATGTCCTGGTGAGCGACAACGGGCCATGTTTTACCAGTGCTGAGTTCAAAGAATTCATGACCCGTAACAGGATCAAACATGTCACATCTGCCCCGTTTAAACCAACGTCCAATGGTCAGGCAGAGAGAGCAGTGCAAACCGTCAAGCAAGGCTTGAAGAGGGTAACTGAAGGCTCACTGCAGACTCGCCTATCCTGAGTCCTGCTTAGCTACCGCAAGAGACCCCACTCACTCACTGGGATCCCACCTGCTGAACTGCTCATGAAAAGAGCACTTAAGACAATGCTCTTGTTAGTTCACCCTGATCTACATGAACAGGTAGAGAGCAGGCAGCTTCAACAAAGTGCATACCATGATAGCGCAAATGTGTCACGCGAGATTGAAATCAATGATCCTATATTGTATTGAATTATGGACAAGGTCCCAAGTGGCTTCCCGGCACTGTCATGGCCAAAGAGGGGAGCAGGGTGTTTCGGGTCAAACTTTCAAATGGACTCCTTCACCGGAAACACTTGGACCAAATCAAACCCAGATTCACGGACTACCCTGAGCAACCCACCTTGGAACCTACCTTTTTTGATTCCCCAACACATACACCAATGGCAACCGGCACCATGGTTGACCACGAAGCAGAACCCATCATCCACAGCAATCCTGCAGAGCCCAACACACCAGGCAGCCCAGCAAGGCCAGCTGCACAGCAGCCCAGCGAGGGCCCAACAAATGATTCAACAACACCAGCCTTCACACCGAGACGATCAACCAGGACAAAAAGGGCCCCAGATCAACTCACATTGTAAATAGTTACACTATTGACTTTTGGGGGGGGGGGGGGGGGCGCGGGCAGTGAGTGTGCTATTATATATGTAAACTTGTATTTGCTCTATACAGTTACCAGAGGGCTCATTCCCTGGAGTCCCAAGGGATCCCATAATCCCTTGGGAGCACAGGTATTTAAGGAGGCCTCACAGGTTGGAGAGGCACTCTGGAGACCTGCAAATAAAAGACTACGGTCACACTTTACTTTGAGCTCACAGTGTTCCGTCTGACTCTTTCTCCATACATAACAATGATGATGAGTACGAATAGCATTAGCGGAGACCAGGAAACAAATCAGCTGTCAGCCAACACATGGGACTTTTGCTGAACAGCATATTCAGAGATCACGACAGATACCGTGGTTGGTGATGAGCAAAGCCACTGATTTACGGTTTACATTGAGAAAAATGGACAGAATCACAGAATACAATTCATAAAACACTGGCAAAAATCCTGGAATCAGTGTAATAAAACAAAACTTCACTTATTCAGTCGCAGTAAATGGAGCCTCTGGTTGAAAAGAACTGAAGCCAAGATACAAAAATGTTACGTATTTTACCATTTTAAAATTAACTTTTCATCATTCTCACTTCCAAAACACACAGATTCTGGTATTCCTTACAGTAAAAATGATTAGAATCATAGAATGATAAGCACAGAAGCTGTGAAAGAGCGATCCGATTTGTCCCACTTCCCCTGCTCTTTTCCCATAGCCCTGCTATTTTTTTCCCTTGGAAGTATTTATCGAATTCCCTTTTGAACGTTATCTGAATCTGCTTCCACCGCTCATTCAGGCAGCACATTCCCGATCATAACAACTCACCGAGCAAACATTTGTTTCATGTTCTCTCTGGCTCTTTTGCCAATTACTTTAAATCTGTGTCCTTGGGTCACTGACCTTCCTGCCACAGGAAACAGTGTCTCCTTATTTACTTATCGAAACCCTTCATGATTTTGAACACCTCTATCAAATCTCCACAATCCCAGCTTCTCTCGTCTATCCACGTAACTGAAGTTGTTCATCCCCGGTGCCATTGGCGGTAAATCCCCTCTGCACCCTCTCCAAGGCCTTGACATCCTTCCTAAATTGCGGTGCCCAGAATTGGACACAATACTCCAGCTGGGGCCTAACCAGGGATTTATAAAGGTTTAGCACAACAATAGATCAGCGATTTCAAAGCATGTTTGTGGCACTGTTCCACTTTTGTCAGTGAACAATTACAGGTGACCGTGACTGGTCAAATCAATAGAATCCACATTAATTTCATGGACTATAAAGTCTTTCAGTTTAGGTTTGTATTCACTCAACCTCAGAATCAGTGATAAAACAACCAGTGTCAGGGCACAGACGTGTGATCATCTATTTTAAACACATATGTACTGTTCTTGGGACATGCTGTGCACCTAGTCCTTGGACTGATTTTGTGGGTGGTTTTTTGAGCAATGACACATCATTTATGGAAAGCTACGTTTTGATTGACTGATCACTTCACACCTTGCAGTCCAAATCATTTCCCCAGTGTAAGCCAGCAGCCATTTATATTACCCATCAATCCACTGTCACTGGTCGTGATTCACTGTGTGCTTTATCATTGTAATAGGACAAACTACCACTAGTGTTCATTTTGGGTCCCAAATTCCGAAGAACCTACCCCCCACCTGCTCCCCGAAGAGTTGCCAGATTCACGGCACATGTTCAGCCATGTACCTCAACTTCGGAATAAAATCCTGCAGCTCGTTGGCAGTGCAACTGTAGAAACCGTCACTTAGGACCAGAACCTTGTGTCTTTTATGTACTGCTAATCTAAATTGGTGTAGCCCTGGTTTAATAATCAATGCCGATCGTGGTAAATTACTTATTGGAGTAAACATAGGATATCCACTTCAAACAATGGAAAATATCACACTATCAGACCAGTCCATACAGGCTAAACTACCATCCAAATTTAATTACACATTAAATCATTCACAGAGGCAATATCATAGGCAAGATACTTACTACACAGCACAACTAGCAATTTACACTTGATAAAACTGGAGCCCATAATTCTTCTAGCTTTCCTCAACAAACTCTTAGAACGACACCATTTGTGTTAGTACTCAAAAAAAAACATGCATTATAATGCAAACATCTCCAGCACTTCACCGAGATAGGAGAATAAAAGGACCATGAACCATTGAATTGGAAGATTAAACAGTTTAAGAGCCCTACCAAAGTCCATTCAGAGCATCATGTTGAACAGAGGATTCGAAGGAAATATTTGATGAGGGGTGGGAGGAGGTTC
The DNA here is from genome assembly GCF_044704955.1 of Pristiophorus japonicus. Classification (NCBI taxonomy): domain Eukaryota; kingdom Metazoa; phylum Chordata; class Chondrichthyes; family Pristiophoridae; genus Pristiophorus; species Pristiophorus japonicus. The sequence continues at coordinate 240,207,684 of NC_091984.1, read as the reverse complement.
GCGTGGAACATAAACACCGGCACGGACCTTTAGGGCCGAATGGCCTGTTTCTGTGCTGTTAATATTTTGTAATTTGATGTAGAGAGCTAGAAAGCTGCTCAGTTACAAGGATGTTTCTCCTTTAAAGTTCAAAAATGTTTTTGAAGGTGGTATTTCCCATCAAGTTCGATTACATTGAGCATCAAAGCAACATCGATGCATTGCCCCACAACAACAAAGCCAATCGTAAACCAAATTTACAACCGAGCTGCAACCGCTTGACAATTATTGAATGAGAGGACTGTATAGTTCCAGTTAACTCACTAAACCTGGTACACTCATCTCTTCCTGGCAAGGGTGCCGATTATGGAAAATAGCCCTCCCGCTTACCCTTTAACCTGACTAGTTCTTGATGAAAGCACTCTGGTGTAGTGGTACAGTGAGACAGTCTCTAAGCAGCATTTCAGCTTTTCAATGCAGCAGTTGGAAATCATTTTAGAACTGGATTTTAAAAGATGTATATACAAGAGAGACACATCAAACAAGCTGAAAGTTCTATTTTCATTACATCACTTTCCCCAGAATGGATGGTACTCATGGGAATCTCTTACACGGCATTTGCAAGAATCTGTGCCATCAGGAGAATCATCAGAGCCTGGGAAACACACCCAGTTCGAGCATTTTGAAGACTGAAGAACACTATTGGGCACTGCTAATGAGGCGTGCAGGAGAGAGCAAGGGAAAGAGAAAGCAAGAGCCACTAGAAAATCAGCATTTTATAAATTGTATTCAATAAAGATCGTTTTAAAACACAATCTGAAATTTTGCAAACACAATACTCGGCCAACAGGAATCCCAGTGCGGTGTGGGATTCAACAACACGCATCAGAAAGGACTGGGTTTGTGCCTGGAGCTTGGTTCCAGTGGGGACACTGCAATTGGCCCCAGCAGCTCTGGGTAGGGAATCTCTAGCTGGGGACCCAGTGGAACCTGTGTGGATGTCGGGAGAGGAACTGGTTCAACTCCATTGGCCTTGTAGTGGAACAGCTCATCATTTACTATCCAGGCTCCTACTTGAGGAATGGCCACTTGAAAGAGCGACTGCAACATTGCTGGTACCCTGGAACTGGAAATCAGCACTGCTTTCAAGACACACGAGAAAAAAATCTGGAGCAAAAAAACCCTGCAAACACAAGGCGAATTAATTCCAATAGATTCTCTGTCAGCTTGCACACTGATCTTTATTATGTGTTAGATGTTCAACCACATTATGGGAACAAATTAGTATCCAATGCTGTAATTAGCTTTCATGTTCACAGATCGTGACCCTGAATACTCTCACCATCGACTTGGTTTTATTCTGCAGTCAAGTCTACTGGTTTGGGGGAAGTACTTTTTGACCACTTTAATGAATCATTGGCATCCTCTTCCCCATTTCTTGCCCAAGTCAAGCCGTCGACTACTGTGTGTTGTAAAAAGAGAAGCTAAAATAACTTGCCATACTAGATAGCAAACATCAACACAAGGACAAGAAGAAGTGTTTGTTTTATATAAAAGGCCCCTTTTGATGTGTAGTTTCCTCCTGAGTGAGTGGCTCTCAGCTGCAGTCAGTAAGGGTGCCTTCTTTCGGTGGAGTAAACGGAAATATCTACTAATAAATTTAAAATCCTGCAGCTGCAGCACTTCCTGGAAACTGTCCACGTTAACAACAGAAGTTGCCTTTATAATCATCATCATCAAAGGCAGTCCCTCAGAATCGAGGAAGACTTGCTTCCACTCTTAGAATGAGTCCTTAGGTGGCTGAACAATACGAGAACCACAGTCCCTGTCACAGGTGGGATAGGCAGCCGTTCAGGGGAAGGGAGGGTGGGACTGGTTTGCCGCACGTTCTTTCTGCTGCCTGCGCTTGTCTTCTGCATGCTCTCGGCGACGAGACTCGAGGAGCTCAGCGTCCTCCCGGATGCATTTCCTCCACTTAGGGCAGTCTTTGGCCAGGGACTCCCAGGTGTCGGTGGGGATGTTGCACTTTATCAGGGAGGCTTTGAGGGTGTCCTTGCAACGTTTCCTCTGCCCACCTTTGGCTCGTTTGCCATGAAGGAGATCCGAGTAGAACACTTGCTTTGGGAATCCCGTGGCTGGCATGCGGACAGTGTGGCCTGCCCAGCAGAGCTGGTCGAGAGTGGTCAGTGCTTCAATGCTGGGGATGTTGGCCTGGACGAGGACGCTAATGTTAGTGCGTCTGTCCTCCCAGGGGATTTGTAGGACCTTGCGGAGACATCGTTGGTGGTCTTTCTCCAGCGACTTGAGGTCCTTTATAAACTAAGGATTTGATAGGGTAGGTACAGAGACACCATTTCCTCCAGTGGGGGGGAAACAAGCTTAAAATCAGAGCTATGCCATTCAGGAGTGAATTCAGAAAGCATTTTTTTTAAACACAAAGGGTAGTGGAAACCTGGAATTCTCTCCCCAACAAGGCTATGGATGCTGGGGGACAGTTGAAATTTTCAAGACAATTTCTGCTCGCCAAGCGTATCAAGGGATATGGATCTAAGGCAGGTAAATGGAGTTAAGCTACAATCACCATGATCCTACTGGATGGAACAGGCGCGAGGGGCTGAATGGCCTCCTCCAGTTCCTGAGTTTCCACGTTCCACTCTAATTGTACCTCTGCCAGTGGTGGCACTGCACCAAGCCCTTCAGCCTGTACTACAGAGAAACGCCAATGTTCAAAACAACTCGATTTCCCTGCTCCTCAAATTGCCCCATGTTGCTGTTCAACAACAGACTGCATGTATATACTGCCTTCAATGTAGGAAAAAATAGCCCAAAGTGAGTCATAGAAGTGCGAGAAAAAGACGCTGAGCCAAAGGAGATTCGGAGCAAGCAAAAGCTTGATCAATGAGGTGGGTTTTAAGGAATGGACAGGGAGAAGGGGAAACAGAGGGGTTCAGGAAGCGAACAGCGGAGAGTGGGCTAAGACAGTTATAGGGATGGCCACGGATAGCGGGGGCAAAGGCAGGGCCAGCGTCTGAACAATGGAGAGCTTGCGGAGGGGTGTGGTTGTAGGGTGAGAGAAGCTTACAGAGATAGGGAGGGGCAAGGTGATGGAGAGCTTCAAACAGAAGGATGAGTCACAGGACAACCAGGAGCTAATGTAGGTCAGTCAGGCAACAAGCAATGATGTAAAGTCAAAGTATTACAAGGAATTAGGGACCGAATGACATCATGTCTTCCTACAATTATCGCTCACAGGACGGAGCGTTCACATCGCGGCCTGTCAGACTGTTAATCAGCCCACAAATCCTTCCCCCCGCCTCACACTGTTCTCCCAGAGAAGAGTGAGATATAAAAACAACAACCAGAAGGCAGCACTTGGTCTGGACTCTGCGTGTACAAAGCCTCAGAGGATCAACTGCTATGTACTTAAAATTCAAAATCTCTCTCCAACTCTGAAGTAAAAATGTCAAGCTGAAGTCGAGGCTCGAGAGACAAACGAGCCAAAGGTGGGCAGCGGAAACGTTACAAGGACACCCTCAAAGCCTCCCTGGTAAAGTGCGATATCACCACTGACACTTGGGAGTCCCTGGCCGAAGACCGCCCGAGGAGGACGTTGAGCTCTTCGAATCTCAACGGCGAGAGTGTGAAGAAATCAAGCGCAGGCAGCGGAAGGAGCGTGCGGCAAACCAGTCCCACCCTTCCCTCTCCTCGACGAATATCTGTCCCACCTGTGACAGAGTCTGTGGCTCTCGTATCGGATTGTTTAGCCACCAAAAAACTCACTTCCTCGATTCCAAGGGACTGCTTATGATGATGATGATGGAGGATGAACCAAGATACTTCTGTAGCTGTCATTCTGCTCCATCTTTGATGCCCTTGACCCCAATAAAACCTTTACTCTCTCCCACTCTGGTTGCTCTTCCTGGTATGGCCCCCATTTTCACTCCCTGGTCATTGCAGTTCGTGGGACCGTGCCACAGTTGCTGCCCATCCCTAGTTGCCCAGAGTTGGTGCTGGTATTGGTGGGACTCCTTGAACCACAACAGTCTGTGTAGTGGTGATGCTTCCAAAAGGGTGTTAGACCAATGACAATCAAGTAACAGCGACACATGACCAAATCAGGATGCTGTGTGACTTGAAGGGGAACTTCGAGGTTGTGGTGTATCAGAATAGTTTAATTGATTCTGCTCTTTGCGCCACCCCCACCCCGCCCTCACACATCCCAATGGACTTGAGTTATGAGTGCCAGCAAATCGCACACTAAATCTAACACACCAGAAGGTCCCAGCTTCACTTCCTGGCCAGTGTCGAGTTATCTGATCCAAACAGTTGGGACATTACAATTGGCTTAGGCTCAGGAGGGAAAACAAAGTGAGGCTGGTCACTTCCAGCAATCCCCCGGAAAGTGTGCGTATGGATGCCAAGTTGGAACAGGATCAGGCTTGGCTGTGATGCCTCGACAGTCAAACAGCCTGCCAACACCAGGTTCATACATGTGGAATGGGCACTTGGGCGAGATACCAAATGTGCCTTTAGACACAGCCTCAGGAGAGCAGGGGGGTGTCTTTTTGCAAATAAATATAAGCAATCTAATTTTTTCACATTCAATCTGGGAAGCAAGTAATGGTGCAATAAACCTGGGACTAAATGGGCTAAGTAACCTTTTCTCCTTAATTGATCATTTCTTAAATTTGTACTCTACCAATGCAGGTGGCTCTGGTTTGAGCATACGCCTCAAAATTAGATGGTTGTTGTTTTAAAAGAAACTCTTTTAGGAGTTAACAGAAAAGTCAAGGAAAATAGACCTTGGCTATACAGGATTGTAGAATGATTACAGAACAGAAGGAGCCCATTCAGTCGATCATGCCTCTGCCACCTCTTTGAAAGAACTATCCATCAGTCCCACTCCCCTGCTCTTTCCCCACAGCCCTTCAAATATTTCCTTTACAAGTATTTATCCAATTATCTTTTGGAAGCTTCAGGCAACATATTTCAGATCATAGCAACTCACTGCATTAAAAAATCATTGTCCTCATCTCCCCCTCTAGTTCTTTAGCCGATTATCTTAAATCTGTGTCCCTCTGGTTGTCGACCCTCCTGTCACTGGAAACAGGTTCTCCTTATTTACTCTATCAAACCCCTTCATAATTTTGAACACCTCTATCAAATCTCCCATTAACCTTCTCTGCTCCAAGGAGAACAACTCCAGCTTCTCCACATAACTAATATCTTTCATCCCTGGTGCCATTCTAGTAAATCCCCTCTGCACCCTCTCTTAAGGCCTTGACATCCTTCCTAAAGTGTGGTGCCCAGAATTGGCCGCAATACTCCAGCTGGGGCCTAGCCAGTGTTTTATATAAGCTTATCATAACTTGGATCTAGCCTGGAGGCGACGAAGGTTGAACAGGTTCCCACTGGTTCTGTAGTTTAGTTCCACTCCAGCGGGGAGCTTGTTGAGCGTGAGATGGAGCATTGCAGCGAGGAAGATCGAGAAGAGGGTTGGCGTGATGATGCAGCCCTGCCTGACCCCGGTCCGGATGTGGATTGGGTCTGTGGTGGATCCGTTGGTCAGGATCACAGCTTGCATGTCGTCGTGGAGCAGGCGGAGGATGGCGACAAACTTTTGGGGGCAGCCGAAATGAAGGAGGACGCGCCATAGTCCCGCACGGTTAACAGTGTCAAAGGCCTTTGTGAGGTCAAAGGCGGCCATGTACAAGGGTTGGTGCTGTTCCCTGCATTTCTCTTGTAGTTGTCGCGCCGTGAAGATCATGTCTACGACACCTGTGAGTCCCTGGCCAAAGACCGCCCTAAGTGGAGGAAGAGCATCCGGGAGGGCGCTGAGCACCTCGAGTCTCGTCGCCGAGAGCATGCAGAAACCAAGCGCAGGCAGCGGAAGGAGCGTGCGGCAAACCAGTCCCACCCTCCCTTTCCCTCAACCACTGTCTGTTCCACCTGTGACAAAGACTGTAATTCCCGTATTGGACTGTTCAGTCACCTGAGAACTCACTGAGAGTGGAAGCAAGTCTTCCTCGATTGCAAGGGACTGCCTATGATGGGATCATAACTTACAGATTCATAGAATCATAGAAATTTACAGCACGGTTTGGAGATCAGCCAGTCCAGGAAGCAAGCCTGACCTAGCGAGGGAAAACTTGATCAACTTAAGCTCAGGGCTGGCCATAACCAGAAAGCTGATCAGTAAAAGTTACATTAGTCCACTAACGTGTGACATGGTTTATTAGTTTTGTTCTGATTCATGGGGAGGAGGGTTGAAGTTAAGTAAAGTAAATGAGATTTGATTACAAAGGCCACTCCATACATTCACTTACTGTTTATAAAATAAAGCAACTTATCAACTTGGCGTCGCTCACTAAAGTATTTTCAGTCTGCCTCCTGAAAGATTGGACAAGTGCTAGTGAAGGAATGTGCAAAAGGCACAGTTTCTAGTTCAGATGACAAGTGTGTCCTTTGTTACACACCGTGTTACATTATTGTATCATTAGATTATGGGCAGTACAGGCGCACTTCTGAACGGAGACCACTTACAGGAATGACCAGCTGCTGAACCTGAGAATATTGAAGGCAGACCCAAAACTTGTAACACCAGCGAGAAATTAGGGTTCTTCTATGGCTACACACAAAGGGCCCAAGTTTCCACAAGAAAAAAAACGGGCGCCCCTCCGAGCTGGGCGCCCGTTTTACGCGCCTAAAACGGCGCCTAAAAAAATCCTCGGTATTCTCCACCTACTTACAGGTCCTCTGGACCTCAGCGCAGCCAGCACGAGCTGTGGGGGGGCGGAGCCAGGTCCCGGCGCTGAAAACAGTGCCGGGATCTCTGCACATGCGCGGTACAGTCGGCACGCAAGTGCAGTAGCTCCAGGTGCCGAACTGTGTGGGAGGGGCCCGAAGCACGCAGCCCCTAGCCCTGGGCCAATGGCCTCACTGGGGCTACGTGAATGAAGCTCCTCCCACGGCCAGCTCCTGCTCCCCGCCCCTGACAAGACCCGATACCCGCTCCCCCCACCCCCCGCCGACCAGACCCGCCCCGACACCCGCTCTCCCCCCCGCCCCGACCCGACACCCTCTCCCCACCCCCCCCGCCCTGAGACCCGACACCCGCTCTCCCCCCGCCGACCAGACACCCACTCCCCCTCCCCCCCCCGACCCGACACAACACCCGCTCCCCCCCACCCCGAGACCCGAGCTCCTGTTCCCCGACCCCCCTCTCTTCCCCCCCTCCTCTCTCTCTCTCCCCCCCCCATCTCTTCTCTCCCCCCCCCCATCTCTCTCTCTCTCTCCCCCCCCTCCTCCTCTCTCTCCCCCCCCCCAGCTCTCTCTCTCTCTCTCTCTTTCTCTCTCTCCTCTCCCCTCCTCTCCCCTCCCCTCCTCTCCTCTCCCCTCCTCTCTCTCTCTCTCTCTCTCTCTCTCTCTCTGCGGCACGAACGGCTACAGAATTCTCCCTGGCTGAAGCACTTTCACACAGGTAGGAAGATGGTTTATTTAATCTTTTCTTGGCTTATAAATGTTTATTCAGGTTGGATTTATTTGTATAATATTTGTAGAAGTATAAATAAGGATTTATTGTCGAATTTAATGGGTTCCCTCCCCCCCACCTCGTTCTGGACGCCTAATTTGTAACCTGCGCCTGATTTTTTTAATGTGTAGAACAGGTTTTTTCAGTTCTACAAAAGTCTTCACTGGCTCCATTCTACTTTAGTTTGGAGTACATTTTCACTGTGGAAACTTTCAAATCAGGCGTCAGTGGCCGGACACACCCCCTTTTGAAGAAAAAATTCTGTTCCAAAGTAGAACTGTTCTACCTGACTAGAACTGCAGAAAAAAAAATGTGGAGAATTGCGATTTCTAAAATAGTCCGTTCTCCACCAGTTGCTCCTAAAAATCAGGCGCGAATCATGTGGAAACTTGGGCCCATTGAGAGCTATGTTGCAATGTATCAACCCATTCAACAAACAGTTGAGAAGTGATGAAATTTGCCACGGGCAAGTGAGCTTAAGTGGAGCTCAAGAAAGGGTGGCATGGGAGGATCTCGACAGAATTTAATCACGCTACAATTAAGTTAAATGTGGCTCCCATCAACACCCCTCCTTATAATTACAGCTGACAGCAACCATCTCTTGCACATCAGTTCATAGTTCTGTGTTCAAATTTGGAAAGTTGAGATTTGTTAATGCAGCTAGGTCACTAAATAAATGACATCTCTATTTTGTTGCTTATTTTCTCCAATATATGTAATATTTTTACAAAAGCCAAATACTACGGATGCTGAAAATCTGAAACAAAAACAGAAAATGCTGGAAACACTCAGCAGGTCGGGCAGCATCTGTGGGAAGAGACAAAGTTAACGTTTCAGGTCGATGTACTTTCAGTTCTGACGAAAGGTCATCGACCTGAAACATTAACGCTGTTTCTCTTTCCACAGATGCTGCCTGACCAATATTTAATATTTTTGTTTTTTATACTATGCACCTCTCTGCTTGGTCCCTCCTACTCTAAGTGGGAGTCAAGTGGGTGAATTTATGCTGTACATTCCCTATGGCTTCAATGTCTTTTCAATATCGGGCAACCAAAGTTGCACACACTAAATGAACTCTGGCACAACCATTGCGTCGTTACTGCTACACTTTTGTACCCTATGCTCCTATTTATGAAACCCAAAATGTCATTGACCTTTTTATGGCTTTATCTATCGAAAACTTCCACTCTCAGGGAATTACTTATTTATACCCCTATGTCACTCTGTTCCTCCACACCTTACGGTGCTTTTCCATTGAGTGTATAATCCCATCCCTCCCAAAAAACATTAACTCACTCTTCCCCAAATTAAATCGCATCTAAGAACTTCTGAAGTTTTTTTTTATAGTTCTTCTGGTTCTTTGCCAACCCCGTACTTTTGTGTACAAAAGCAAAATACTGCAGATGCTGGAAATCTGAAATAAAAACAGAAATTACTGCAAACATTCAGCGGGTCAGGCAGCATCTGTGGAGAGAAACAGAGTTAACATTTCAGGTCAATGACTCTGTTTCTCTCTCGTTAGACACTGCCTGACCTGCTGAGTATTTCCAGCATTTTCTGTTTTTATTCCCGACTTTTGTGTCATCGGCAGATTTATACTGGTAGTGAGAGTGCAATACTCAGCCTTTAGGGGGCTTTAATACCTGACGTTTATTGTTGGTGTGAAGCGATTTTTGAGGAGTGTAAAACTGGACTGAGCTGATCCACAGTGAAGTAGAGCGAGGTGCCGCCTTCTTTTGCTCTGTTGTCAGGTTAGGTCCTGACTCGGGTTGTACTTACGCTATTACTGCAGCTTCAGTGTAAAGTGGATGTGCTTCACACCAATGATAACAGTTATAGTTTAACTGTGCCCTTAAACAGAGATGCAAGCAGGAAGCACGCAGTTATACTATCTTCTGAAAATACCATCCAAAGAGGCACAGGTCAGCATAGCTCCAAATCTCGGCACTCAAGTGTAGTCACAAAGAGCGACTTCTAATTCTGCCCTCCTGAGCATCCCTGATTATAATCACTCAACCTTTGGTGGCCATGCCCTCTATTGCCTGGGCTCCAATCTCTGGAACTCCCTCTCCGCCTTCAAGATAGTGGCACAATTTTATCGCATAATACTCCTGTGAAGCACCTTGGGACATTTCACTACGTTAAACGCAGCGTGCGACCCAACCTGGCATTTGGCACGACCGCCCCAACCTGCAAGGACCATCAGCATACTTCTTCAAGGTACAGCGCGTGCTGAAGAGCGACAGCTGTGAAGAGGGCGACTGGATTGGATATCACTGATTGGAGCGTGGGCAGGTACAGCAGGAGCAGCGAGTGATCGTAGAGAGACATGATCCGGGCCCAGCAGAGGCGAGGGCCCAGGGGCAGCCCACACTGCAATATGTGTGCGCACTAGGTCCATGCAGCAAGAGCTGGTCTCCAGTCACCTTGGTTAATACTTGCCACTGGACCAAGACCTAGCTCCGTCAAGCCCGTGTGGTGGCTGCTGTGCAACGGTCACCACACGTTAAAAAAATCCACGCACAGGCATCTTCCACCCTTCAACATGTAGTTTGGGATCTGGAATATTAGGTCCGACATTGAAACACCTGTGAACTCATCCCTTTTTGGCATGGAAGCAAGTTATCCTCGATACGAGGGACTGCCTATGATGATGACAAGGAGCTGTAGTTGCAGTGAGGTAGAATGTAACAACATAAGAAATAGGAGAGGTAGGCCACTCAGCCCCTCAAGCCTGCGCCACCATTCAATAAGACCATGGCTACTCTTCTACCTCAACTCAACTTTCCTGCACTGTCCGCATATCCCTTGATTCCCTTAATATCCAAAAATCTATTGATCTCCGTCTTAATCATCATCATCATCATCATCATAGGCATTCCCTCAGAATCGAGGAAGACTTGCTTCCACTTTTAAAATGAGTCCTTCGGTGGCTGAATAGTCCAATACGAGAGTGACAGTGCCTGTCATGGGTGGGACAGATAGTCGTTGAGGGTAAAGGTGGGTGGGACAGATTTGCCACACGCTTTCTGCTGCCTGCGCTTGATTTCTGCATGCTCTCGGCGATGAGACTCGAGGTGCTCAGCGCCCTCTCGGATGCACTTCCTCCACTTAGGACGGACTGGTCTTTGGCCAGGGACTCCCAGGTGACTGTGGGGATGTTGCACTTTATCAGGGAGGCTTTGAGGGTGTCCTTGTAATGTTTCCTCTGCCCACCTTTGGCTTGTTGCCGTGAAGGAGTTGCTTTGGGAGTTTCGTGTCTGGCATGCGGGCTATGTGGCCTGCTCAGCAGATCTGATCAACTGTGGTCAGTGCTTCAATGCTGGGGATGTTGGCCTGGTCGAGGACGCTAATGTTGGTGCGTCTATCCTCCCAGGGGATTTGTAGGATCTTGCGGAGACATCGTTGGCGGTATTTCTCCAGCGACTTGAGGTGTCTACTGTACATGGTCCATGTCTCTGAGCCACACAGGAGGGCGGGTATTACTACAACCCTGAAGACCATGAGCTTGGTGGTGGATTTGAGGGCCTGGTCTTCAAACACTCTTTTCCTCAGGCGGCCGAAGGCTGCACCGGCGCACTGGAGGCGGTGTAGAATCTCGTCATCAATGTCTGCTCTTGTTGACAAGAGGCTCCCGAGGTATGGGAAGTGGTCCACGTTGTCCACGGCCACGCCGTGGATCTTGACTGGGGGGCAGTGCTGTGCGGTGAGGACAGGCTGGTGGAGGACCTTCGTCTTACAGATGTTTAGTGTAAGGCCTATGCTTTCATACACCTCAGTAAATACCTTGACTATATCCTGGAGTCAGCCTCTGAATGTGTACAGACGCAGGCGTTGTCCACGTACTGTAGCTCGACGACAGAGGTTGGGGTGGTCTTGGATCTGGCCTGGAGATGGTGCAGGTTGAACAGGTTCCCACTGGTTCTGTAGTTTAGTTCCAATCCTGCAGGGAGCTTGTTGACTGTGAGGTGGACCATGGCAGTGAGGAAGATTGAGAAAAGGGTTGGGGCGATGATGCAGCCCTGTTTGACCCCAATCCGGATGTGGATTGAGTCTGTAATGGATCCGTTGATAAGGATCATGGCCTGTATGTCGTCGTGGAGCAGACCATTCAATAAGACCATGGCTGATCTTCGACTTCAACTCAACTTTCCTGCACTATCCTGGAAATACTAGGGGACCGAAGGTCTAGTGAGAAGGAGGAACTGATGGAAATCCTTATTCGTCGGGAAATTGTGTTAGGGAAATTGATGGGATTGAAGGCCGATAAATCGCCAGGGCCTGATAGTCTGCATCCCAGAGTACTTAAGGAAGTTGCCCTAGAAATAGTGGATGCATTGGTGATCATTTTCCAACAGTCTATCGACTCTGGATCAGTTCCTATGGACTGGAGGGTAGCTAATGTAACACCACTTTTTCAAATGGAGGGAGAGATAAAACAGGTAATTATAGACCGGTTAGCCTGACATCAGTAGTGGGGAAAATGTTGGAATCAATTATTAAAGATGAAATAGCAGCGCATTTGGAAAGCAGTGACAGGATCGGTCCAAGGCAGAATGGATTTATGAAAGGGAAATCATGCTTGACAAATCTTCTGGAATTTTTTGAGGATGTAACTAGTAGAGTGGACAAGGGAGAAGCAGTGGATGTGGTGTATTTGGACTTTGAAAAGGCTTTTGACAAGGTCCCACACAAGAGATTGGTGTGCAAAATTAATGCACATGGTATTGGGGGCAATGTACTGACGTGGATAGAGAACTGGTTGGCAGACAGGAAGCAGAGAGTCGGGATACATGGGTCCTTTTCAGAATGGCAGGCAATGACTAGTGGGTTGCTGCAGGGCTCATTGCTGGGACCCCAGCTCTTTACAATATACATTAACGACGAAGAAATTGAGTATAATATCTCCAAGTTTGCAGATGACACTAAGCTGGGTGGTGGTGTGAGCTGTGAGGAGGATGCTAAGAGGCTGCAGGGTGACTTGGACAGGTTAGGTGAGTGGGCAAATGCATGGCAGATGCAGTATAATGTGGATAAATGTGAGGTTATCCACATTGGTGGCAAAAACACGAAGGCAGAATATTATCTGAATGGTGGCAGATTAGGAAAAGGGGAGGTGCAACGAGACCTGGGTATCATGGTACATCAGTCATTGAAAGTTGGCATGCAGGTACAGCAGGTGGTGAAGAAGGCAAATGGTATGTTGGCCTTCATAGCTAGGGGATTTGAGTATAGGAACAGGGAGGTCTTACTGCAGTTATACAAGGCCTTGGTGAGGCCTCACCTGGAATATTGTGTTCAGTTTTGGTCTCCTAATCTGAGGAAGGATGTTCTTGCAATTGAGGGAGTGCAGCAAAGGTTCACCAGACTGATTCCCGGGATGGCAGGACTGACATATGAGGATAGACTGAATCGACTGGGCCTGTATTCACTGAGGTTTGGAAGGATGAGGGGGGGGATCTCATAGAAACATATAAAATTCTGACGGGACTGGACAGGTTAGGTGCAGGAAGAATGTTCCCGATGTTGGGGAAGTCCAGAACCAGGGGACAAGTCGAAGGATAAGGGGTAAGCCATTTAGGACCGAGATGAGGAGATAATTCTTCACTCAGAGAGTTGTTAATCTGTGGAATTCTCTACCACAGAAAGTTGTTGAGGCCAATTCGTTAGATATATTCAAGAGGGAGTTAGATATGGCCCTTACGGCTAAAGAGATCAAGGGGTATGGAGAGAAAGCAGGAAAGGGGTACTGAGGTGAAGGATCAGCCATGATCTTATTGAATGGTGGCACAGGCTCAAAGGGCCGAATGGCCTACTCCTGCACCTATTTCCTATGTTTCTATGTCTATGTTTCCCCGTTTCCCTTGATTCCCTGAATATCCAAAAATCTATCGATCTCTGTCTGGAATATACTGAAAGATTGAACCTCCACAGTCCTCTGGGGCAGAGCATTCCAAAGATTCACCACCCTCTGAGTGAAGAAATTTCTCATTTCAGTCTTAAATGGCCGACCCCTTATTCTGAGACTGTGACCCCTGGTTCTTGACTCCCCAGACAGGGGAAACATCCTCCCTGCATCTACCCCGTCAAGCCCTGTAAGAATTTTGGATATTTCAATGAAATCACCTCTCATTCTTCTAAACGCTGGACAATATAGGTGTCATCTACTCAATCTCTCCTCATAGGACAATCTCCCCATCCCAGGAATCAGTCTGATGAACCTTCATTGAATTCTGTCTATGGCAAGTATATCCTTCCTTAGGTAAGGAGACCAAAACTGTACATAATACTCCAGGGCTCTATATAATTGCAGTACAACGTCTTTACTCATACTGAAGGGGATTGACAGGGTAGATACTGAGAGGTTGTTTCGCCTGGCTGGCATATCTAGAACTAGGGGCACAGTCTAGGATAAGGGGTAGGTCATTTAAGACAGAGATGAGGAGGAATTTCTTCACTCAGAGGATTGTGAATTTTTGGAATTCTCTGCCCCAGAGGGCTGTGGATGCTGAGTCTCTGAATATATTCAAGGCCGAGATAGACTTTTGGAGTGTAGGGGAATCAAAGAGAATGGAGATCAGGCAGGAAAGTGGAGTTGAGGTCGATGATCAGCCTTATTGATCTTACTGAATCGAGGGGCCATATGGCCTACTTGTGCTCCTACTTCTTATGTTTTATACTTAAATCCTCTTGTAATAAAGGCCAACATACCATTTGCTTTCCTAATTGCTTGCTGTACCTGCATGTTAACTTTCAGTGATTCGTGTATAAGGACCCCCAGGTCCCTCTGAACACCATCGTTTCCCAATCTCTCACCATTTAAAAAATACTCTTTTCTATTTTTCCTACCAAAGTGGATAACTTCACATTTCTCCACACTATATTCCATTTGCCATGGTCTTGCCCACTCACTGAGCCTGTCTTTATTCCTTGAAGACTCTGTGCATCCTCCTCACAACTTACATTCCCATCTAGCTTTATAGGCCAGGCACTTCTACATAGGAAGATGAGTAGCTAAGTCAAGCTGCTCTCTCAAACACAGACGAGGTAACTCAAGACACTGATGGAGCACTTCTTTGGTGGGTTCCTGGGAAGTGAGTGTCGCTGGAAAGACCATCCCTAATTGCCCCTTTGAGAAGGTGGTGGTGAGCCCTCTTCTTAAACTGCTACAGTCCTTGTGGTGAAGGTTCTCCCACAGTGCTGTTAGGGAAGGAACGGTGATATATTTCCAAGTCAGGATGGTGTGTAACTTGGAGGAGAACTTGGAGGGATGGTGTTCCCATGCACCTGCTGCCCTTGTCCTTCTAGGCGGTAAAGGTCGTGCGTTTGGGAGGTGCTGCCGAAGAAGCCTTGGCGAGTTGCTGCAGTGCATCTTGTAGATGGTACACACTGCAGCCACGGTGCGCCGGTGGTGGAGGGAGTGAGTGAGTGTTTATTTGTGGAGGAATCCTTCTACCCTCAGAGCTGGGGGTGGGGTGGAGGGAGAGAGAAAGGAGGAGGGAGACAATAACAAATGATTAATCTTATTTTTGTAAATGTGATGTGATTAAACCAATTTGCATATTAAGAAAAATGTATAGGATTACAGGGGTCATTAGATCTGATGACAATGCTTTTGGAGTGTCAGCTGTGGCTCAGAAGGTTGTGGGTTCATGGTCCATCTCCAGAGATTTGAGCACAAAAATTTAGGCTGCCGCATCAGTGCGGTACTGAGGGAGTACTGCACTGTCGGAGGTGCCGCCTTTTGAATGAGACATTAAACTGAGGTCACGCCTGCTCTCTCTCAGGTGGACATGAAAGATCCCATAGCACTTTTTCATCCACGATGTCCAGGGCTAATATTTTATCCCTCAATCAACACTAAAAGCATTATCTGGTCATTCTCATGTTGCTGTTTGTGGGAACTTGCTATGTGCAAATTGACTGTCACATTTTCTACAGTACAACAGTGACTACACTTCAAAAAGTTCTGTCCTACTTTCAATTTTAAAGGTGGTTCATTTTTTACTCAAGGTTCTTTGTCACTTTAGATGAGCAACAATGTACATTCGTTCTGGGGTTTTTTAGCAAAAATAATCAACAGTTTTACTGACACATGAAAGGCTGGCTTAACTCAGTGTGCTCATTATAGAATAGGATTTTAAAAGTGATACATCAAGTTGATATAAATATATTGGACTTCATCTGACCTCGGGATAGGTTTGAAGCTGCTGTATGGTTTGTTTTGTGACACAAGCTTATAAACGCAAGAACATGCACTGGGCTAAACATTCTCTTCACACACGATATGGTTTTATTTAAAGGCTGTAGTAGTGGCAACAACAACAACTTGTATTTATATAGCGGATTTTATGTAGTAAAACATCCCAACGCACTTCACAGGAGTGTTGTAAGACAAAAAAAAAAATTTGACGCCGAGCCAAAGAAGAAGAAATTACGGCAGATGACCCAAAAGCTGGGTCCAAGAGGGAGGTTTTAAGGAGCACCTTGAAGGAGGAAAGAGAGGTCGAGAAGCAGAGAGGTTTAGGGAGGGCGTTCCAGAGCTTGGAAGGCACGGCCACTGATGGTTGAACAGTTATAATCAGGGATGCTGAAAAGGGAATTTGAGGAGCGCAGATATCTTTGGGGATTGTGAGGCTGGAGGAGATTACAGGGATAGGGAGGGGCGAGGGCCCTGGAGGGATTTGTAAACAAGGATGAGAATTTTGAAATCGAGGCGGTGCTTAACCGGGAGCCAATGTAGGTCAGTGAGCACAGGGGGTGATGGGTGAGCGGGACTCGGTGGGAGTTAGGACACGGGGCAGTGAGCACAGGGGGTGATGGGTGAGTGGGACTGGGTGGGAGTTAGGACACGGGGCAGTGAGCACAGGGGGTGATGGGTGAGTGGGACTGGGTGGGAGTTAGGACACGGGGCAGTGAGCACAGGGGGTGATGGGTGAGCGGGACTCGGTGCGAGTTAGGACATGGGCTGCTGAGTTTTGAATGGCCTCAACTTTACGAAGGGTAGAATATTGGAGGCCAGCCAGGAGTGTGTTGGAATAGTCAAGTCTCGAGGCAACAAAGGCATGGATGAGGGCTTCAGCAGCAGATAAGCTGAGGCAGGGGCAGAGATGGCCGATGTTATGGAGGTGGAAATCTTCTCCTTCGGAGTCGAGGATGACTTGCTTCCACACTAACACGAGCTCTCAGGCGATTGATGAGTCTAATGCGGGACCTAGTGTCTCTGTCACAGGTGGAGCAGACGATGGTTGAAGGGGCGGGTGGGTGGGGAGGTGGAAATAGACACTAAGGTTGCGAAGAGTCTGGTTCAGCCTCAGACAGATGCTAGGGAGAGGGATGGAGTCAGTGACTAAGGAACCCAGTTTGTGGCAGGGATCAAAGACAATGACTTCGGTCTTCCCAATATTTAATTGGATAACATTTTTGCTCATCCAGTGCTGGATGTGGGACGAGCAGTCTGACAATTTAGAGACCGTGGGGGGGTTGAGAGAAGTGGTGGTGAGGTAGAGCTGGGTGCCGTCAGCGTACATGTGGTAACTGAGGCCGTGTTACCGGATGATATCGCCAAGGGGCAGCATATAGATGAGAAATCGGAGGGGCCAAGGACTGACCCTTGGGGGGACACCAGAGGTAACGATGTGGGGGTGGGAAGAGAAGCCATTGCAGGCGATTCTCTGGCTACAATGAGATCGATAGGAATGGAACCAGGCGAGTGCAGTCCCACCCAACTGGACGATGGTGGAGGGGCGTTGGAGGAGGACAGAGTGGTCAATTGTGTCAAAGGCTGCAGACAGGTCCAGGAGGGCGAGGAGCGATAGTTTACCTTTGTCACAGTCACAAAAGATGTCATTTGTGATGTTGATGAGAGTCGTTTCGGTTCTGTGGCAGGGGCGGAAACCAGATTGAAGGCATTCAAACATGGAGTTCTGGGAAAGATGGGCACGGATTTGGGAGGCTACAACATGTTCAAGGACTTTGGAGAGGAAAGGGAGGTTGGAGATTGGAGATGGGGCGGTAGTTTGCAAGCAAAGTGAGGTCAAGGGTTGTTTTTTTTATTTAAGGAGAGGGGTGATGACCGCAGATTTGGAGAGGAGACCGAACCTGAGGAGAGAGAACGGTTAACAATGTCAGCTAACCCAGGAGTTAGAAAAGGAGGCTGGGTGGTCAGCAGTTTAGTGGGAATAGGGTCAAGGGAGCAGGAAGTGGGTCTCATGGACAAGATGAGTATGGAGAGGTCAAGAGGGGAGATCAAAGAGAAATTAGAGAAAGATATGAGTTTAGGACCAGGCAGGGGGGAGCCTCAGAGGAAGTTTGTCCCAATGGGCTAGGGGAAGGAAGGGAAGTGGCAGAGGCAGCTGATCTCAATCTTAGAGACAAAGAAGTCCATGAGCTCCTCACACTTGTTGACAGTGCGTGTACTGGACGCAGGGGTGAGAGAGGTTTAAGACGACAATTTAGCAGTAGAGAATAATAGCCGGGAGTTCTCTTTGCATTCTAGAATGATCCTGGAATAGTGAGCAGTTTTGGCAGATGAGTAGCACCCGATAATGCTTTATGTGGTTCAGCCACAACTGGCGGTGAATGGCTAAACCAGTTGTCCGCCACATCTGTTCAAGTCTGCACCCCTTGGACTTGAGGGACGAAAGATGAGGGCTGTACCAGGGGGAACGGCCAGGGTTAGAGGGAGTAATGGTCTTAACAGGGACTAGGGCATCAAAGGTAGTGGTGAGGGTGTGGTTGAGCAGATGGCTGCAAAAATGTCACGATGAATGAAGAGACAAAGGCAGTTTGGAGTTGGTAAGTCCAGTTGTCAGAGACTTGAGAGTTTTTTTCCCCAGGGGCGGACGCAGAAGGAAATAAGGTTGGGGGGGTGGCGGGAGTAAAGGGGATGTGGGTGGAGAGCGATACAAGGAAGTGGTCAGAGATGGCCTTATCTACAATTGGCACGGTAGAAATAGCAGGCCACGAGAGATGGCAAGGTCGAGGGGGTGGCTGTGACTATGGGTTGGGGAGTTCACATGGAGGGAGAGATTAAGGGCCGATAGGAGGGTAGTGAACTCAGAGGAGAGAGAGTATGATGAATTGAGATGGAGGTTGCAATCACCGAGGATGAGAAGTTGCTCGGTGCAGAGGTGGAGGGAGGAAAGCAGTGAAGATATCTCGGTGATAACCTTTTTATGGTACTTGGGTGAGCGGTAGAGAATGAGAATTTTAAATGCGAGGTGAGAGGGTTGGAATAAAGTGAGATGTTCAAAGGAGGAGACATTGCCAGAGGACGGACGGACCACGGTGTGAGTTGATGATGAGAGCCATACTGCCACCATGGCTGTCTGGGCGGGGCAAGTGGGGGAAGGTACAGCCAGGCAGGAGGCTTCATTTAAAAGTAAGGTGTCATCACACCTCAGCCAAGTTTCCGTCAAGACCATAAGATCATGGATGGCAACGGCCTGTTCACTAGTGAACGGACATTCTGGAGGGAGATGCAGAGAGGGGCAGTGATAGCTGATCCACTTCCAGCGTCCACAGGGTCAGCGCAGGAACTACGCAAACTGTTCTCAATGTATAATAATAAACAACACTTCCGCCACTCAAATGGTTTCTCAGAGATGGAAAATACCGTTGGTATTTTGTAAATTCTATATGAATCTGAAATATATTACAGAACTGAATATGGATCATATTTAGCAGTGTTCAAATAGCTATACATTATACAGGGCAGCGTTCCAAACTGCCACACTGTTTTTTCAAGGTAAATAAATTACAGCATTTGATGGAAAATAATCCAGCCAGAGGGTTATCTTCCTCCAGATTTCGCACTTAATGGAGATTTGGATTTTTGAAGGCAGTGATTAATTTGCAGTGCTCTTAAGCTAGATACTATAATTAAAAATCACCAGAACTTTACTGATTTGATTCATATCCAGGCCTAATTTAAACACTCCATATTAAAAGAAAATGATTGCATCTTACTGTTGTGTATCTGTAAAGCATGCACTCCCATGTTCCGCCACCAGGGAGTGCATCCCCTGAAGTCCCTGGGATACCTTGGGAGCACTGTATATAAGCCGGCCCCGAAGGCCTGTCCCTCACTCTGGAGTGACTTAATAAAGTCACTTTAACCTCCCTGTGTGCAGTCTCATCTGTGTTAGGAACACAACAACTGGCGACAAGTACACGAATCCAACGCAAAGATGCAGCAAACTGTGGGCATCCTGGAGAATTTCTCGGAGGGTGAGGACTGTGAAGCCTATGTCGAACGGCTAGACCAGTACTTTGTAGCCAAAGAGCTGGACGGAGAAGGAAGCGCTGCAAAAAGGAGAGCGGTCCTCCTCACGGTCTGCGGGGCACCGACCTACAGCCTCATGAAGAATCTTCTGGCTCCGGTGAAATCCACAGATAAGTCGTATGAGGAGCTGTGTACACTGCTCAGGAGCATCTTAGCCCGAGGGAGAGGGTGCTGATGGCGAGGTATCGGTTCTATATGTGCCAGCGATCTGAAGGTCAGGAAGTGATGAGCTACGTCGCTGAGCTAAGGCGACTTACAGGACAATGTGATTTTGATGGCTACCTGGAGCAGATGCTCAGAGACTGTTTTGTACTGGGCATTGGCCACGAGACCATCCTACGAAGACTTTTGACTGGAGAGACATCGACCCTCAGTAAGGCCATTGCGATAGCGTTTATGTCCACCAGTGATAACACCAAACAAATCTCTCAGCACACAAGTGCTAGCAATGTTCATAAATTAATTGGAACTGTGTTTGAGAGCAGAAATGTACAGGGCAGAAAACCACGAGGCTGCAACTGCCAGCAAGCCTCAGGTGACCCAGATGACTCAGAGTCCGCAACAAAGAATGAATGTAAGGCAATTCATACCTTGTTGGCGTTGTGGAGGCTTCCATTCAGCCTATTCATGCCGCTTCAAAGGGTATGTTTATAAGAGCTATGGAACAATGGGGCATCTCCAACGAGCTTGCAGATGAGCTGAAAGCTCTGCAAAACCTGCTAACCACCACATGGCAGAGGAAGATCGGTCCATGGTGGACCAAAGCAATTTCGAGCCTCAGAGAGAGGTGGAAGATGCTGAAGTACACGGGGTGCACACATTTTCGACAAAATGTCCACCTATAATGCTAAACGTAAAATTGAATGACTTACCCGTAGCCATGGAACTGGACACTGGCCCTAGCCAATCCATCATGAGTAAAAAGATGTTTGAGAGACTGTGGTGCAACAAGGCACGCAGACCAGCCCTGAGCCCCATCCACACGAAACTGAGAACGTACACCAAAGAGCTTATCACTGTCCTGGGCAGCGCCATGGTCAAGGTCACCTACGAGGGCACGATGCACAAACTGCCACTCTGGATTGTCCTGGGCGATGGCCCCATACTGCTTGGAAGGAGCTGGCTGGGCAAAATCCGCTGGAACTGGGATGACATCCGAGCTCTAACACATGTCGATGAGGCCTCATGCACCCAGGTTCTTAACAAATTTCCTTCCCTTTTTGAGCCAGGCATTGGAAACTTTTCCGGGGCGAAGGTGTGGATCCACTTGGTCCCAGAGGCATGACCCATTCACCACAAGGCGCGAGCGGTACCTCACATGATGAGGGAGAGAGTGGAAATTGAGCTGGACAGACTGCAACGCGAGGGCATCATCTCCCCAGTGTAATTCAGTGAGTGGGCCAGCCCAATTGTTCCAGTACTCAAAAGTGATGGCACGGTCAGGATTTGCGGCGATTATAAAGTAACTATTAATCGTTTCTCGCTACAGGACCAATACCATCTACCTAAGACAGACGACCTATTTGCGACACTGGCAGGAGTCTTCGAAGGGCCTCACCTGCATCAACACACACAAGAGACTGTTCATCTACAACAGATACCTGTTTGGAATTCGATCGGCTGCACCGATCTTCCAGAGAAACATGGAGAGCCTACTCAAGTCGGTACCACGCACGGTGGTTTTTCAGGACGACATATTGGTCACGGGTCGGGACACTGTCGAGCACCTACAAAACCTGGAGGAGGTCCTCCAGTGACTGGATCGCGTAGGGCTGCGGCTGAAGAGGTCAAAGTGCGTCTTCATGGTAACAGAAGTGGAGTTTTTGGAAAGAAAGATAGCTGCAGACGGCATTCGGCCCACAGACACCAAGACAGAGGCTATCAGGAACACGCCCAGGCCACAGAACGTCATGGAGCTGCGGTCGTTCCTGGGACTCCTCAACTATTTTGGTAACTTCCTACCGGGGTTAAGCACCCTCTTAGAGCTCCTACATGTGTTATTGCGCAAAGGTGAGAACTGGGTATGGGAAAAAAAACAAGTAATTGCTTTTGAGAAAGCCAGAAACATTTTATGCTCCAACAAGCTGCTTGTATTGTATAACCCGTGTAAAAGACTTGTGCTAGCATGTGATGCGTCGTCGTACGGAGTCGGGTGTGTATTACAACAAGCTAACATCGCGGGAAAATTGCAGCCTGTCGCCTATGCTTCCAGGAGCTTGTCTAAGACCGAGAGGGCCTACAGCATGATTGAGAAAGCGACATTAGCGTGTGTGTTCGGGGTAAACAAAATGCATCAGTATCTGTTTGGCCTCAAATTTGAGCTGGAAACCGATCACAAGCCCCTCACATCCCTGTCGCTGAAAACAAGGGAATAAATACTAATGCCTCAGCCCACATACAAAGGTGGGCACTCGCGCTATCAGCGTATAACTATACTATCCGCCACAGGCCAGGCACCGAGAACTGTGCGGATGCTCTCAGTCGGCTACCATTGCCCACCACGGGGGTGGAAATGGCGCAGCCCGCAGACTTGTTGATGGTCATGGAAGCATTTGAAAATGATAAATCACCTGTCATGGCCCGCCAGATCAGGACTTGGACCAGCCAAGATCCTCTGCTGTCCCTAGTAAAAAACTGTGTACTGCATGGGAGCTGGGCCAGCATCCCCGTTGAAATGCAAGAGCTAATCAAGCCGTCCCAGCGGCAAAAGGACGAGCTGTCCATTTAGGCAGACTGCCTGTTGTGGGGTAACCGCGTAGTGCTACCCAAAAAGGGCAGGGAGACGTTCACCTCGGATCTCCACAGCACACACCCGGGTATAGTAATGATGAAAGCGATAGCCAGATCCCACGTGTGGTGGCCCGGTATCGACTCGGACTTCGACTCCTGTGTACGGCAATGCAGCGTGTGTGCTCAGTTGAGCAACGCGCCCAGAGAGACACCACTAAGTTTGTGGTCCTGGCCCTCCAGATCATGGTCGAGGATCCATGTTGACTATATGGGCCCGTTTCTCGGTAAAATGTTCCTGGTGGTGGTGGATGCTTTTTCAAAATGGAGTGAATGTGAAATAATGTCGGGAAGCACCGCCACCGCCACCATTGAAAGCCTGAGGGCCATGTTTGCCACCCATGGCCTGCCTGACATACTGGTCAGTGACAACGGGCCATGTTTCACCAGTACCGAATTTAAAGAATTCATGACCCGCAATGGGATCAAACATGTCACCTCGGCCCCGTTTAAACCAGCCTCCAATGGGCAGGCAGAGCGGGCAGTACAAACAATCAAACAGAGCCTTAAACGAGTCACAGAAGGCTCACTCCAAACCTGCCTGTCCCGATTACTTCTCAGCAACTGCACGAGACCCCACTCGCTCACAGGGGTGCCCCCAGCTGAGCTACTCATGAAAAGGACACTTAAAACCAGACTCTCGCTGGTTCACCCCAACCTGCATGATCAGGTAGAGAGCAGGCGGCAGCAACAAAATGTAAACGATGATCGTGCCACTGTGTCACGGGAAATTGATCTGAATGACCCTGTGTATGTGCTAAACTATGGACATGGTCCCAAGTGGATCGCGGGCACGGTGATAGCTAAAGAAGGGAGTAGGGTGTTTGTAGTCAAACTAGATAATGGACAAATTTGCAGAAAGCACCTGGACCAAACGAGGCTGCGGTTCACAGACTGCCCTGAACAACCCACAGCACACACCACCTTTTTCGAGCCCACAACACACACCCAAAGGATCAACGACACCACGCCAGACCAGGAAATCGAACCCATCACGCCCAACAGCCCAGCAAGGCCAGGCTCACCCAGCAGCCCTGCAGGGCCAACAACACAACACTCCAGCCCAGCGAGGGCACAGCCAACACACCAGAACAGACATTTGTACTGAGGCGGTCCACCAGGGAAAGAAAGGCTCCCGACCGCCTCACCTTGTAAATAGTTTTCACTTTGGGGGGGGGAGGGGCGGGGAGTGATGTTGTATATCTGTAAAGCATGCACTCCCATGTTCCGCCACCAGGGAGCTCATCCCCTGAAGTCCCAAGGGATCCCAGCAGGTCACTGTTACTGTAACCTCCCTGTGTTCAGTCTCATCTGTGTTAGGAACAATAGTGCCTAACAATGAGAGATCATCCACTGGCCTTTCACCAGCAATACACATCCACCCTTTTGGAAGTTCAGGGAGGTTGGAATTCGGGTGGATGACATTGTTGAAATGGAGTCTGGAGGTGATCGAAACGTGGATAAAGGTTTCTGCTGTGGCGGGGTGGGGGTAGTAGGAGAGAGGAATGAAGGCAGGCAATGTGGCGACTTCACAAGTGAGCAGGTTTGGTGCAGGATAGGACATCAGGTTGGAAGCTTAGCTCTGGGTCAGGCAGGTCATGTTTGTGCAGTCTGGTTAAGTCTGAGTGAGCAGCCAGCGAGGGTAATGGAGTCAGGAGCAGGGGACTGGAGTATTCGGTGGGGCTGAAAGTGAAGACTTCAGTCTTCTCCATGTTCCTCGCACTGCTTCACTGACAGAAAAACAGACTGTCAGCACAGTGTGGTGCAGTGCAAAGAGATTGGTGGAGAGGTGGAGCTGACCGTGCCTCTGAATCACATCAACAAATAGCCATGTAGGTGAGAAGAGAAGCCGAGGATGGAGCCTTTGGGAAGTGCAGAGGTGAATAGATGGGGGTGGGGGAGAAGCTGTTGACAGGATGCACTGGTTGCGTTGAGCGGATGGCAGTAGATCCAGGCAGTGGGCAGTGCCATGAAGCTGGGAAAATGCTGGGTTTTCTCTCTCTCCCTCTGCCATAGCTCCAGTAACTATTTCAAACAAATCCATAATTAAGTGCTTCAATATGGAAGTACTGACAGACTCTTCATCATTGCTTAAGCCCAGCCCCCAGCAGTTTGGAGACAGGTTTATTTTACGTGTGCTCATCGTTAAAAATTGGAGGGGAAAATGTAACTTTAGATTCAAATTGCAGCACTCTCTTCACCGAAATCATTTCCTACACAAGAACTTATTTTGCAGTTTCAATTGAATTACTTTTCCTTTACGCATCATATTTTAATTGTAATCAAGGAAATGAATAAATCTATCCACTTTCCTCACTCCCACTCACATATTAATAATTCTTCCCCTCCTGACCTCTGTTCTCTATTAAAATAATAAAGGGATTCAATAGGGTAGATAGAGAGAAACTATTTCCTAGGGTGAGAGAATCTAGAACAAGGGGCACAATCTTAAAATTAGAGCTAAGCTATTCAGAAGTGAAATCAGGAAACACTTTTTCACATGAAGGGCATTGTAAATCTGGAACACTCTCCCCCAAAAGGCTGTGGATACTGGGGCTCAATTTAAACCTACAAGACATAGATTAATGGATTTTGCTGACATGGTCGGGTTGGGCCGAATGGCCTGTTTCTGTGCCGTATATTCTATCGAGGGACATGGAGCTAAGGTACAGATCAGTTATGATCTAATTGAATGGTGGAACAGGCTTAAGGGGCCGAATGGCCTGCTCCTGACCCTATGTTCCTATTTTGTTTACTTTGATGCACATTTTGCCGAACAGTTCAAAGTTTTCATCCATAAAAACATTTGAAAGAAAAATTACACTGTTTGTGGGTGCCAGTTGCTATTGAATAATAAGCCAGTACGTGAGCATTTACCTGCAGTTTTCTCTATTGTAAACACCATATAAATTCTGTTGACTTAGAACTTTTGTTTAAAAGGTGCTGTCTATACGACAGATTTCTGTAGGATTTCCGTGCATTATCTTCCTTTGGTATGTGAACAATTACAGCCACAGCAGTCCTAAAGTTTGGCATCCACATCCCTCGAGAATATAAATGATTCCTTACCAAGCTGTGTTACAATAAACCTTTTAAAATTCTGTGACAGGATTTTATTAAATCATATAAAATACAACAAATGAGATTCACAATTGTTTAAGGATTACTTGCAAATATTAGAAGTAGAGCTTTTTGACAACACATTCTCCACAGGATGCAGGCAAGAGATTTTGTTCATATTGAAAACAATTTTTTTTTAAAGAAAACGTCGTTTCTGCCTCGATAGAAAAGCCAAAAGTATATCACGAATTACTTCCTTTGCAAAAGCATGTAGAATTTAACAGGATCTCTGTCCATTATTCAGTTTAAGACATTTTAAAACCTTGTGTCGATATAATTTCAAACTTTCTTTATGCAGCACCATCATACATCATCCTCTCGTAAACCTGCCACTGTTTGGTAAGATGTGTAGAGACACAGTCAAACCACATAGTCAGCATGTAGATACGATCTGTAAAAAACAGTCATACGTATTTCCTCTGCAGCTTAGAAAAAGGACAGAAAAAAAAAACTCACTCAGGAAATACTGCTAGTCTACTCAAAACCCCGAGTATCACTGGAATGATTTTGCAAACAGCTTCATCTGAGATATGATGTACATGAGGAACACACAAAGCAAAGCCTTGTACTGCCGCATGCATTTTAAGATGGCTACTACCGTTACATATAGAACATAAGAACATAAGAACATAAGAATTAGGAACAGGAGTAGGCCATCTAGCCTCTCGAGCCTGCCCCGCCATTCAATAAGATCATGGCTGATTTGGCCATGGACTCAGCTCCACTTACCCGCCCGCTCCCCGTAAACCTTAATTCCCTTATTGGTTAAAAATCTATCTATCTGTGACTTGAATACATTCAATGAGCTAGCCTCAACTGCTTCCTTGGGCAGAGAATTCCACAGATTCACAACCCTCTGGGAGAAGAAATTTTTTCTCAACTCGGTTTTAAATTGGCTCCCCCGTATTTTGAGGCTGTGCCCCCTAGTTCTAGTCTCCCCGACCAGTGGAAATAACCTCTCTGCCTCTATCTTGTCTATCCCTTTATTTTAAATGTTTCTATAAGATCACCCCTCATCCTTCTGAACTCCAACGAGTAAAGACCCAGTCTACTCAATCTATCATCATAAGGTAACCCCCTCATTTCTGGAATCAGCCTAGTGAATCGTCTCTGTACCCCTTCTAAAGCTAGTATATCCTTCCTTAAGTAAGGTGACCAAAACTGCACGCAGTACTCCAGGTGCGGCCTTACCAGTACCTTATACAGTTGCAGCAACACCTCCCTGCTTTTGTACTCCATCCCTTTCGCAATGAAGGCCAATATTCCATTCGCCTTCCTGATTATCTGCTGCACCTGCAAACTAACTTTTTGGGATTCATGCACAAGGACCCCCAGGTCCCTCTACACCGCAGCATGTTGTAATTTCTCCCCATTCAAATAATATTCCCTTTTACTGTTTTTTTTCCCCAAGGTGGATGACCTCACACTTTCCGACATTGTATTCCATCTGCCAAACCTTAGCCCATTCGCTTAACCTATCCAAATCTCCTTGCAGTCTCTCTGAGTCCTCTGCACAACCCGCTTTCCCACTAATCTTAGTGTCATCTGCAAATTTTGTTGCACTACACTCTGTCCCCTCTTCTAGGTCATCGATGTATATTGTAAACATTTGTGGTTCCAGCAATGATCCCTGTGGCACACCACTAACCACTGATTTCCAACCCGAAAAGGACCCATTTATCCCGACTCTCTGCTTTCTGTTCACCAGCCAATTCTCTATCCATGCTAATACATTTCCTCTGACTCCGCGTACCTTTATCTTCTGTAGTAACCTTTTGTGTGGCACCTTATCGAATGCCTTTTGGAAATCTAAATACACCACATCCATCGGTACACCTCTATCCACCATGCTCGTTATATCCTCAAATAATTCCAGTAAGTTAGTTAAACATGATTTCCCTTTCATGAATCCATGCTGCGTCTGCTTGATTGCAACATTCCTATCCAGATGTCCCGCTATTTCTTCCTTGATAGTTTCAAGCATTTTCCCCACTACAGATGTTAAACTAACCGGCCTATAGTTACCTGCCTTTTGCCTGCCCCCTTTTTTAAACAGAGGCGTTACATTAGCTGCTCTCCAATCCGCTGGTACCTCCCCAGAGTCCAGAGAATTTTGGTAGATTATAACGAATGCGTCTGCTATAACTTCAGCCATCTCTTTTAATAACCTGGGATGTATTTCATCAAGACCAGGGGACTTGTCTCCCTTCAGTCCCATTAGCCTGTCCAGCACTACTCCCCTAGTGATAGTGATTGTCTCAAGGTCCTCCCTTCCCACATTCCTGTGGCCTGAAAATTTTGGCATTGTTTATACCCTCAGTACCGAGCTTGACCTTAGTGATGTCACAAAGTAAACCACAGTGACATTTTGAAAAGTAAACTTCCATCAAAACTTGCGCAACAGAACAAGCGGAGTAATAGATGCCAGCACTGTCTTAGCTTTGATCCCTGGTCTGATTAGCTAATCTGAGCCAAGGCAACAGTGGGACAGACTATTGGCTTCAGTCCGATTCGAAATGCTCCTGGGAGGACGGGGGTGAGTTTGGGACCTGCAGGCCAGGAAGTACTCAGGCTGGCAACATGCAAATCAGCTGAAGAACAGGTGAGTGGTTAGGCAGGAGAGGGAACAGGTTCACAGCAACAGAGAAGGAGGCGGGGAAGGAATCAGGGAGCAAACTGGGAGTGCATTGCTGAAGGGAGCGAGCAAGGGTAGCAAGTCGGGTCACCAGAGCTTCAGCAAAGGCGGTGCAGCCCAGAGGAGGTGGGAAAGGAGCTTGAAGTGGTGGGAAGGGAGCTGGAGGAGGTGTGAAGGGAGCTTGCTGTGATTGATATGGGCTGTCACAAATTAGGGGGAACGAAAGCATTCGCCAAAAACAGAGGCAACAAAAGCCAGCGCAATAATTTCAGAGAATGCAGAGTTTCTCTTCAGTGCTGCAGAAAGGAACACACCTGAAATGCTAACCTATGTTTTCCCTCGACAAACGCTGACTATTTTGACCTGTATTTTCCACACTTCCTGATATTGTTTCAATAATTTAAACTACATCCAAGTGTGTCGACTTTGATACTCGGCAGGTTCAGATAGTTAGCTTTGGGGAAGAAATTGAGCGATCAGATTGCTCAGTTTTCTGTTGCTAACTTGTTTTTCCTTTGATACTTGCTGACTGAATCAAACTACTTCTGATTCATTCACATCTAAGTCTTAGTGTCTAAGTGTTTATTTCAGCCAAACACTAATTCTTGTCCGACATACTTGTAACACCTTGAGGTCACACATACACACAATTATATGTAGCAATTACAATGATGAGGAAATAATTTTAGATCAACAAAGCACTTGTTAATTTCTCTATGAACATTGTTGTTTCAAACAGGAAGCCTAGCTCAACTGTGCAGATGAAATTACAAAACAGTAACGAGAGTAAAGCCTTAAATCAGTATAGAGTTTCTATCCGTACCAGTAAATTATCGGATCATAGAATCTCATTGCTCACTGTCTATGTGTAGCCTGTTGCCAGTTCTACATCGGGACTGAATTAGTGACTACAGCTTTGTGAAACAGCGAGTGAACAGCAGAGATAAGACAATGTTACACTGTAGCGCAGAAGTGTGGAGTTACAAATCTCCAACACTAGCTGCCTCACCTTCCTTCACCACAACACAGCTATCAAACTGACAGTGAAGGCAGTAGAGCTTCAGAGTTACTTACCTTGGTTGTACCCAACTTTCACTCGGTTTCAAGACACAAGGAGGAAGTCAGAGAGGCATCACCGACTTGTCCACGTCACAACAGCCCCCTCGTCTACATAGTAAGTGGCTGAGGAAATAAACCCAGACAACATAGTTACTGCTCTTTACTTTTACTGTAGGGAACACTTATACAATGAAACAAACACAACTTCCCTCCCTCAGTTTCCACTTGGAACAGCACTGACCCCATCAACGTCTCTCCCAGATACCACCTCAAGCAGAGACCACTTTCTTGCATCTCGATAACACTGCTTGCTTTGCCCACCATTGCCTAAACCCTAGCCCGTACCTTTAACCATCTCCATCCCACCTTCTCAAATGCCTCCACAAAATACAAGTCCTTCAGAGTACTGCAGCCCAAGGCTTCTCCCACACTCCGCCGATCTTGAGGTCCTCCTTCCCCCAGTAAATATCCTTGATACCAGAAACATAAAAACATAGAACATAGAAAATAGGTGCAGGAGTCGGCCATTCGGCCCTTGGAGCCTGCACCACCATTCAATAAGATCATGGCTGATCATGCACCTCAGTACCCCTTTCCTGCTTTCTCTCCATACACCTTGATCCCTTTAGCCATAAGGGCCATATCTAACTCCCTCTTGAATATATCCAATGAACTGGCATCAACAACTCTCTGCGGTAGAGAATTCCACATGTTCACAACTCTCTGAGTGAAGAAGTTTCTCCTCATCTCAGTCTTAAATGGCTTACCCCTTATTCTTAGACTATGTCCCCTAGTTCTGGACTTCCCCAATGCAGGAACATTCTTCCTGCATCTAACCTGTCCAGTCCCGTCAGAATTTTATATGTTTCTATGAGATTCCCTCTAATCCTTCTAAACTCCAGTGAATACAGGCCCAGTCGATCCAGTCTCTCCTCATAGGTCAGTCCTGCCATCCCGGGAATCAGTCTGGTGAACCTTCGCTGCACTCCCTCAACAGCAAGAACGTCCTTCCTCAGATTAGGAGACTAAAACTGAACACAATATTCTCGGTGAGGCCTCACCAAGGCTCTGTACAACTGCAGTAAGACCTCCCTGCTCCTATACTCAAATCCCCTAGCTATGAAGGCCATCATACCATTTTCCTTCTTCATAGAAACATAGAAAATAGATGCAGGAGTAGGCCATTCAGCCCTTCTAGCCTGCACCGCCATTCAATGAGTTCATGGCTGAACATGCAACTTCAGTACCCCATTCCTGCTTTCTCGCCATACCCCTTGATCCCCCTAGTAGTAAGGACTTCATCTGCCTCCCTTTTGAATATATTTAGTGAATTGGCCTCAACTACTTTCTGTGGTAGAGAATTCCACAGGTTCACCACTCTCTGGGTGAAGAAGTCTCTCCTCATCTCGGTCCTAAATGGCTTAGCCCTTATCCTTAGACTGTGACCCCTGGTTCTGGACTTCCCCAACATTGGGAACATTTTTCCTGCATCTAACCTGTCTAAACCCATCAGAATTTTAAACGTTTCTATGAGGTCCCCTCTCATTCTTCTGAACTCCAGTGAATAGAAGCCCAGTTGATCCAGTCTTTCTTGATAGGTCAGTCCCACCATCCCGGGAATCAGTCTGGTGAATCTTCGCTGCACTCCCTCAATAGCAAGAATGTCCTTCCTCAAGTTAGGAGACCAAAACTGTACACAATACTCCAGGTGTGGCCTCACCAAGGCCCTGTACAACTGTAGCAACACCTCCCTGCTCCTGTACTCAAATCCCCTCGCTATGAAGGCCAACATGCCATTTGCTTTCTTAACCGCCTGCTGTACCTGCATGTCAACCTTCAATGACTGATGTACCATGACACCCAGGTCTCGTTGCACCTCCCCTTTTCCTAATCTGTCACCATTCAGATAATAGTCTATCTCTCTGTTTTTACCACCAAAGTGGATAACCTCACATTTATCCACATTATACTTCATCTGCCATGCATTTGCCCACTCACCTAACCTATCCAAGTCGCTCTGCAGCCTCATAGCATCCTCCTCGCAGCTCACACTGCCACCCAACTTAGTGTCGTCCGCAAATTTGGAGATACTACATTTAATCTCCTCGTCTAAATCATTAATGTACAATGTAAACAGCTGGGGCCCCAGCACAGAACCTTGCGGTACCCCATTAGTCACTGCCTGCCATTCTGAAAAGTACCCATTTACTCCTACTCTTTGCTTCCTGTCTGCCAACCAATTCTCAATCCACGTCAGCACACTACCCCCAATCCCATGTGCTTTAACTTTGCACATTAATCTCTTGAGTGGGACCTTGTCGAAAGCCTTCTGAAAGTCCAAATATACCACATCAACTGGTTCTCCCTTGTCCACTTTACTGGAAACATCCTCAAAAAATTCCAGAAGATTTGTCAAGCATGATTTCCCTTTCACAAATCCATGCTGACTTGGACCTATCATGTCACTTCTTTCCAAATGCGCTGCTATGACATCCTTAATAATTGATTCCATCATTTTACCCACTACTGAGGTCTATAATTTCCTGTTTTCTCTCTCCCTCCTTTTTTAAAAAGTGGGGTCACATTGGCTACCCTCCACTCCATAGGAACTGATCCAGAGTCAATGGAATGTTGGAAAATGACTGTCAATGCATCCGCTATTTCCAAGGCCACCTCCTTAAGTACTCTGGGATGCAGTCCATCAGGCCCTGGGGATTTATCGGCCTTCAATCCCATCAATTTCCCCAACATAATTTCCCGACTGATAAAGATTTCCCTCAGTTCCTCCTCCTTACTAGACCCTCTGACCCCTTTTATATCCGGAAGGTTGTTTGTGTCCTCCTCAGTGAATATTGGTCTGCCATTTCTTTGTTTCCCGTTATGACTTCCCCTGATTCTGACTGCAGGGGACCTACGTTTGTCTTTACTAACCTTTTTCTCTTTACATACCTATAGAAACTTTTGCAATCCGCCTCAATGTTCCCTGCAAGCTTCTTCTCGTACTCCATTTTCCCTGCCCTAATCAAACCCTTTGTCCTCCTCTGCTGAGTTCTAAATTTCTCCCAGTCCCCGGGTTCGCTGCTATTTCTGGCCAATTTGTATGCCACTTCCTTGGCTTTAATACTATCCCTGATTTCCCTTGATAGCCACGATTGAGCCACCTTCCCTTTTTTATTTTTACGCCAGACAGGAATGTACAATTGTTGTAGTTCATCCATGCGGTTTCTAAATGTCTGCCATTGCCCATCCACAGTCAACCCCTTAAGTATCATTCGCCAATCTATCCTAGCCAATTCACGCCTCATACCTTCAAAGTTCCCCTTCTTTAAGTTCTGGACCATGGTCTCTGAATTAACTGTTTCATTTTCCATCCTAATGTAGAATTCCACCATATTATGGTCACTCTTCCCCAAGGGGCCTCACACAACGAGATTGCTAATTAATCCTCTCTCATTACACAACACCCAGTCTAAGATGGCCTCCCCCCTAGTTGGTTCCTCGACATATTGGTCTAGAAAACCATCGCTTATGCACTCCAGGAAATCCTCCTCCACCGTATTGCTTCCAGTTTGGTTAGCCCAATCTATGTGCATATTAAAGTCACCCATTATAACTGCTGCACCTTTATTGCATGCACCCCTAATTTCCTGTTTGATGCCCTCCCCAACATCATTACTACTGTTTGGAGGTCTGTACACAACTCCCACTAACGTTTTTTGCCCTTTGGTGTTCTGCAGCTCTACCCATATAGATTCCACATCATCCAAGCTAATGTATTTCCTAACTATTGCATTAATCTCCTCTTTAACCGCCTGCTGTACCTGCATGCCAACTTTCAATGACTGATGACCCATGACACTCAGATCTCGTTGCACCTCCCCTTTTCCCTAATCTGCCGCCATTCAGATAATATTCTGCCTTCGTGTTTTTGCCACCAAAGTGGATATCCTGACATTTATCCACATTATACTGCATCTGCCATGCATTTGCCCACTCACCTAACCTGTCCAAGTTACCCTACAGCTTCTTAGCATCCTCTTCACAGCTCACACTGCCACCCAGCTTAGTGTCATCTGCAAACTTGGAGATATTACACTCAATTCCTTCATCTAAATCATTAATGTAAATTTGTAAATAGCTGGGGTGCCAGCACTGAGCCCTGCAGCACCCCACTAGTCACTGCCTGCCATTCTGAAAAGGACCCATTTATCCTGACTCTTTGCTTCCTGTCTGCCAACCAGTTCTCTATCCACGTCAGTACATTACCCCCAGTAACATGTGCTTTAATTTTGCACATCAATCTCGTGTGGGACCTTGCCAAAAGCCTTTTGAAAGTCCAAATACACCACATCCACTGCTTCTCCCTTGTCCACTCTACTAGTTACATCCTCAAAAAATTCCAAAAGATTTGTCAAGCATGATCTCCCTTTCATAAATCCATGCTGACTTGGACCGATCCTGTCACTGCTTTCCAAATGCGCTGCTATTTCATCTTTAATAATTGATTCCAACATTTTCCCCACTACTGATGTCAGGCTAACCGGTCTATAATTACCCGTTTTCTCTCTCCCTCCTTTTTTAAAAAGTGGTGTTACATTAGCTACCCTCCAGTCCATAGGAACTGATCCAGAGTCAATAGACTGTTGGAAAATGATCACCAATGCATCCATTATTTCTAGGCCACTTCCTTAAGTACTCTGGGATGCAGACTATCAGGCCCCGGGGATTTATCGGCCTTCAATCCCATCAATTTCCCACCTAATAAGGATTTCCTTCAGTTCCTCCTTCTCACTAAACCCTCGGTCCCCTAGTATTTCCGGTTATTTGTGTCTTCCTTCCTGAAGACAGAACCAAAGTATTTGTTCAACTGGTCTGCCATTTCTTGGTTCCCCATTATAAATTCACCTGAATCTGACTGCAAGGGACCTACATTTGTCTTCACTAATCTTTTTCTCTTCACATATCTATCGAAGCTTTTGCAGCCAGTTTTTATGTTCCCGGTAAGCTTCTTCTCATATTCTATTTTCCCCCTCTGAATTAAACCCCTTGTCCTCCCCTCTGCTCAATTCTAAATTTCTCCCAGTCCTCAGGTTTGCTGCCTTTTCTGGCCAATTTATATGCCTCTTCCTTGAATTTAACACTATCCTTAATTTCCCTTGTTAGCCACGGTTGAGCCACCTTCCCCATTTTATTTTTACTCCAGACAGGGATGTACAATTGTTGAAGTTCATCCATGTGATCTTTAAATGTTTGCCATTGCCTATCCACTGTCAACCCTTTAAGTATCTTTGCCAGTTTATTCTAGCCAATTCACTTCTCAGACCATCGAAGTTACCTTCCTTTAAGTTCAGGACCCTCGTCACTCTCCATCTTAATGAAGAATTCTACTGTATTATGGTCACTCTTCCCCAAGGGGTCTCGTACAACAAGATTGCTAATTAGTCCTTTTTCATTACACATCACCCAGTCTGGGATGGCCAGCCCTCTAGTTGGTTCCTCAACATATTGGTCTAGAAAACCATCCCCAATACGCTCCAGGAATGCGAGGGTAAAACTATCAGGAAAGGTTGAACAGGCAAGGTCTCTTTTTTTCTTGAAAAGAGGCTGAGAGGTGACTTAATAGAGGTCTTTAAAATTATGAAAGGTTTTAAGAACATAAGAACCACCTAAGAAATAGGAACAGGAGGCGGCCATTCGGCCCCTCGAGCCTGCTCCACCATTCAATAAGATCATGGCTGATCTGATCATGGACTAAGCTCCACTTCCCTGCCCGCTCCCCATAACCCCTTATCCCCTTATCGATTATGAAACCGTCTATTTCTGTCTTAAATTTATTCAATGTCCCTGCTTCCACAGCTCTCTGAGGCAGAGAATTCCTGATTTACAACCCTCAGAGAAGAAATTTCTCCTCATCTCGGTTTTAAATGGGCGGCCCCTTATTCTAAGATCGTGCCCTCTAGTTCGAGTCTCCCCCATCAGTGGAAACATCCTCTCTGCATCCACCCTGTCAAGCCCCCTCATAATCTTATATGTCTCGATAAGATCACCTCTCATTCTTCTGAGTTCCAATGATTAGAGGCCCAACTGACTTAACCTTTCCTCATAAGTCAACCCCCTCATCCCTGGAATCAACCAAGTGAACCTTCTCTGAACTGCCTCCAAAGCAAGTATATCCTTTCGTAAATATGGAAATCCAAACTGCACGCAGTATTCCAGGTGTAGCCTCACCAATATCTTATATAGCTATAGTAAGACTTCCCTGCTTTTATACTTCATCCCCTTGCAATAAAGACCAAGATACCATTGGCCTTCCTCATCACTTGCTGTAACTGCATACTATCCTTTTGTGTTTCATGCACAAGTATCCCAAGTCCCGCTGTACTGCGGCACTTTGCAATCTTTCTCCATTTAAATAATAACTTGCTCTTTGATTTTTTCTGCCAAAGTGCATGACCTCACACTTTCCAACATTATACTCCATCTGCCAAATTTTTGCCCACTCACTTAGCCTGTCTATGTCCTTTTGCAGATTTTTTGTGTCCTCCTCACTCATTGCTTTTCCTCCCATCTTTGTATCGTCAGCAAACTTGGCTACGTTACACTCAGTCCCTTCTTCCAAGTCATTAATATAAATTGTAAATAGTTGGGGTCCCAGCACTGATCCCTGCCGCACCCCACTTGTTATTGGTTGCCAACCAGAGAATGAGCCATTTATCCCGACTCTCTGTTCTCTATTAGTTAGCCAATCCTCTATCCATGCTAATATATTACCCCCGACCCCGTGAACTTTTATATTGTGCAGTAACCTTTTATGTGACACCTTGTCAAATGCCTTCTGAAAGTCCAAATGCACCACATCCACTAGTTCCCCTTTATCCACCCTGTTCGTTACATCATCAAAAGAACTCCAGCAAATTTGTCAAACATGACTTCCCTTTCATAAATCCATGCTGATTCTGCCTGACAGAATTTTCCCTTATCCAAATGTCCTGCTACTGCTTCTTTAATAATGGACTCCAACATTTTCCCAACCACAGATGTTAGGCTAACTGGTCTATAGTTTCCTGCTTTTTGTCTGCCTCCTTTTTTAAATAGGGGCGTTACAGTTGCAGTTTTCCAATTTGCTGGGACCTCCCCAGAATCCAGGGAATTTTGGTAAATTACAACCAATGCATCCACAATCCCTGCTGTGACTTCTCTTAAGACCCTAGGATGCAAGCCATCAGGTCCAGGGGATTTATCTGCCTTTAGTCCTATTATCTTACTGAGTACAACCTGCTTATATTAGATTGTATTAAGTTCCTCCCCTCCTATAGCCCCTTGACGATCCACTGTCGGAATATTGTTAGTGTCCTCTACCGTAAAGACTGATACAAAATATTTGTTCAGAGTTTCTGCCATCTCCATGTTCCCCATTACTAATTCCCCCGGTCTCGTCCTCTAAGGGACCAACATTTACTTTAGCCACTCTTTTCCTTTTTATATACCTATAGAAACTCTTGCTATCTGTTTTTATATTTTGCGTTAGTTTACTTTCATAGTCTATCTTCCCTTTCTTAATCATTTTTTTAGTCGTTCTTTGCTGGCTTTTAAAAGCTTCCCAGTCTTCTGTCCTTCCACCAGTTTTGGCCACTTTGTATGGCCTTGTTTTTAATTGGATACCGTCCTTTATTTCTTTAGTTAGCCACGGATGGCTATCTTTTGTCTTATACCCTTTCCTCCTCACTGGAATATATTTTTCTTGAGAGTTGTGAAATATCTCCTTAAATGTACGCTGCTGTTCATCAACCGTCCTGCCCTTTAATCTATTTTGACTCAGAGGGCCCAAGTTTCCACATGATTTGCGCCTGATTTTTTAGGAGCAACTGGTGGAGAACGGACTATCTTAGAAATCGCAATTCTCCACATTTTTTTTTCTGCAGTTCTAGTCAGGTAGAACAGTTCTACTTTGGAACAGAATTTTTTCTTCAAAAGGGGGTGTGTCCGGCCACTGACGCCTGATTTGAAAGTTTCCACAGTGAAAATGTACTCCAAACTAAAGTAGAATGGAGCCAGTGAAGATTTTTGTAGAACTGAAAAAACCTGTTCTACACATTAAAAAATCAGGCGCAGGTTACAAATTAGGCGTCCAGAACGAGGTGGGGGGGAGGGAACTCATTAAATTCTACAATAAATCCTTATTTATACTTCTACAAATATTATACAAATAAATCAAACCTGAATAAATATTTATAAGCCAAGAAAAGATTAAATAAACCATCTTCCTACCTGTGTGAAAGTGCTTCAGCCGGGGAGAATTATGCAGCCGTTCGTGCCGCTGAGCGGGAGGGGGAAGAGAGAGGGAGAGAGAGAGAGAGAGAGAGGGAGAGAGGGAGGGAGGGAGGGAGGGAGGGAGGGAGGGAGAGCGAGAGGGAGGGAGAGGGAGGGAGAGGGGGAGAGAGAGAGAGAGAGAGAGAGAGAGAGAGAGAGGGAGGGAGGGAGGGAGAGAGAGAGAGAGAGGGGGAGGGAGGGAGGGAGAGAGAGGGGGAGGGAGGGAGGGAGAGAGAGGGGGAGGGAGGGAGGGAGAGAGAGGGGGAGGGAGGGAGGGAGAGAGAGGGGGAGGGAGGGAGAGAGAGAGAGGGAGGAAGGGAGAGAGAGGGGGAGGGAGGGAGAGAGAGAGAGGGAGGAAGGGAGAGAGAGGGGGAGGGAGAGATGGGGGGAGCGAGTGTCGGGTCGGGTCTGGTCGGCGGGGGGGGGGGTGGGGGGTGCGGGGAGCAGGTGTCGGGTCTGGTCCGGAGGCAGGGGGGGGAGGGAAGCAGGAGCTGGGCGTGGGAGGAGCCTTATTCACGCAGCCCCAGTGAGGCCATTGGGCCAGGGCTAGGGGCTGCGTGCTTCGGGCCCCTCCCACACAGTTCGGCGCCTGGAGCTACTGCACTTGCGTGCCGACTGTAGCGCGCATGTGCAGAGGTCCCGGCACTGTTTTCAGCGCCGAGACCTGGCTCCGCCCCCCCACAGCTCGTGCTGGCTGCGCCGAGGGCCAGAGGACCAGCAGGTAGGTGGAGAATACCGAGGATTTTTTTAGGTGCCGTTTTAGGCGCGAAAAACGGGCGCCCCGCCGTTTTTTTTCTTGTGGAAACTTGGGCCCAGAGTGTTTCCACTTGTGGGGAAGAGCAAAAGTAGAGGTCATTAATGTAAGATAGTCACTAAGAAATCCAACAGGGAATTCAGTGGAAACTTCTTTATGCAAAGAGTGGTGAGAATGTGGAACTCACTACCACAGGGAGTGGTTGAAGTGAATAGTATCAATGCATTTAATGGGAGACTGGATAAGTATATGAGGGAGAGGGGAATAGAGGATTATGTTGATAGAGTTAGATGGGGAAAGAGGTTCGAGTGGAGCATAAACGCCGGCATGGACAGGTTAGGCTAAATGACCTGTTTTTGTGCCATATATCCTATGTAATCCTATGAAGAATCTCGCATTAAAATCCCTCAGTGAGCCTCAGCTCTTCCTACGTTAGCGATCTCTTCCAGCTGTATGTCCCACCTGCACACTCCTCTTTTCTGTTACCAGGTTATTCTTGTGACGTATTTCCTTCACGCCACCATTCACAGCCACGCATTCTGCCACTATACCTCTGGAACTCTCTCTTAGATCCCTCTGCCTTGCCAGTTCTCTTCCCCCGCTTTCAATTATCTCCCCAACCCCTTCTCTTTTTGACAGTGCTATTGCCACCCACTCCAACCTTCTTGGAATCCCCTTCTGCTCGACATTCATTCTTTTCCTTCCATTCTGTAAAGTGTTTTGAAATGTCTCCCTTTGTGAGGAGAGCTATAGAACTGAAGGTACCCAGCTGTTCCAGAATAGAATTGTTGCACTCGAATTTATTCTCAGAGAATTACCATTCTACATGGAGGAAAACTTCAAAAGAACTTTAAAAAAAAAATCAATAATTGAAGCCAAAGTGTTGAGGGATACACAGTTGGAAAATGAGGAGCTTCCACATAAAAGGTTACTGCACAAGATTAAAGTTCATGGGGTTGGGGGTAATATATTAGCATGAATAGAGGATTGGCTAACTAACAGAAAATAGAGAGTCGGGATAAATGGTTAATTCTCGGGTTGGCAATCAGTAACTAGTGGGGTGCCGCAGGGATCAGTGCTGGGACCCCAACTATTTACAATCTATATTAACGACTTGGGTGAGGGGATTGAGTGTAACGTTACCAAGTTTGCTGACGATACAAAGATGGGAGGAAGAGCAATTTGTGAGGAGGACACAAAAAACCTGCAAAAGGACATAGACAGACTAAGTGAGTGAGCAAAAATTTGGCAGATGGAGTATAATGTTGGAAAATATGAGGTTATGCACTTTTGCAGAGAAAAAAAAAATCGAAGTGCAAGTTATTATTTAAATAGAGAAAGATTGCAAACTGCTGCAGTACAGCCGGATCTGGGGGTACTTGTGCATGAAACACAAAAGGTTAGTATGCAGATACAGCAAGTGATCAGGAAGGCCAATGGTATCTTGGCCTTTATTACAAAGAGATGGAGTATAAAAGCAGGGATGTATTGGTGAGGCCACACCTGGAATAGTGTACAATTTTGGTTTCCATATTTAAGAAAGGATATACTTGCTTTGGAGGCAGTTCAAAGAAGGTTCACTAGGTTGATTCCGGAGATGAGGGGGTTGACTTATGAGGAAAAGTTGAGTAGGTTGGGCCTCTACTCATTGGAATTCAGAAGAATGAGAGGTGATCTTATCGAAACATATAAGATTATGAGGGGGCTTGACAAGGTGGATGCAGAGAGGATGTTTCCACTGATAGGGGAGACTAGAACTAGGGGGCATAATCTTAGAATAAGGGGCCACTCATTTAAAACTGAGATGAGGAGAAATTTCTTCTCTGAGGGTTGTAAATTTGTTGAATTCTCTGCCTCAGAGAACAGTGGAAGCTGGGTCATTGAATAAATTTAAGACAGAGACAGACAGTTTCTTAACCGATAAGGGATAAGGGGTTATGGGGAGCGGGCAGGGAAGTGGACCTGAGTCCATGATCAGATCAGCCATGATCGTATTAAATGGCGGAGCAGGCTCGAGGGGCCGTATGGCCTACTCCTGCTCCTATATTCTCTTGCTGTACATCACTGGCCAGGCGCTTTTGTGAAATGACTTCACGGAGGATGATTTGTTTCAGAACTGCAGGACACAGAATGTACTTCTGATACGTCAAGCTCCTCTGTTACATCTGCACAGTAGAAGATGTGGAATCAGTGGTATTGATGCTATCACCTATCTAAGGGGTGGCTTCACACACTGGAGCCCGAGGGATTGCACCACAGGGTGGGGGAGGCATGTTCCTTAATCCTCGACAAAATGAGTGGGTTCAGTGAGCTCACCATCAGGAAAGCACAGAGCAGAGGCCCAAATCCTTACCTCTGCAAGGGAAACGAGAAAGAAACAGGACAATCACTCCAGTCCTCTCACACACCTATCAGAGGCATGGGCCAGGAAAACAAAGGACTGTCTGAGATGGTGCAGCAAAAGAATAAGGACAAAGGGAAAAGGAAAAATACACCCTAAAAAGAGGGATCTGAGATAACACGGTGTTATGCTGCAGTGCACCAATGTGCAGTCCCCATGGTGGGACCGATGGTCAATGCTACGATCC
This sequence comes from Pristiophorus japonicus, assembly GCF_044704955.1. Lineage (NCBI taxonomy): Eukaryota > Metazoa > Chordata > Chondrichthyes > Pristiophoridae > Pristiophorus > Pristiophorus japonicus. The sequence goes on along the minus strand of NC_091984.1, from coordinate 240,166,635 downwards.
ATTGAGCTCACTGCCAGAAGGAAATCGAGTGATACGGGGATAGGGCAGGAAAGTCAGCCATGAGTGCCACTCATTGAGCCAGGGCTAACACCCTGTATTAGCTTTTTGCCTATAAAAATGAATGCAAGTTACATTTCCATTGTTTTGCGAGATTTTTCTTTTGCGATGAAACACCCTCTCTATTGGCGCTCCAGTCTCTGCACCCAGGAGGGTGATTACCCAAACTGTACTCAAACCTCCGCTAATTCTTTTCCTATGTAGGTTGTTTGGAGTATGACCTGGATAACTCCTCCTTCAGATCTTCCTTTCCACCTATGGGAAGATGGCTGGCTTCTGTTACTCAGCTCCTCGAGTAGCAGTGCCGAGTTCAGGAATCCAGCCGTGTAGAAGGCAAGCCCATGTATCCCTGTATCATGCCGCTGTGCCATGCTACACCACTCCAACTTGGTGCAGCTGCCACACTGCTCCAATCTGCTGCTACACCAATATTCTAGCAGGTGGTTACAAAAAACACTGCCGTCCAAAACCATGAAGAAGGACACTTGTAACTCTGAACTACAAGGCCTGCAGAAGAAGGCAGTGTAAAAGCAGTTTGAATGTTTTAGGAATAGGTGCACATTAGTACCGGTTATATATGTGGACTTGTATTTACTCTGTACAGACACCAGAGGGCTCATTCCCTGGAGTCCCAAGGGATCCCATAATCCCTTGGGAGCACAAGTATTTAAGAAGGCTTCACAGGTTGGAGAGGCACTCTGGAGACCTGCAATAAAAGACTACAGTCACACTTTACTTTGAGCTCACAGTGTTCAGTCTGACTTTCTCCATACACAACAGTACCAATGTGACTATTTAGATTCATCTCATTTGTGGCACCCTCCTGTCAGTGAAATGCGAAGAGAAATCTAATGCAGTTCGGTCCAAACAATCTTCTCTCCAGTATCTCGACAACATTATGTTTTACAAAATGCTTGTAAAGTTCTGAACCAGAGGCAAAAAATTTATAAGATTCTTATTTAAGACCCTCTAAATATAACCTAGATTATACTGTGTTTCAACAACCTGTTCTTCCAAGATGTGTTTCCTTTAATATACTAGCCACACATTGCATTCAATCAATGATCATGGTGGACTTAAACAAGACGATGTCAGGTACTTTATTCTGAAAAGTTGGTCAGGCAACTTGCAGAAGGAGTTCTCACGGTATACCGACCAAGCCCAAACTCTTGACTAGCCGAGCCAGCACTTGGTCCTCGTGAATTTTCCACTCTGGTAAGTGGCGATAAGGTTAAGGGAAGACCTGGTTAAAGAGCACATTCTGAGGATGTCAAGCAGCAAGTCCACATAGTATTTCGATTAGCACTGCAGGTCCTGGACCAGGGTTAGCTACTGGCACATGGCGGCACCTGTGCTCATTTATTGTGTGTTGATGTGAACAAAGTGCCATCCACAACACAACAAAAGCTAATGGTCACAGCAGCCGGGCCCGAGCCAGCGTCCAGCTTTTGGTGCCATTCAGCCATGTCAGCAGCACAGCGGAAAAGATTCAAAGCTTCGTCTCAAGTCGAAGTGTTCTGCTCCTCGCTGAGGTTGTGAAAAGTTGGATAGGACATATGTGACAAGACAGGCTTCTGTTCACTGCTACAGTCATGTTAATATTGTCGTGGACTCTGCCACCAAAGTAGACCAATCATTCGACATTCGGACAAACAGTAAAGACATGCTGATTATAAGCCAGTGGATTCTCATTCTCAAATTGCCCGTTCCTTTGGAGAGAGTTAAGGTGAGGGTCTCTGGCAGATGCTACTCACTTCAACAGAAATTATAGTATAGAATCATTGAATGGTTACAGCGCAGAAGGAGGCCATTTGACCCATAGAGCCCGATGGGCCGAATTTGTGCTACGTAGCACAAATTGACAATGAAAGGTGTAACCGATGTGAACTCCAGCCAGTGACCAATCATCCGAATAACTACACTGCAGAGCTATGGAACCTTGATGATCCCCGACAGAGAGAAAGGTAATGGTTATTTAGTTTCCAATGTAAATACAATGAATGGGGGCAGTGTACAACAATTGAAAAGCATTTGCCGATCCTTTGCTGGCACACCCAATAAGCCAGCAGTAATGACGAGTGACTATTCAAGGTCAACAAAGGCGCTGTAAAAACCGTGATTCCTTGTCGTGCAAAGCATAATTGAATAAAAGGAAATTGCAAATGTTTTAGCGAGGGTGTACCATGCTGCACCCTTCTATGTTCAGAAGCCAAAGGCAATGCAAGAGACTGCACTGTCAGAAATTTGCCTCAACTCTCACCATCTGCAATATTGACATTTTCCAAATGCTGTATATAGAGAACAGGAGGATGAAAAAAAAATTAAGGCGGCAGTGAAGAGTGCATCTCCAAGGACAGATTTTAAGGAATGATATTGTAGTGACGTTGTAGTCTTTGAACTAAAAGAAATCTATTGGGACAAAAACTGCATTCAATATATAAGTTACACGCTTCGTACTACAATGTCTTAATAATACTGAATATTTTTATTCAAATGAGTAAAGATGATGCTTTTGAGATGTACTGTGACTGGGCGCTCTGCTGCTTTCTGTTAGAATTTCCTGGAACAAGTCCATCCGAAAATGAATTCACTTCTTTTCCTCAACTCCCTGCCCCAGTGGAAGATTCTGATCTCTGCTGTCAACAGATTGAGCCAAACATCAATGCATGTTCTGCACTCAGAATTATTAACAATATTCAGGCTGTCATATTGTCATGTTATCCTGGCAAGAAGCAGACGTTCCAGAAATCAAAGCAATCATTCACTTAATCTTCCATTTCTTGTAAACAAAATTGCTTTAACTATTACAGTCCACAAAAGAATATGCAAACTCAGAATCTTTCATCAATAGAAATAATAGAAAGAAGAATCATTGGCCCAGAAAGGACACCATGTGAAATCAGTGTGTGAATGCCAAAGCATTTGTCGGACATTCCGGTCTGCTATTTTAGTTGGTCCATTTATTTTAAAGTGGGCTAAAGCTGGCACTAAATTGCAATAGATGAATTTCGGACAGTTAGCTTTCGTGTGCTACTATCCCAAGGCTTAATATCAGTACTAAAGCAGAGCCATGTAATGATACACTTGATTCCCCACACAACCATTTTGTGATTTCAACTGTCATCAGGAGAGAGAGGGAGAGGTTGAAAATGTTTTCAAGTCATTGAAGTGCAATTTGATAAATGAGTCATCTCAATTAGTGCCCTGGAGGACGCAGCCAGAAATCGATTGTATCCCTGTACTCCTGACTGGGGAATGGTTTGTAAAGAAGAGGGGAAAAAAATAAGACAGTTAACAATTAATGCTAATACAGGTATAATTAAGGCATCACTGGCTGAATGGCATTCACCTGTTCCTATTTTTATTAAGTAAGAATATCAAGGGATATGGATCAACGGTGGGTAAATGGATTCAAGGTGCAGATCAGCCACAATCTAATTGAATGGCAGAATGGGCTTGAGGGGCTGAATGGCCTACTCCTCTTCCTAAGGTACAACTTTAGTTGTGACATGGCTCTGGCCCCTCAGTTGCCGACATGATGAGAGTTTGCAATCTCAGCTAAGCTACAAAGAAGGGTGGTTATAAGCGAGGGATTTCGCAATAGAACTCGGGAGCATAATCTTAGAATAAGGGGCCGCCCATTTAAAACTGAGATGAGGAGGAATTTCTTCTCCGAGGGTTGTAAATCTGTGGAATTCGCTGCCTCAGAGAGCTGTGGAAGCTGGGTCATTGAATAAATTTAAGACAGAGATAGACAGTTTCCGAACCGATAAGGGAATAAGGGCTTATGGGAAGCGGGCAGGGAAGTGGACCCGAGTCCATGATCGGATCAGCCATGATCCTATTAAATGGCGGAGCAGGCTCGAGGGGCCATATGGTCTACTCCTGCTCCTATTTCTTATGTTCTTATGTTCAATAGGTAGACTTTAGAAGATGAGAGGGTGGATTTAATAATGGGAAATGTGGAAATTGCTGAGACCTTAAACAATTATTTTGCTTCGGTCTTCACAGTGGAAGACACAAAAACCATGCCAAAAATTGCTGGTCACAGGAATGTGGGAAGGGAGGACCTTGAGATGATCACTAGGGGAGTAGTGCTGGACAGGCTAATGGGACTCAAGGTAGATAAGTCCCCTGGTCCTGATGAAATGCATCCCAGGGTATTGAAAGAGCTGGCGGAAGTTATAGCAGATGCATTCGTTATAATCTACCAAAATTCTCTGGACTCTGGGGAGGTACCAGCGGATTGGAAAGCAGCTAATGTAACGCCTGTGTTTAAAAAAAGGGGCAGGTAACTATAGGCCGGTTAATTTAACATCTGTAGTGGGGAAAATGCTTGAAACTATCATTAAGGAAGAAATAGCGGGACATCTGGATAGGAATAGTGCAATCAAGCAGACGCAGCATGGATTCATGAAGGGGAAATCATGTTTAACTAATTTACTGTAATTCTTTGAGGATATAACGAGAATGGTGGATAGAGGTGTACCGATGGATGTGGTGTATTTAGATTTCCAAAAGGCATTCGATAAGGTGCCACACAAAAGGTTACTGCAGAAGATAAAGGTACGCGGAGTCAGAGGAAATGTATTAGCATGGATCGAGAATTGGCTGGCGAACAGAAAGCAGAGAGACGGGATAAATGGGTCCTTTTCGGGTTGGAAATCGGAGGTTAGTGGTGTGCCACTGGGATCGGTGCTGGGACCACAACTGTTTACAATATACATAGATGACGTGGCAGAGGGGACAGAGTGTAGTGTAACAAAATTTGCAGATGACACTAAGATTAGTGGGAAAGCGGGTTGTGTAGAGGACACAGAGAGGCTGCAAAGAGATTTGGATAGGTTAAGCGAATGGGCTAAGGTTTGGCAGATGGAATACAATGTCGGAAAGTGTGAGGTCATCCACCTTGGGAAAAAAACCAGTAAAAGGGAATATTATTTGAATGGGGAGAAATTACAACATGCTGAGGTGTAGAGGGACCTGGGGGTCCTTGTGCATGAATCCCAAAAAGTTAGTTTGCAGGTGCAGCAGGAAATCAGGAAGGCGAATGGAATGTTGGCCTTCATTGCGAGAGGGATGGAGTATAAAAGCAGGGAGGTCCTGCTGCAACTGTATAGGGTATTGGTAAGGCCGCACCTGGAGTACTGCGTGCAGTTTTGGTCTTCTTACTTAAGGAAGGATATACTGGCTTTGGAGGGGGTACAGAGACGATTCACTAGGCTGATTCCGGAGATGAGGGGGTTACCTTATGATGATAGATTGAGTAGACTGGGTCTTTACTCGTTGGAGTTCAGAAGGATGAGGGGTGATCTTATAGAAACATTTAAAATAATGAAAGGGATAGACAAGATAGAGGCAGAGAGGTTGTTTCCACTGGTCGGGGAGACTAGAACTAGGGGGCACAGCCTCAAAATACGGGGGAGCCAATTTAAAACCGAGTTGAGAAGGAATTTCTTCTCCCAGAGGGTTGTGAATCTGTGGAATTCTCTGCCCAAGGAAGCAGTTGAGGCTAGCTCATTGAATGTATTCTAGTCACAGATAGATAGAATTTTAACCAATAAGGGAATTAAGGGTTACGGGGAGAGGGCGGGTAAGTGGAGCTGAGTCATCGGCCAGATCAGCCATGATCTTGTTGAATGGCGGAGCAGGCTCGAGGGACTAGATGGCCTACTCCTGTTCTTAATTCTTATGTTCTTATGTTCTTATGACCTGGTAACTAGGTTCTCTCTCATAGAAATTCCTCCACTCCACAACATTCCACAGAGTAGTACAGGCCGAGGTACGACAATGGCATTGGTACAATGAGATCGTTCTCTGGATGGGTACAATGACATGTGACAAAATTCCAGCGGAAGGGGGCAGGGAGCACAGTCCATCAGGAAGCAGAGGGGAGATGCCATGTCGGCCTGTGGGGGGAGGGGGAGGTGGAAAGAGGAAGAGTGGCAAACGGGTATCGATTCACTAGGAGAGGTAGCACAAGTTTTGGGTTCAGCGAGAGGCCTGTTTTATCATGGTAATCAAATCAGAAGATGGGAAGGCTCAGGCAAGTGTAATAAGTAGAGAAATTTAAGTATCATAAGAATAGCTTGACAGAACAGTGTTACAAGAAGTAAATATTCCTCTTGCGCACTATGCACGTTTGAGATATGTGTCCTAGTCACAATGCAGAAATATCACACAACAAATACTCGATCAACAGCGGAACTTCCATCACCTGAACCCCATCTACCTTCAGTTTGGAGGAACAAGGAGTCTTTAAAATGACTGCTTTTACCATTCCATTATTATTATTCCACATGAAACATTTCATCGGGTTCGATTATTTTACTGGTGGTGCCCTGTAATAGTGGTACTTGTGGTACTGATTTCTGCCCAGTGACACGGAGCTTACCAGTGCTACCACTACTGGTCCAGGCACCACACAAACTAGAGAAGTTGAGCTCTCTGAACTTTTCTTCTTCTATCACCAGTCCAGCCGAGACAAAATTCATTGTACAAAGCAAAGGCATATAGTGCTGGTGGTGTAACAGTGCTATACTCAGTGGTGTATGCCACAAAATCATTTCAGCATCCTTCACTTTGAATGCTCTGTCCAATCAACCTTAGCTTTCCCCTTCCCAACACTTCCCAAAGATTTTGTATACACTTGTTTCATTTATAATTATTTGCCACGTCATGTATTATCTAATTTAAAATGCACTGAGAAATATTTTGTGATTAATATTGCCACACAAATTTATTATATGAAAAAAATAAAAATGGATCATTGCAGCATTGATCTTCATCTGTAGCCGTGTAACCATCCATCAGCCAATATCTCTGGTCATTCATTATCACTGGAACATCAGCTGATTCAATATAGTCAAAACAGCAGCCACTGAATTTCAAATTAGATGTCATAAGTAATTTGAAATAAACATTAAAAACTGCAACACTAGCATGACTCACCTGCTCCAAGGGACAGATGTTAGAATAATTTAACATGATGGAAATATTCAGTTCTTTCACTGAAAAATACGTGGCCACATAAATGGCAGTTATTTTTAGAACGAGTTGAATTGACAGTGAAGTCATTCTGTCCACTGTAGTTAAAGAATAATTCAGCCCCAGCTGCAACTGCAGGTCAGCTTAAAGGTCACTTAACTATTGCAGCTAAAGCTGTGTTTGTTGGTGTCGAACAAGACTATGGGTTTCCCAAATTTCAGTCAGCTTTCAAATCACAATTTTCCGTTCCAATTTCACAACATTCAGCAGCACCGAGATCTGCATGCAGCCATTTTGCCTCAAAGGCAGAAATGGGCTGAAACACTTAATGTTCCGGATGCATTGAGCTGTAAAGCTACTCTTCTACTTCACAGAACAAAATATATTCATTTTGGAGACACAGACAGTCAGTATTTTGCTAATGAACTAGAGCCAGACATCTAAAGGCTCTCACATTTCCACTTACAATTGTGGGTTTTAGTAGGAAAAAAGAATGACCTCTTCTTTGATTTTTGTCTTTAGACTGGTCCAGTGAAATTGCCATTTCTCAGGCCATTGGCTTTTGTAACATAGGAATACACAGGCTGGGAAAGACCATTCCAGTCTATCTGGCCGCTCAGAGTTCAAAATCAGAATAGAGTTCACTATATTCATATTCCTCAATTGACATTCTTAACTGAAATCCACTGGGGAACTTTCACCCACTAATACCAGATCTGGAACTATGAACTAATAGTAGTTAGTGTAAACCAAAGGTAAAAATTCAGGGAACACAGGACTCAATGTGAAGGCCTTCTAGCTGTGGGATAAAAGCAAGACTGATATAACACAAAGTTAGGAAGACCATAGGTCTGTTCGCCCTGCAACTGTAACGCGAGGTTTCCTGCAGCCTTTGCATCATCGTGTGTGCTGTCTGTCAATATGACTTGCTCTAATAAATATTTAAGCAAAGAATCGGAGTCTGGAACTCTCATTCCTGGCACAGAAACAACAGCTCCAAGCATGTCTCTCTAGCAGCGTATCTAACTCTCTTATTGTTGGAACATAGGAACAGGAGTACGCCATTCAGCCTTTCGCACTTGTTCCACCATTCAATTAGACCATGGCTGATCTGTACTTTAACTCCATTTACCCGCCTTGGTTCCATATCCCTTGATATTCTTAACCAACAAAAATCTATCAATCTCAAATTTTCAGCAGCCTTTTTGGGAGAGCTGAGAGTTCTAGATTTCCACTACCTTTTGTGTGAAGAAGTACATCCTGTTTTCACTCTTGAATGGTTCTGTTCAAGCACTGTTCCCCTCTCCTTCAAATCTACCTGTCATCACCCCTCTCCTCAAAAACACAACTCGACCCCACTTTGCTAGCTAGCTATCGCGCCATCTCCAAAGTACTTGAACGTGTTGTCACCTCCTAAACCCATGAATTCAATGTTTGAATCCCTTCGATCTGGCTTTTGAGCCTGCCACAGAACCGAAGCAGCTCTCATCACCTGAGGAGAGAGAACCATCAATGTCACCTAACATGGGAGCCAAAAAAGGGAAGTTAGGTGGTCAGCAGGTTAGTGAGAATAGGGGTAATATTTATTGGCAATACAAAAGGGGTGGAAGTTATGGTACAGTTGTATAAAGCTCTGGTGAAGCTCCATTTAGATCACTGTCTTCAGTTCTGGCACAAATGACATCCTTTATAAGTGTGACAAAGGTAAACTACCCCTCCTCGTCCTTCTGGACTTGTGCAGCCTTTGACACAGTTGACCACTCCATCCTCCTCCAACGCCTCTCCACCAACGTCCAGCTGGGTTACTGGAACTGCACTCGCCTGGTTCCATTCTGATCTATCTAATCGTAGCCAGAAAATCTCCTGCAATGGCTTCTCTTCCCACTCCTGCATCGTTACCTCTGGTGTCCCCCAAGGATCAGTCCTTGGTCCCCTCTTATTTCTCATCTATATGCTGCCCCTTGGCGATAACATCCGAAAACACGGAGTCAGTTTCCACATGTACACTGATGACACCCAGCTCTACCTCTTCACCACTTCTCTCGACCCCTACTTGGTATCGAAATTGTCAGATTGCTTGTGTGACAGCCAGTACTGGATGGCCAGAAATTTTAACCAATTAAATATTGGGCAGACGGAAGCCATTATCTTTGGTACCCGCCACAAACTGCGTTTGTAAACCAATGACTCTATCCCTCTCCCTAGCATCAATCTGAAGGTGAACTAGATTGTTCGCAACCTAAGTGTCATATTTGACCCTGAAATGAGTTTCCGGCCACATATCCACGGTATAACTAAAACCGCCTAGTTCCACCTCGGTAACATTGCCCGCCTCCGCCCCTGTCTCAGCTCTTCTGCTGCTGAAACCCTCATCCGCGCCTTTGTTACCTCGAGACTTGACTCCTGGCTGGCCTCCTACATTTTACACTACGTAAACTTGAGGTCATCCAAAACTCAGCTGTCCGTGTCCTAACTCGCACCAAGTCACAATCACCCATCACCCCTGTGCTTTCTGACCGACACTGGCTCCCAGTTAAACAACGCCTCGATTTCAAAATTCTCATCCTGGTTTACAAATCACTCCATGGCCTTGCCCTTCCCTATCTCTGTAATCTTTTAAAGCCTCACAACCCCACAAGATGTCTGTGCTCCTCTAATTCTGCCCTCATGCATCCCTCATTATAACTGCTCAACCATCGGTGGCCGTGCCTTCAGCTGTTTGGGCCCCAAGCTCTGGAACTCCCTCCCTAAACCTCTCCGCCTCTCTAACACGCTTTCCTCCTTTAAGACGCTCCTTAAAACCTACCTCTTTTGGTCATCTGCCTTAATTTCTTCTTTTGTGGCTCGGTGTCAAATTTATCTGTTTTGTCTTGTAACACTGCTGTGAAGCACCTTGGGACATCTTGCTACGTTAAAGGCGCTATATAAATACAGGTTGTTGTTATTGCAGCCGCAGTGAGATAAAAGCCAACATTCCATTAGCCGTCATTGTTTTTTGCACCTGCTCTAGCTCAGTGATTTCTGCACTTGGACCTCGAAATCTGTCTGTCCCGAGCTTCTGATTATTTTGAAAATACTCTGATCTGACTTTCTTGGGTCCAAAGTGGACGTAGCTGAGGTGTCTGGTTCCTGGCATGACAGGTAGCCCTTTGTTGTGCTTTTCCCAATGCCATGATGCCCTTTGGTGACCAGAACGTCACATGGAACTCCAGCTGGGTATGAACCAAAGCCCTGTGTAAAGTCAGTGTCACATCCCATGATTTATGATCTAGTCCGTGCACTATACAACCCAAGATCCTCTATGCCAATTTTACTGCTGCAGCACGCTGAACTGATGGATCACACATCTCTCCAAGTACTCTTTCCCTGCCCTATCCTATAAGCTAGCAAACATAGCGAAGTTCATTCCCCTTCCCATCAATTTGCATTAGTCAACCTGACTTTCATTTACCATTTCTCAGCCCAACTTCCCACTACACCTGATCATCCTGCTCCTGACCACTCCCTCCACCTTGCTGTCATTGTCAAATTAAGACAGTTTTGTGATGTGGAATATATTGCTCATGTAATAATATTACTGAAATATTAGCAATACCTTTATTACTGCACCATTAACTTTTGGCCACTAAAATAAACCACAATTTGATTTTAAATATATATTTTAAGGAACAGTTCATGTCTTGTTGTCAATCTCCACTATTCTCTCGCCCATTCTCTAGCTTGTTAAACATTCGTGCTACCTTTTTTGACATTACCTACACGGTCCCCCTTTGCCAAGTTTGTTTTTGTCTCTGCAAACTTGCATTAAAAATCTGTTTTAAAGAAACTTTTTTTTGTTGGCTGAGAACTATCTCAATCAAAAGGCTGGATTGCAAAGACCAATTCAAGGAGACGGGTACCGACCAAGTACACTCACCTGTGGTCTCCGTCTCCTTCACTCAAGAGCAAAAGCACCCAGACTAGTAAACATTTTCACAGTGCTCCAAGGGTTAGAACCAGCTCGGTTCCTGGCAAAGAGTTTGCAACTATGTCATCGCTTTCTCAACAACAAAAAATAAATCATTTCCGACCGTTTTACTTTGGTGATATTGAGCAGTTTGTGCCAAAGCAAATTTCAACTTCGACTTGGTGCCTTACTTTCTGCAATGGATTTCAGTGCTGGGAAATGGAACGTTTTTCCACCTCAGGCATCCAGTGACAGACCAAAGCACAGATTAAATGTAATGGAAACTTCCTTTCTATTACACTCCAACAGGATTACCTTAACCTCCAAATCAGTGGCACATTCCCTCTGCACCATTTTTTTTACACATCAGCCATCCTTATAGCTTTTGGAAGAGACGGCCAATTGAGTAGTAATTTGTGCTCCATTACATGCGATATACTCATGCAAGAAACTGAAGTGGAGACTGCCCAAACTCATTTCGCATAATAACTACTGGCCCATCAGTACGGATCAAATTCAAACCTGGGTTCCAGAGGTGAAAGAACAGTGCCCAAATAAAATAGATAGTAGGCGGAATCAAATAATATCACTGACACACACCATCATTTTCCTTCAGAGAATTGATGAAGATATACCATTGTTCAATAACAATCACTAAAATATGCAGAAAATCACCATCCACAGGGAGCATCATTGCATTATGTGGAGACATTGATTACAGCATAACATGATGCATTTATATTATGACTTTACGTAGTAACACGTCCCAAGGTGCTTCACAGGAGTGTTATCAAACAAAAATTGACCAAAGAGGTAGGTTTTAAGGAGCGCCTTAAAGGAAGAGAGAGGTAGAATGGTTTAGGGAGGGAATTCCAGAGCTTGGGGTCTACGTAGCTGAAGGCACGGCCACCAAATTAAAATTGAGGTTGCGCAAGAGGCCAGAATTGGAGGAGCGCAGAGATCTCGGAGTGATATAGGGCTTGAGGAGGTTACAGAGCGAGGCATTTGAAAACAAGGATGAGAATATTAAAACTGAGGCGTTGCTTAACTGGGAGCCAATGTAGATCAACGAGCGCTGGGGTGATGGGTGAACTTGACCTGGTGCGAGTTAGGATACGGACAGCAGAGTTTTGGATGAGCTTAAGTTTATGGAGGGTGGAAGATAGGAGTCCAGCTAGGTGTGTGTTGAAATAGTTAAGTCTAGAGGTAACAAAGACATGTAGGAGGTCTTCATCAGCAGGTGAACTGAGGCAGGATTGAGTTGGTGATGTTACGGAAGTGGAAATAGGCGGTTTTGGTGATGGTATGGATATGTGGTCGGAAGCGCATCTATAACTTTAATGCATTCTGTATGGCTTGCTAAACATACAAAAAAAGGTACTTTAATTAAAATAAATAAATCTCAGTTCAAAAATGTAGCTAGAATGCATTATTAAAATACGTCACAACTGAAATGAATAATGCAAAAATGTTGGGATGTAGATAAGTCACAAAAGAATATGAATATTTCAATCTGACTGGTGTGGCAAAATACAGGAAAAAAAAATTCAAGGTGTCTAAAAATGAAAGTGAATCTACAGGTAGGATAATGGCAGTAAAAATAGCCATGATTGAAAGCACAAGATTCGCTGAAAACAACTGCTGAGAAAAAGGTCAACAGGACAAAAGTCTTGCAACGATGGGCCCATCATCATCATAGGCAGTCCCTTGGAGTCGGGGGGCCTAACAGCCTTGTGGAACAATGTGACTGTAACCACTGAACGTTACAAATTCTGACACAAGTATCATCGACAAGTATCATAAAACGGATTATTCTGTAGATCCTATAAAGTTCAATCCAAAGAATTTGTTTTTGTGACTTGCCTACATAAAAGTTTTTGCATTATTAATGTCAGTCATAACATATTTAATACATTTTAATAATGCATTATATCTGCACTTTTGAACTGAAATACTCTACATCTGGAGATTTATTTATTTTAATTAAAGTTCCTTTTGTTTTTTATGTTTAGCAAGCCATACTGGCATACATTAAAGTTATAGTTGCTCCTATTATTGCACAAAAGTCAGAATGTTGCATTTCTCAATTCATATTTAATTCAGTTTTAGTTTTAAATGAATAGAAGTACAGACCCATCTCTGGGCTGATCCTGGGGCAAAGATGAGCCATGCCCACATGATGGAGATACTAATGCTCAACTGTTTTTAGACCTTTTGGCCCACTTTTACTCAATTTAGCTGATAACTGGGCATAAAGCCACTGGGACAAACCTGAAGCTAAAACAAAGGGTTGAACTTTGGTCCCCAGCAGTGCTGCAGGTTTGAAAAGGGCTGCTCATTAGTAGATAAATGCTAAATCAGAAAACCAAGCTCCATTAGCATTAGACATATTAATGATTTAATGGTGGCCTGAGGCTCCACGGTAGCACCTCTGCAGCTCTCAAAGCCGAAACTCTTTAACGCTCTTGCTTTGAATGGTCCTTTTGGTAGGAAGAATAAGGACACATACTCCTTGGAAAATAAGAGTCAAAATTGGGAAGAGGAGCAAAGGGATTTGGATACAGATTCACAAATCATTAAAAGTAGGAATACAGATTAATAAGGCCATAAAAATACAAACAAAGCACTCGGATTAATTTCCAGAGACGACAATTGAAGTTATGATAAACTTGTATGGAACCTTGGTTAGACTCCATTTAGAATACTGCCCACAGTTCTGGTCTCCATATTACTAAAAGAATAGAGAGGGACTAAAAAAAGATGCAAAATAGATTTACAAGGATGATAACAGAACTGAGAAGTTCTAACTATCAGGAAAGATTGAACAGTTGGGAAGAGAACACCGAGGGGTGACCTGATAGAGGTCTTTAAAATGATAATGGGGTTTGATAGGATAGACTTAGACAAGAGGTTTCCACTTGTGAGCGAGTCCAAAACTAGAGGTCATAAATATAAGATAGTCACTCATAAATCCAACAAGGAATTCAGAAGGAACTTCTTTACCCAGAGAGTGGTAAGACTGTGGAAATCGCTACCACAGGGAATGGTTGAGGTGAATAGGTGCATTTAAGGGGAAGGTAGATAATAACTTTTATTTATATAGCGTCTTTAACGTAGTGAAACGTTCCAAGGCACTTCACAGCAGTGTCATAAGACAAAACTGATAAATCTGACACCGAGCCACAAAAGAAGAAATTAAGGCAGATAACCAAAAGCTTGGTTTAAAGAGGTAGGTTTTAAGGAGCTTCTTGAAGGAGGAAAGAGAAGTAGACAGGCGGAGAGGTTTAAAGAAGGAGTTCCAGAGCTTAGGACCCAAACAGCTGAAGGCACGGCCACCGATGGTTGAGGTACAAGAGAGAGAAAGGAATAGATGCATATGCTGCTAGGGTTAGATGAATTAGGGAGGGAGGAGGCGAGTGTGGAGCATAAACACCAGCACAGACCAGTTGGGCCAAATGGCCTGTTTCTGTGCTGTTAATCCTATATAATGGTACTAGTTTTGATGGTCCACCTATCCTCTACTCTAAAAGGTAACATATTTTTTCGAATTGCTCATCTTGCTTCAGGCTGTCTAATTTTAAACCAGTGTTTTCTAGTTCTGCATTCTTTTTTTATTATTCGTTCCGGGATGTGGGTGTCGCTGGCAAGGCCGGCATTTATTGCCCATCCTTAATTGCCCTTGGGAAGGTGGTGGTGAGCCGCCGCCTTGAACCGCTGCAGTCCGTGGTGCTGTTCACACAGTGCTGTTAGGGAGGGAGTTCCAGGATTTTGACTCAATGACGATGAAGGAACAGCAATATATTTCAAAGTCAGGGTGGTGTGTAACTTGGAGAGGAACTTGGAGGGATGGTGTTCCCATGCGCCTGCTGCCCTTGTCCTTCTAGGCAGTAGAGGTCGTGGGTTTGGGAGGTGCTGCCGAAGAAGCCTTGGCGAGTTGCTGCAGTGCATCTTGTAGATGGTACACACTGCAGCCACGGTGCGCCGGTGGTGGAGGGAGTGAATGTTGAAGGTGGTGGATGGGGAGTCAATCAAATGGGCTGCTTTGTCCTGGTGTCGAGCTTCTTGAGTGTTGTTGGAGCCGCACTCATCCAGGCAAGTGGCAAGTATTCCATCACACTCCTGATGGGTGACCCCGAGCTTCTGGTCGCCTGCCACTTTAATTCCCCGCTCCATTCCCACTCTGACCTCTCGGTCCTCAGTCTCCTACACTGTTCCAATGAAGCTCAACGCAAGCTCGAGGAACAGCACCTCATCTTTCAATTAGGCACTTTCCAGCCTTCTGGACTCAACATCGAGTTCAGCAATTTCAAACCATAACCTCTGCCCTTATTTTTTCCAGATGGCAGCTGTTTATGATTTTGCCATCTCCATTTGCAATATTTAACCATTCCTGCCTTCCACCCTATCACAGACCATCCCTTTTATTCTTTTCTCCCTTTCCCTGCCTCTGCACCTAGTTAAACTCTGTTCCATCTCTAACTTTTCCAGTTCTGCCGAAGGGTCACAGACCTGAAACGTTTAACTCATTCTCTCTCCGCGGATGGTATAAGTGACCATGAAATTGTCCAACTGGATCATTCATGTCCTTTAGGGAAGGAAACCTGCCGTCCTTACCCGGTCTGGGCCAAGACGTGACTCCAGTCCCACACCAACGTGGTTGACTCTTACCTGCCCTCTGAACTGGTCTGGTAAGCCATTCAGCTGAATCAAAATTGCACCACCTTTTTCAAGGACAACTGGAGATTGGCATAAATGCCGGCCTTGCCAGAGACTTGAGTGTGTGGGTTTGCCCATGAGCGTGTCTCATATATAATATATATATCTATATCCTGTTCTGATGCCAAGATTGCTATCAGTGTTTTAGCTCATTTTATGATCAAGCTTTTAATGAATGATCCATCAATGAGTGTCCTAGCCAATATTTATCGTTAAAGCAGATTATCTGGTCATTTATCTCATTCCTGTTTGTGAGAGCTTGCTGTACATCGATTAGCTTGCGTGTTTCCTACATTACAATGATTACACCAAAGAGTACTGTAAAGGGCTTTGGGATGTCTTTCATTCCAATAAATTCAAAAATGTCCTCAAACTAGGCATGGAAGGCAGAGATGAGTCATATTTCCCGATCTAGCACAATTACTTTCAACCAGAGTGAGAGTACTCAATAACCAATCCTTTCCCCAGAGCCAATTATACAAGAAGATGAACCTATTTCAGTGACTATCCCTATTTTTTATGCATCAATTATCTTTCCCTTTCTCCTATGTGCAAACCAAATATCCAAAAGACATTTTTTAAATAATGGTCTTTTTCTAGAATTTTTTAAAAGGACTCTACACAAATCAAGGAAGTAAGCTAACAAATGGGGAGTTATCGGTTACCATTGAAGCATTCTGTATAAGAACATAAGAAATATGAGTAGGCGGCCATTCGGTCCCTTGAGCCTGCTCCACCATTCAATATCATGGCTGATCTACCTCAACTCCAGTTTCCCGTACTATCCCCGTATCCCTTAATATTCAAAAATCTATCGATCTCTGTCTTCAATATATTCAAAGACTGACCCTCCACAGGCCTCTGGGACAGAGAATTCCAAAGATTCACCGCCCTCAGGGTGAAGAAATTTCTCCTCATCTCAGTCCTAAATGGTTGACCCCTTATTCTGAAATTGTGACCCAGCCAGGAGAAACATCCTCCCTGCATCTAACCCTGTCAATCCCTGCAAGGAATTTTGTATGCATCACCTCCCATGTGGTATAATACCACAAAATAGATTAGTACTAGATTAGTACTAAGATCTTAGACTGCTCTATATGGCTTTTTAGCTACATAAATTAGTTGTTGCTTGAGATGAAATAGTCAGCATTTGGAAACATGAACTACATTATTTAATTTAATCTCAGAAGCTTGGCTGGAGTAACCATCATTTAAAAAAAAACAAATAAAACATACTGCAGTGTACCACTAAGATAGAGATTAAACAATGTGGACCCAACACAATTTATAAAACTGAATTTACATGATTAACTGTGCTGCTCTGTAATCAACATAATAAATTGAGTTTACAGAATACATCATTCCCAAGCTCGCATACCCGTGTGCATAAATTCACTAAAACTGACTTGTTCTATATTTAACTTTCTTTCTTGCAGTGATTTAATCTGGATAACTTTCCCAAACATTTGGTTAAACATTTCAAGAAGATGTGCAGAATGGGCTTGATCTTCATAACAAGCTAACTTCAAACAGAGTTATTTAGTAATGCGACAGTGTGCTAAAGGCTCCCTAGAGTCAAACAATTGTTTTTTCAAATTCCTTTGGACGTTGAATAAAGTGCAGCAACTCTTCCTTACACATCTTCCAGGAGACACAGACAACACTAACAACATCTGCAGTTGGCCTGCCTGTTTTATAGATACTGCAATGGTAGGACGTCCACATCAAATGACAACGCTCCTTTTGCGCAACATTCCTATTGAGCACACATTATAAAAGATTCATCTACCAATCTCAGTAATTCCACAACAACTAAATTATTTCTCAGCTTTTATTGGACAACAAAAGTGGGATCTGTGGAAAAACAAACCCATCAACCTACCTCAGATCTGCAGTAGGACAATAGCTGGAGCCAGTAAGGAGGGTTCTTTAAACTAATTAAGCATTGTGGCAATCTCTAACAAATATTGATTGTTCTCCAGTGACCCTCCTGGAAACTACATGTGTGCAACTTCAGGTGAGGTTTGGCCATTTCTGTCTCGTCCCCACCCCCACCCACCCAGCCGAATGAATAACCCATTGACACTCAGAGTCTGGGCTCACACTTGAAGAATAGCCAGTGGGATAAGGCACTGG
Organism: Pristiophorus japonicus; assembly: GCF_044704955.1. Classification (NCBI taxonomy): domain Eukaryota; kingdom Metazoa; phylum Chordata; class Chondrichthyes; family Pristiophoridae; genus Pristiophorus; species Pristiophorus japonicus. The sequence continues at coordinate 240,148,793 of NC_091984.1, read as the reverse complement.
AAATGAGTAACACCCGTGGGCCCATGCGCTAACGCAAGAGAAAGAGACAACCGGGTGGAGAGAGTAAGTAACAATCAGTGGGAAACCTGAGTGAGGACAATCTCTCTGCTTACCTTAATACTCAGTGTCCTGCCTAGTCTCAAGGCTGCAAAGACAAGTATTTTAGGAATAAGGGACAGGAAGGAGGAAAAAGAAGAGGATGGGAATTGAACTTATTACTAAAATATACACAACATCTTTTGAGATTTATTGCTTCTATATACAGAAAACTACCACTCCAACTTAACGTTTTGTACATATTGTATATAAATACAAAAATACAGGTGGCTGCTGATGAAAGTCACAAGAACTCTGTCGTACAGTTGCCATCCTCTATGTAAGCCATGCTTCAAAACACAAGGATTTCAAATATAATGAATTAGGATGAGTACCATACTTCAGAAATCAATTGCTATCTCTCAAAACAGCCAGTAAAAATGCTCGTTCTCGAATATGGAGCAGTTCAAGGCTTTGACTTCTATAGAATGATGTATTTCAATTCACTGTTAGCATTCTTTCCCCCCATGGAGATGAAGACGATAAGATGAAAAACCCAAAAGCCCACGCAATATTGATCTCTCCGCCCTCCCTTGGTTCACTGCTAGGGTCATATTTCAAACAAGTGACATTCATTTCTCCACCCACAAGCAGCAGCGTGATTGCTTGTCACACCAGGTTCAGAATGTTAATCTGCAATAGATACAGCTTCAAACATGACAAAACAGGAAAATACATGCCACGGTGCACAGCACTGTTTAGGATACAAGTTGTGCAGTGTGACATGTTCAACAGGTTTGTTAGGTCTCTAGATCCTTGGCTCTTTAGTGTTGGCCGTAGCTCAGTGGGTAACACTCACTCCTCTGAGCCAGAAGGTTTTGGGTCCGAGTCCCAATCCAGAGACTTGTGCACAAAATCTAGGCTGACACTCCAGTGCAGTACTGAGGGAGTGCCGTCTTTCGGATGTGACATTAAACCAAGGCCCCGTCTGCTCTCTCCAGCTAACATAAAAGATCCCACGGCACTATTTCAAAGAAGAGCAGGCAGTTATCCTTGGTGTCCTGAAACCAATACTTATCCTTCAATCAACATCACAAAAAACAGATTATCTGGTTATTATCATATTGCTGTTTGTGGGAGCTTGCTGTGCGCAAATTGGTTGCTGTGTTTCCCACATTACAACAGTGACTACACTCCAAGAGTACCTCATTGGCTGTAAAGCGCTTTGGGACGTCCCGTGGTTGTGAAAGCCGCTGAAAAAATGAAAGTCTTTCTTTCCTTCGATATAGATTTAGAAACACATCAACAAAGAGACTCAGTGGTTTTGAGTGTTTTGTCCTTTAATATTAACCTTACTGGGTTCCCTACAACCCCCACCTGCGTCCAGAATGTAGCAACTCATGGTGGACTCCAGTTCCACAGCCAGTAACAACCCAAATCGTCATTGTCATGCTGGATAGTGAGGATCAGGGGACCATTCAACAGCAAGGACGAGATTACAAAATGCTGAGGTACCGAGGGATCTGGGGGACCTTGTTACATGAAACACAAAAAGTTAGCATGCAGGTGCAGCAAGTAATTAGGAGGGCTAGGGGCGAAATAGTGTCCGGGGGGGGGGGGGGGGAGAAAGAGTGTGTCCGGGGGTTTGGGGGGGGTGGTGGAAGAGAGATAGGGGAAAGAGTGTGTCGGGGGGGGGGGGGAGGAAAGAGTGTGTGTCGGGGGGGAAGAGATGGGGAAAGAGTGTGTCGGGGGGGAAGAGTGTGCGTCGGGTGGGGGGGGAAAAGAGATAGGGGAAAGAGTGTGTTGGGGGGGAAAGAGTGCGTCGGGGGGGGGAAAGAGCGCGTCGGGGGGGGAAAGAGCGCGTCGGGGGGGGGGAAAGAGCGCGTCGGGGGGGAAAGAGCGCGTCGGGGGGGGGAAAAGAGCGCGTCGGGGGGGGAAAGAGCGCGTCGGGGGGGAAAGAGCGCGTCGGGGGGGGGAAAAGAGCGCGTCGGGGGGGGGGAAAAGAGCGCGTCGGGGGGGGGGAAAGTGTGTGTCGGGGGGGGAAAAGAGCGCGTCGGGGGGGGGGAAAGAGTGCGTCGGGGGGGGGAAAGTGTGTGTCGGGGGGGGAAAGAGCGCGTCGGGGGGGGGAAAGTGTGTGTCGGGGGGGGAAAAGAGCGCGTCGGGGGGGGGGGGGAAAGAGTGCGTCGGGGGGGGGGAAGAGAGCGCGTCGGGGGGGGGAAAGAGCGCGTCGGGGGGGGGGAAAGAGCGCGTCGGGGGGGGGAAAGAGCGCGTCGGGGGGGGGGAAAAGAGTGCGTCGGGGGGGGAAAAGAGCGCGTCGGGGGGAGAAAAGAGTGCGTCGGGGGGGGGGAAAAGAGCGCGTCGGGGGGGGGGGAAAAGAGTGCGTCGGGGGGGGAAAAGAGTGCGTCGGGGGGGGAAAGTGTGTGTCGGGGGGGGAAGAAGAGTGTGTCGGAGGGGAAGAAGAGTGTGTCGGGGGGGAAGAAGAGTGTGTCGGGGGGGAAGAAGAGTGTGTCGGGGGGGAAGAAGAGTGTGTCGGGGGGGGGAGAGAGTGTGTCGGGGGGAAGAAGAGTGTGTCGGGGGGGAGAGTGTGTGTCGGGGGGGAAGAAGAGTGTGTCGGGGGGGAAGAAGAGTGTGTCGGGGGGGAAGAAGAGTGTGTCGGGGGGGAAGAAGAGTGTGTCGGGGGGGAGAGAGTGTGTCGGGGGGGAAGAGTGTGTCGGGGGGGAAGAAGAGTGTGTGTGTCGGGGGGGGAGAGAGTGTGTCGGGGGGGAGAGAGTGTGTCGGGGGGGAGAAGAGTGTGTCGGGGGGAGAAGAGTGTGTCGGGGGGAGAAGAGTGTGTCGGGGGGAGAAGAGTGTGTCGGGGGGAGAAGAGTGTGTCGGGGGAGAAGAGTGTGTCGGGGGGAGAAGAGTGTGTCGGGGGGAGAAGAGTGTGTCGGGGGGAGAAGAGTGTGTCGGGGGGAGAAGAGTGTGTCGGGGGGAGAAGAGTGTGTCGGGGGGAGAAGAGTGTGTCGGGGGGAGAAGAGTGTGTCGGGGGGAGAAGAGTGTGTCGGGGGGAGAAGAGTGTGTCGGGGGGAGAAGAGTGTGTCGGGGGGAGAAGAGTGTGTCGGGGGGAGAAGAGTGTGTCGGGGGGAGAAGAGTGTGTCGGGGGGAGAAGAGTGTGTCGGGGGAGAAGAGTGTGTCGGGGGAGAAGAGTGTGTCGGGGGGAGAAGAGTGTGTCGGGGGGAGAAGAGTGTGTCGGGGGGAGAAGAGTGTGTCGGGGGGGGGGAAGAAGAGTGTTTGTCGAGGGGGCGAAGAAGAGTGTGTCGGGGGAAAGAGTGTGTCGGGGGGGGAAGAGTGTGTCGGGGGGGGGAAGAGTGTGTCGGGGGGAGAAGAGTGTGTCGGGGGGGGGGGAAGAAGAGTGTGTCGGGGGGAGAAGAGTGTGTCGGGGGAAAGAGTGTGTCGGGGGGGGAAAGAGTGTGTCGGGGGGGGAAGAGTGTGTCGGGGGGGGAAGAGTGTGTCGGGGGGGGAAGAGTGTGTCGGGGGGGGGAAGAGTGTGTCGGGGGGGGTGAAGAGTGTTTGTCGGGGGGGGTGAAGAGTGTTTGTCGAGGGGGCGAAGAAGAGTGTGTCGGGGGGAGAAGAGTGTGTCGGGGGGGGAAAGAGTGTGTCGGGGGGGGAAAGAGTGTGTCGGGGGGGGAAAGAGTGTGTCGGGGGGGGAAAGAGTGTGTCGGGGGGGGAAAGAGTGTGTCGGGGGGGGAAAGAGTGTGTCGGGGGAAAGAGTGTGTCGGGGGGGGAAAGAGTGTGTCGGGGGGGGAAAGAGTGTGTCGGGGGGGGAAAGAGTGTGTCGGGGGGGGAAAGAGTGTGTCGGGGGGGGAAAGAGTGTGTCGGGGGGGGAAAGAGTGTGTCGGGGGGGGAAAGAGTGTGTCGGGGGGGAAAGAGTGTGTCGGGGGGGGAAAGAGTGTGTCGGGGGGGGAAAGAGTGCGTCGGGGGGGGAAAGAGTGCTTCGGGGGGGGAAAGAGTGCGTCGGGGGGGGAAAGAGTGCGTCGGGGGGGGAAAGAGTGTGTCGGGGGGGGAAAGAGTGTGTCGGGGGGGGAAAGAGTGTGTCGGGGGGGGAAAGAGTGTGTCGGGGGGGAAAGAGTGTGTCGGGGGGGAAAGAGTGTGTCGGGGGGGGAAAGAGTGTGTCGGGGGGGGAAAGAGTGTGTCGGGGGGGGAAAGAGTGTGTCGGGGGGGAAAGAGTGTGTCGGGGGGGGAAAGAGTGTGTCGGGGGGGAAAGAGTGTGTCGGGGGGGAAAGAGTGTGTCGGGGGGGAAAGAGTGTGTCGGGGGGGAAAGAGTGTGTCGGGGGGGAAAGAGTGTGTCGGGGGGGAAAGAGTGTGTCGGGGGGGAAAGAGTGTGTCGGGGGGGAAAGAGTGTGTCGGGGGGGAAAGAGTGTGTCGGGGGGGAAAGAGTGTGTCGGGGGGGAAAGAGTGTGTCGGGGGGGAAAGAGTGTGTCGGGGGGGGAAAGAGTGTGTCGGGGGGGGAAAGAGTGTGTCGGGGGGGGAAAGAGTGTGTCGGGGGGGAAAGAGTGTGTCGGGGGGGAAAGAGTGTGTCGGGGGGGAAAGAGTGTGTCGGGGGGGAAAGAGTGTGTCGGGGGGGAAAGAGTGTGTCGGGGGGGGAAAGAGTGTGTCGGGGGGGGAAAGAGTGTGTCGGGGGGGGGAAAGAGTGTGTCGGGGGGGGGAAAGAGTGTGTCGGGGGGGGAAAGAGTGTGTCGGGGGGGGGAAAGAGTGTGTCGGGGGGGGGAAAGAGTGTGTCGGGGGGGGGAAAGAGTGTGTCGGGGGGGGAAAGAGTGTGTCGGGGGGGGGAAAGAGTGTGTCGGGGGGGGAAAGAGTGTGTCGGGGGGGGAAAGAGTGTGTCGGGGGGGGAAAGAGTGTGTCGGGGGGGAAAGAGTGTGTCGGGGGGGAAAGAGTGTGTCGGGGGGGAAAGAGTGTGTCGGGGGGGGGAAAGAGTGTGTCGGGGGAAAGAGTGTGTCGGGGGAAAGAGTGTGTCGGGGGAAAGAGTGTGTCGGGGGAAAGAGTGTGTCGGGGGAAAGAGTGTGTCGGGGGAAAGAGTGTGTCGGGGGAAAGAGTGTGTCGGGGGAAAGAGTGTGTCGGGGGAAAGAGTGTGTCGGGGGAAAGAGTGTGTCGGGGGAAAGAGTGTGTCGGGGGAAAGAGTGTGTCGGGGGGAAAGAGTGTGTCGGGGGGGAAAGAGTGTGTCGGGGGGGGAAAAGAGTGTGTCGGGGTCGGGGGGGGAAAAGAGTGTGTCGGGGGGGGAAAAGAGTGTGTCGGGGGAAAGAGTGTGTCGGGGGAAAGAGTGTGTCGGGGGGGGAAAGAGTGTGTCGGGGGAAAGAGTGTGTCGGGGGGGGAAAGAGTGTGTCGGGGGGGGAAAAGAGTGTGTCGGGGGGGGAAAGTGTGTGTCGGGGGGGAAAAGTGTGTGTCGGGGGGGGAAAAGTGTGTGTCGGGGGGGGGAAAGTGTGTGTCGGGGGGGGAAAAGTGTGTGTCGGGGGGGGAAAAGTGTGTGTCGGGGGGGGAAAAGTGTGTGTCGGGGGGGGAAAAGTGTGTGTCGGGGGGGGAAAAGTGTGTGTCGGGGGGGGAAAAGTGTGTGTCGGGGGGGGGAAAGTGTGTGTCGGGGGGGGAAAAGTGTGTGTCGGGGGGGGAAAAGTGTGTGTCGGGGGGGAAAAGTGTGTGTCGGGGGGGGGGGAAAAGTGTGTGTCGGGGGGGGAAAAGTGTGTGTCGGGGGGGGGGAAAGAGTGTGTCGGGGGGGGGAAAGAGTGTGTCGGGGGGGGGAAAGAGTGTGTCGGGGGGGGAGAAGAGTGTGTCGGGGGGGGAGAAGAGTGTGTCGGGGGGGGGAGAAGAGTGTGTCGGGGGGGGAGAAGAGTGTGTCGGGGGAAAGAGTGTGTCGGGGGGGAAAGAGTGTGTCGGGGGAAAGAGTGTGTGGGGGGAAGAGTGTGTCGGGGGGGGAAAGAGTGTGTCGGGGGGGGAAAGAGTGTGTCGGGGGGGGAAAGAGTGTGTCGGGGGGGGAAAGAGTGTGTCGGGGGGGGAAAGAGTGTGTCGGGGGGGAAAGAGTGTGTCGGGGGGGGAAAGAGTGTGTCGGGGGGGGAAAGAGTGTGTCGGGGGAAAGAGTGTGTCGGGGGAAAGAGTGTGTCGGGGGAAAGAGTGTGTCGGGGGAAAGAGTGTGTCGGGGGAAAGAGTGTGTCGGGGGGGGGTGAAGAGTGTTTGTCGAGGGGGCGAAGAAGAGTGTGTCGGGGGGAGAAGAGTGTGTCGGGGGGAGAAGAGTGTGTCGGGGGGAGAAGAGTGTGTCGGGGGGAGAAGAGTGTGTCGGGGGGAGAAGAGTGTGTCGGGGGGAGAAGAGTGTGTCGGGGGGGGAAGAGTGTGTCGGGGGGGGAAGAGTGTGTCGGGGGGAGAAGAGTGTGTCGGGGGGGGAAAGAGTGTGTCGGGGGGAGAAGAGTGTGTCGGGGGGGGAAGAGTGTGTCGGGGGGGGAAGAGTGTGTCGGGGGGGGAAGAGTGTGTCGGGGGGGGAAGAGTGTGTCGGGGGGGGAAAGAGTGTGTCGGGGGGGAAAGAGTGTGTCGGGGGGGGAAAGAGTGTGTCGGGGGGGGAAAGAGTGTGTCGGGGGGGGAAAGAGTGTGTCGGGGGAAAGAGTGTGTCGGGGGAAAGAGTGTGTCGGGGGGGGGTGAAGAGTGTTTGTCGAGGGGGCGAAGAAGAGTGTGTCGGGGGGAGAAGAGTGTGTCGGGGGGAGAAGAGTGTGTCGGGGGGAGAAGAGTGTGTCGGGGGGGGAAGAGTGTGTCGGGGGGAGAAGAGTGTGTCGGGGGGGGAAGAGTGTGTCGGGGGGGGAAGAGTGTGTCGGGGGGGGAAGAGTGTGTCGGGGGGGGAAGAGTGTGTCGGGGGGGGAAGAGTGTGTCGGGGGGGGAAGAGTGTGTCGGGGGGGGAAGAGTGTGTCGGGGGGGGAAGAGTGTGTCGGGGGGGGAAGAGTGTGTCGGGGGGGGAAGAGTGTGTCGGGGGGGGAAGAGTGTGTCGGGGGGGGGAAGAGTGTGTCGGGGGGAGAAGAGTGTGTCGGGGGGGGAAGAGTGTGTCGGGGGGGGAAGAGTGTGTCGGGGGGGGAAGAGTGTGTCGGGGGGGGAAGAGTGTGTCGGGGGGGGAAGAGTGTGTCGGGGGGGAAAGAGTGTGTCGGGGGGGGAAGAGTGTGTCGGGGGGAGAAGAGTGTGTCGGGGGGGGAAGAGTGTGTCGGGGGGGGAAGAGTGTGTCGGGGGGGGAAGAGTGTGTCGGGGGGGGAAGAGTGTGTCGGGGGGGGAAGAGTGTGTCGGGGGGGGAAGAGTGTGTCGGGGGGGGAAGAGTGTGTCGGGGGGGGAAGAGTGTGTCGGGGGGGGAAGAGTGTGTCGGGGGGGGAAGAGTGTGTCGGGGGGGGGAAGAGTGTGTCGGGGGGGGAAGAGTGTTTGTCGGGGGGGGGTGAAGAGTGTTTGTCGAGGGGGTGAAGAAGAGTGTGTCGGGGGGAGAAGAGTGTGTCGGGGGGAGAAGAGTGTGTCGGGGGGAGAAGAGTGTGTCGGGGGGGGGGAAGAAGAGTGTTTGTCGAGGGGGTGAAGAAGAGTGTGTCGGGGGGAGAAGAGTGTGTCGGGGGGAGAAGAGTGTGTCGGGGGGGGGAAGAAGAGTGTTTGTCGAGGGGGCGAAAAAGAGTGTGTCGGGGGGAGAAGAGTGTGTCGGGGGAAAGAGTGTGTCGGGGGGGGAAAGAGTGTGTCGGGGGGGAAAGAGTGTGTCGGGGGGGGAAAGAGTGTGTCGGGGGGGGAAAGAGTGTGTCGGGGGGGGAAAGAGTGTGTCGGGGGGGGAAAGAGTGTGTCGGGGGGGGAAAGAGTGTGTCGGGGGGGGAAAGAGTGTGTCGGGGGTGGAAAGAGTGTGTCGGGGGGGGAAAGAGTGTGTCGGGGGGGGAAAGAGTGTGTCGGGGGGGGAAAGAGTGTGTCGGGGGGGGAAAGAGTGTGTCGGGGGGGGAAAGAGTGTGTCGGGGGGGGAAAGAGTGTGTCGGGGGGGGAAAGAGTGTGTCGGGGGGGGGAAAAGAGTGTGTCGGGGGGGGGGAAAGAGTGTGTCGGGGGGGGGGAAAGAGTGTGTCGGGGGGGGAAAAGAGTGTGCCGGGGGGGAAAAAGAGTGTGTGTCGGGGGAGAAGAAGAGTGTGTGTCGGGGGAGAAGAAGAGTGTGTCGGGGGGGGAAAGAGTGTGTCGGGGGGGAAAGAGTGTGTCGGGGGGGAAAGAGTGTGTCGGGGGGGAAAGAGTGTGTCGGGGGGGGGGAAAGAGTGTGTCGGGGGGGGAAAGAGTGTGTCGGGGGGGGAAAGAGTGTGTCGGGGGGGGAAAGAGTGTGTCGGGGGGGGAAAGAGTGTGTCGGGGGGGGAAAGAGTGTGTCGGGGGGGAAAAGAGTGTGTCGGGGGGGGAAAAGAGTGTGTCGGGGGGGGAAAGTGTGTGTCGGGGGGGGAAAGAGTGTGTCGGGGGGGGAAAAGAGTGTGTCGGGGGGGGAAAAGAGTGTGTCGGGGGGGGAAAAGAGTGTGTCGGGGGGGGGAAAAGAGTGTGTCGGGGGGGAAAGTGTGTGTCGGGGGGGGAAAGAGTGTGTCGGGGGGGGGGAAGTGTGTGTCGGGGGGGGAAAGTGTGTGTCGGGGGGGGAAAAGTGTGTGTCGGGGGGGGAAAAGTGTGTGTCGGGGGGGGAAAAGTGTGTGTCGGGGGGGGAAAAGTGTGTGTCGGGGGGGGAAAAGTGTGTGTCGGGGGGGGAAAAGTGTGTGTCGGGGGGGGAAAAGTGTGTGTCGGGGGGGGAAAAGTGTGTGTCGGGGGGGGAAAAGTGTGTGTCGGGGGGGGGAAAGTGTGTGTCGGGGGGGGAAAAGTGTGTGTCGGGGGGGGGGAAAGAGTGTGTCGGGGGGGGGGGGAAAGAGTGTGTCGGGGGGGGGGGAAAGAGTGTGTCGGGGGGGGAGAAGAGTGTGTCGGGGGGGGGAGAAGAGTGTGTCGGGGGGGGTAAGAAGAGTGTGTCGGGGGGGGGAGAAGAGTGTGTCGGGTGGGGGGGAGATGAGTGCGTCGGGGGGGGAAAGAGTGCGTCGGGGGGGAAGAGTGCGTCGGGGGGGAAAGAGTGCGTCGGGGGGGGAAAGAGCGCGTCGGGGGGGGGAAAGAGTGTGTCGGGGGGAAGAGATGGGGGGAAAGAGTGCGTCGGGGGGGGGAAAGAGCGCGTCGGGGGGGAAAGAGCGCGTCGGGGGGGGGAAAGAGCGTGTCGGGGGGGGAAAGAGTGTGTCGGGGGGGGAAAGAGTGTGTCGGGGGGGGAAAGAGTGTGTCGGGGGGGGAAAGAGCGCGTCGGGGGGGGGAAAGAGTGCGTCGGGGGGGGAAAGAGCGCGTCGGGGGGGAAAGAGCGCGTCGGGGGGGGGAAAGAGCGTGTCGGGGGGGGAAAGAGTGTGTCGGGGGGGGAAAGAGTGTGTCGGGGGGGGAAAGAGTGTGTCGGGGGGGGAAAGAGTGTGTCGGGGGGGGAAAGAGTGTGTCGGGGGGGGAAAGAGTGTGTCGGGGGGGGAAAGAGTGTGTCGGGGGGGGAAAGAGTGTGTCGGGGGGGGAAAGAGTGTGTCGGGGGGGGAAAGAGTGTGTCGGGGGGGGAAAGAGTGTGTCGGGGGGGGAAAGAGTGTGTCGGGGGGGGAAAAGAGTGTGTCGGGGGGGGAAAGAGTGTGTCGGGGGGGGAAAGAGTGTGTCGGGGGGGGAAAGAGTGTGTCGGGGGGGGAAAGAGTGTGTCGGGGGGGGAAAGAGTGTGTCGGGGGGGGAAAGAGTGTGTCGGGGGGGGAAAGAGTGTGTCGGGGGGGAAAGAGTGTGTCGGGGGGGAAAGAGTGTGTCGGGGGGGAAAGAGTGTGTCGGGGGGGGAAAAGAGTGTGTCGGGGGGGGAAAAGAGTGTGTCGGGGGGGGGGAAAGTGTGTGTCGGGGGGGGAAAGAGTGTGTCGGGGGGGGGTAAGAAGAGTGTGTCGGGGGGGGAAAGTGTGTGTGTCGGGGGGGAAGTGTGTGTGTCGGGGGGAGAGATAGGGGAAAGTGTGTGTCGGTGGGGGGGAGAAGAGTGTGTCGGGGGGGGAGAAGAGTGTGTCGGGGGAAAGAGTGTGTCGGGGGAAAGAGTGTGTCGGGGGAAAGAGTGTGTGGGGGGGAAGAGTGTGTCGGGGGGGGAAAGAGTGTGTCGGGGGGGGAAAGAGTGTGTCGGGGGGGGAAAGAGTGTGTCGGGGGGGGAAAGAGTGTGTCGGGGGGGGAAAGAGTGTGTCGGGGGGAAAGAGTGTGTCGGGGGAAAGAGTGTGTCGGGGGAAAGAGTGTGTCGGGGGAAAGAGTGTGTCGGGGGAAAGAGTGTGTCGGGGGAAAGAGTGTGTCGGGGGAAAGAGTGTGTCGGGGGGGGGGTGAAGAGTGTTTGTCGAGGGGGCGAAGAAGAGTGTGTCGGGGGGAGAAGAGTGTGTCGGGGGGGGAAGAGTGTGTCGGGGGGGGGAAGAGTGTGTCGGGGGGGGAAGAGTGTGTCGGGGGGGGGAAGAGTGTGTCGGGGGGGGAAGAGTGTTTGTCGAGGGGGCGAAGAAGAGTGTGTCGGGGGGAGAAGAGTGTGTCGGGGGGGGGAAGAAGAGTGTTTGTCGAGGGGGCGAAAAAGAGTGTGTCGGGGGGAGAAGAGTGTGTCGGGGGGAGAAGAGTGTGTCGGGGGGGGAAAGAGTGTGTCGGGGGGGGAAAGAGTGTGTCGGGGGGGGAAAGAGTGTGTCGGGGGGGGAAAGAGTGTGTCGGGGGGGATAGAGTGTGTCGGGGGGGGAAAGAGTGTGTCGGGGGGGAAAGAGTGTGTCGGGGGGGGAAAGAGTGTGTCGGGGGGGAAAGAGTGTGTCGGGGGGGAAAGAGTGTGTCGGGGGGGAAAGAGTGTGTCGGGGGGGGAAAGAGTGTGTCGGGGGGGAAAGAGTGTGTCGGGGGGGAAAGAGTGTGTCGGGGGGGAAAGAGTGTGTCGGGGGGGAAAGAGTGTGTCGGGGGGGAAAGAGTGTGTCGGGGGGGAAAGAGTGTGTCGGGGGGGAAAGAGTGTGTCGGGGGGGAAAGAGTGTGTCGGGGGGGAAAGAGTGTGTCGGGGGGGGAAAGAGTGTGTCGGGGGGGGAAAGAGTGTGTCGGGGGGGGGAAAGAGTGTGTCGGGGGGGGAGAAGAGTGTGTCGGGGGGGGTAAGAAGAGTGTGTCGGGGGGGGAGAAGAGTGTGTCGGGGGGGGAGAAGAGTGTGTCGGGGGGGGGTAAGAAGAGTGTTCCGGGGGGGGAGAAGAGTGTGTCGGGGGGGGAGAAGAGTGTGTCGGGGGGGGTAAGAAGAGTGTGTCGGGGGGGGAAAGTGTGTGTGTCGGGGGGGAAGTGTGTGTGTCGGGGGGAGAGATAGGGGAAAGTGTGTGTCGGTGGGGGGGGAGAAGAGTGTGTCGGGGGGGGAGAAGAGTGTGTCGGGGGGAAAGAGTGTGTCGGGGGGTGGGGAGAAGAGTGTGTCGGGGGGGGGGAAGAAGAGTGCGTCGGGGGGGGGGAAGAAGAGTGCGTCGGGAGTGAAGAAGAGTGAGTCGGGGGGGAAGAAGAGTGTGTCGGGTGGGGGGGAGAGATAGGGGAAAGAGTGTGTCGGGGGGGGGGGAAAGAGTGTGTCGGGGGAAAGAGTGTGTCGGGGAAAGAGTGTGTCGGGGGAAGAGTGTGTCGGGGGAAGAGTGTGTCGGGGGGGGAAAAGAGTGTGTCGGGGGGAAAGAGTGTGTCGGGGGGGAAAGAGTGTGTCGGGGGAAAGAGTGTGTCGGGGGGGAAAGAGTGTGTCGGGGGGAAAGAGTGTGTCGGGGGGGGAAAGAGTGTGTCGGGGGGGGAAAGAGTGTGTCGGGGGGGGAAAGAGTGTGTCGGGGGGGGAAAGAGTGTGTCGGGGGGGGAAAGAGTGTGTCGGGGGGGGAAAGAGTGTGTCGGGGGGGGAAAGAGTGTGTCGGGGGGGGAAAGAGTGTGTCGGGGGGGAAAGAGTGTGTCGGGGGGGGAAAGAGTGTGTCGGGGGGGGAAAGAGTGTGTCGGGGGGGGAAAGAGTGTGTCGGGGGGGGAAAGAGTGTGTCGGGGGGGGAAAGAGTGTGTCGGGGGGGAAAAGAGTGTGTCGGGGGGGAAAGAGTGTGTCGGGGGGGAAAGAGTGTGTCGGGGGGGAAAAGAGTGTGTCGGGGGGGAAAAGAGTGTGTCGGGGGGGAAAGTGTGTGTCGGGGGGGGAAAGAGTGTGTCGGGGGGGTAAGAAGAGTGTGTCGGGGGGGAAAGTGTGTGTGTCGGGGGGGAAGTGTGTGTGTCGGGGGGAGAGATAGGGGAAAGTGTGTGTCGGTGGGGGGGAGAAGAGTGTGTCGGGGGGGGAGAAGAGTGTGTCGGGGGAAAGAGTGTGTCGGGGGGGAAAGAGTGTGTCGGGGGGGAAAGAGTGTGTCGGGGGGAAAGAGTGTGTCGGGGGGGAAAGAGTGTGTCGGGGGGGAAAGAGTGTGTCGGGGGGGAAAGAGTGTGTCGGGGGGGGGAAAGAGTGTGTCGGGGGGGGGAAAGAGTGTGTCGGGGGGGGAAAGAGTGTGTCGGGGGGGGAAAGAGTGTGTCGGGGGGGGAAAGAGTGTGTCGGGGGGGGAAAGAGTGTGTCGGGGGGGGAAAGAGTGTGTCGGGGGGGGGAAAGAGTGTGTCGGGGGGGGAAAGAGTGTGTCGGGGGGGAAAGAGTGTGTCGGGGGGAAAGAGTGTGTCGGGGGGGAAAGAGTGTGTCGGGGGGGGGAAAGAGTGTGTCGGGGGGGAAAGAGTGTGTCGGGGGGGGGAAAGAGTGTGTCGGGGGGGAAAGAGTGTGTCGGGGGGGAAAGAGTGTGTCGGGGGGGAAAGAGTGTGTCGGGGGGGAAAGAGTGTGTCGGGGGAAAGAGTGTGTCGGGGGAAAGAGTGTGTCGGGGGAAAGAGTGTGTCGGGGGGGGAAAGAGTGTGTCGGGGGGGGAAGAGTGTGTCGGGGGGGGAAGAGTGTGTCGGGGGGGAAAGAGTGTGTCGGGGGGGGAAAGAGTGTGTCGGGGGGGGAAAGAGTGTGTCGGGGGGGGAAAAGAGTGTGTCGGGGAAAGAGTGTGTCGGGGGTGGAAAGAGTGTGTCGGGGGTGGAAAGAGTGTGTCGGGGGTGGAAAGAGTGTGTCGGGGGTGGAAAGAGTGTGTCGGGGGGGAAAGAGTGTGTCGGGGGGGGAAAGAGTGTGTCGGGGGGGGAAAGAGTGTGTCGGGGGGGAAAGAGTGTGTCGGGGGGGAAAGAGTGTGTCGGGGGGGGAAAGAGTGTGTCGGGGGGGGAAAGAGTGTGTCGGGGGGGGGAAAGAGTGTGTCGGGGGGGGAAAGAGTGTGTCGGGGGGGAAAGAGTGTGTCGGGGGGGGAAAGAGTGTGTCGGGGGGGGAAAGAGTGTGTCGGGGGGGGAAAGAGTGTGTCGGGGGGGAAAGAGTGTGTCGGGGGGGAAAGAGTGTGTCGGGGGGGAAAGAGTGTGTCGGGGGGGGGAAAGAGTGTGTCGGGGGGGGAAAGAGTGTGTCGGGGGGGGAAAGAGTGTGTCGGGGGGGGAAAGAGTGTGTCGGGGGGGGAAAGAGTGTGTCGGGGGGGGAAAGAGTGTGTCGGGGGGGAAAGAGTGTGTCGGGGGGGGAAAGAGTGTGTCGGGGGGGGAAAGAGTGTGTCGGGAGGGGGGAAAGAGTGTGTCGGGGGGGGAAAAGAGTGTGTCGGGGAGGGGGGAAAGAGTGTGTCGGGGGGGGGAAAGAGTGTGTCGGGGGGGGGAAAGAGTGTGTCGGGGGGGGGAAAGAGTGTGTCGGGGGGGGGAAAGAGTGTGTCGGGGGGGGGAAAGAGTGTGTCGGGGGGGGAAAAGAGTGTGTCGGGGGGGGAAAAGAGTGTGTCGGGGGGGAAAAGAGTGTGTCGGGGGGGGAAAAGAGTGTGTCGGGGGGGGAAAGTGTGTGTGTCGGGGGGGAAAAGAGTGTGTCGGGGGGAGAAAGAGTGTGTGTCGGGGGGGGAAAGAGTGTGTCGGGGGGTGGAAAGAGTGTGTCGGGGGGGGAAAAGAGTGTGTCGGGGGGGAAAAAGAGTGTGTGTCGGGGGAGAAGAAGAGTGTGTCGGGGGGGGAAAGAGTGTGTCGGGGGGGGAAAAGAGTGTGTCGGGGGGGGAAGAAGAGTGTGTCGGGGGAGAAGAAGAGTGTGTCGGGGGAGAAGAAGAGTGTGTCGGGGGGGGAAAGAGTGTGTCGGGGGGGAAAGAGTGTGTCGGGGGGGGAAAGAGTGTGTCGGGGGGGGAAAGAGTGTGTCGGGGGGGGAAAGAGTGTGTCGGGGGGGGAAGAAGAGTGTGTCGGGGGAGAAGAAGAGTGTGTCGGGGGAGAAGAAGAGTGTGTCGGGGGGGGGAAAAGAGTGTGTCGGGGGGGAAAAGAGTGTGTTGGGGGGGGAAAAGAGTGTGTGTCGGGGGGGGAAAAGAGTGTGTCGGGGGGGGAAAAGAGTGTGTCGGGGGGGGAAAGTGTGTGTCGGGGGGGGAAAGTGTGTGTCGGGGGGGGAAAGAGTGTGTCGGGGGGGTAAGAAGAGTGTGTCGGGGGGGGGAAAGAGTGTGTCGGGGGGGAGAGATAGGGGAAAGTGTGTGTCGGTGGGGGGAGAAGAGTGTGTCGGGGAAAGAGTGTGTCGGGGGAAAGAGTGTGCGGGGGGAAAGAGTGTGTCGGGGGGGATAGAGTGTGTCGGGGGGGAAAGAGTGTGTCGGGGGGGAAAGAGTGTGTCGGGGGGGAAAGAGTGTGTCGGGGGGGGAAAGAGTGTGTCCGGGGGAAAGAGTGTGTCGGGGAAAGAGTGTGTCGGGGGAAAGAGTGTGTCGGGGGGAGAAGAGTGTGTCGGGGGGGGAAAGAGTGTGTCGGGGGGAAGAGTGTGTCGGGGGGGAAAGAGTGTGTCGGGGGGGAAAGAGTGTGTCGGGGGGGGGGAAAGAGTGTGTCGGGGGGAAAGAGTGTGTCGGGGGGAAAGAGTGTGTCGGGGGAAAGAGTGTGTCGGGGGGAGAAGAGTGTGTCGGGGGGGGAAGAGTGTGTCGGGGGGGGAAGAGTGTGTCGGGGGGGGAAGAGTGTGTCGGGGGGGGAAGAGTGTGTCGGGGGGGGAAGAGTGTGTCGGGGGGGAAGAGTGTTTGTCGGGGGGGGTGAAGAGTGTTTGTCGAGGGGGCGAAAAAGAGTGTGTCGGGGGAGAAGAGTGTGTCGGGGGGAGAAGAGTGTGTCGGGGGGGGAAGAAGAGTGTTTGTCGAGGGGGCGAAAAAGAGTGTGTCGGGGGGAGAAGAGTGTGTCGGGGGGGAAAAGAGTGTGTCGGGGGGGGAAAGAGTGTGTCGGGGGGGGAAAGAGTGTGTCGGGGGGGATAGAGTGTGTCGGGGGGAAAAGAGTGTGTCGGGGGGGAAAGAGTGTGTCGGGGGGGAAAGAGTGTGTCGGGGGGGAAAGAGTGTGTCGGGGGGGGAAAAGAGTGTGTCGGGGGGGAAAGAGTGTGTCGGGGGGGGAAAGAGTGTGTCGGGGGGGGAAAGAGTGTGTCGGGGGGGAAAGAGTGTGTCGGGGGGGAAAGAGTGTGTCGGGGGGGAAAGAGTGTGTCGGGGGGGGAAAGAGTGTGTCGGGGGGGGAAAGAGTGTGTCGGGGGGGAAAGAGTGTGTCGGGGGGGGAAAGAGTGTGTCGGGGGGGAAAGAGTGTGTCGGGGGGGAAAGAGTGTGTCGGGGGGGGAAAGAGTGTGTCGGGGGGAAAGTTGTCGGGGAAAGTGTGTCGGGGGAAGAGTGTGTCGGGGGGGGAAAGAGTGTGTCGGGGGGGAAAGAGTGTGTCGGGGGGGAAAGAGTGTGTCGGGGGGGAAAGAGTGTTGTCGGGGGGAAAGAGTGTGTCGGGGGGAAAGAGTGTGTCGGGGGGGGGAAAGAGTGTGTCGGGGGGGGAAAGAGTGTGTCGGGGGGGGGAAAGAGTGTGTCGGGGGGG